>NC_138586.1:8723200-9176114 GCF_964289735.1 Phaethon aethereus | reverse complement strand
GGAAAGATGTTGCTTCTAGCTGGTACAGGTTCTTTTACTATTCTTACTGTCTAAAAATATTTGAGATAAAATGGGAACTTATAAAACAGATGTGCCTATAGATGCCTGTTGATGGGCATGTTTATGATCATGATGATTAGAAAAATGTATAAAAGCCAAATATAGAACTGATTGGTTTGCTGTGCAATGGTTAAAACTATGTTTAGAATTCTACATAAGATTTAAAAATAGATAGTTAACTTCTGACTTGCTCTTTCTAATAAGCACATGTGTGTATATTACTTTAGTGAGTTTTGTGGGTTTCACTGCAGTAATAACCGTTTTATCTGTTTGTGGTTGGTTTTGTACATGGTTTTTCCTATATGTATGTCTTGAGTTTTTAGGTCTTATTTTAAAGTACACAATTTCATACTTTCTCTGCATTTTCTTTTGTTTTCAGGATTTTTTCATATATATTGGACTTAAATGCTCTCTTAATTGTCAGGTGTCTTGATTTCCACTTCCCTATTGTCCCCATTAGCAAATAAGTATATTTTAATCATGCATGTCTACTTAGATGCAGTGTTACCTTTTCTTAGGCATGCTTTCAAAAGTAAAGCAGTATACTATCAGTTATTTCTACAGCGTTAATCTAAATATACACTGGAGTACTTCATATTTTATTTTAATCATTAATCAAGATGTCAAATGAACCTCATTTCTAATACATCAGCAAGTAGAAATTAAAATGAAATATAGGCTGATTTTGTCCAAAATCTGAATATCTTAATTATCAAAGTAGTTTTGAATTGAAGGCTTATATTCCCTTCATTGTAAATAAACTCTATAACATACCTTGAATCCTATCACACAAACAGAGCTCAAAATACAGCTGAACGCTTAAATAAGAGATCTGGGGTTTTTTCTCTTCAAAGTTCTATGCATTCTTCATTTCTTATAGTTAGGTAAGCTGGTTTAAGAGTTTTGTTCATTTAGCGTTGCTGTCTTCTCAGTACCTATGTTTCTTAGTCTTTTCCAGCTTCCCCCTAGGTGGCACCATGACCCACAGAACAGCTTCTGTAGACTTCAGAGCAAGTAATTTGCAGCTACAGATGTGTCCGAGTGATGCAAACACATTTTCAAACACTACTTGGTCATCCTTCTTTTAAGCACTTTTACTGTTTCTCGGCGGCAACATTGTTTCCATAGTAGGTCAGAAACAGTAATGATCAGAACATGGACAACAAATTATTTTAGTAGCATGAACTATTATTCACTTGAAAAATCATCTTGGAAGTATCTCCTGTAGATAATTTAATTCCTTCGCATTAAAGTGAGGGAGGACACTGACACTTTGTGCAATGCAATAGACAATGGCACACTTGTGCTTATTTGGGTAACAAAGAACTACTGTTGTCTGTATAGAGCTTCATGTTACTACATGCTTCATTTAGATCTAACTCAGTTTCCTGCTCCCAGCTCCAGTCCTAGTCCTGCTTTATTGGCAGTATTATCAACTCTTCTGCACCTCATGCATTGTTTCTTTAGCTCCAAAGTACAAATACATGTGGGCTAAATGAAAGTACTGCTTCTCAAGCATGCTAAGATTGGGCAAATAGTATTTAATCTGATAGTCTGAAAAGCCACATAATTAACTTTTATGGGAGGACTACAGTGTATGATCATTAGATACGTGTTTTGTGTTCATACTCAACATCAAGAAAGCTGTTACTAGTTCTTCTTTGGAATAGAGGGCAATGGAGATTTAACAATGAGGAAGAACGAGAAAAAAGCTAGTTCTAGCCCATGGTTCTGTTACAGGTGGGACAAGCCTTATGTCTTCTGAGATATCTGACAGGAAGATAGGAGTACGTGTTTTCAATAAAGAGGAGTTGCAAATCCTGCAGTTAGTGTTTTATTGACAGTAGAGCTTAAGTTAAAAGGCAACATGATACCCACTGCCCAGTCCTACAGGTTATTTGAGATTTTTCATATAATAAAAAGGGTGCTAGGATTATTATTGTCTCTGTATATGATGGTGTCTAATGAAAAGTTGATATTATGAGAAGTTTTTTTAGTCTTCTATTTGGAGCAGGATTCTGTTTTTTAATGATTTTTAGAATAAATAAAAAACATTTTTTGTTGGCATTAATGCAGCTATCATAGTGAGATCAGAACTGTGTCCTAGGACACTTGTCTTGGAGGTTTACCACAGCCTAACTGAACGTAACAGAAGGTTCATCATTCAGGCAGATTATTTTTGCCATTTAAAAATATTACTTAGAAATTACAGTAAATGGCAAACAATGAAATAATTACAAATTGTACTGCTCCTAAGTCTGTCATTGTTGGTGAAAAGATTGTTCCTGATTTTAATATCTGCAAGTTGTAGCCGTCATCTATTTGCTGTCAGTTGCAGATCTGAAGTGCTATTAACAAAACTTTAGAACACTATTTTTTCTTCCTGTTTTTCTTCATTTGTTAAACTGATTCTTTGTGTCTGTGTCTACATTAGAATTTACCAGGGTGCGGAGCTGGTGCTGAGAACCAGGTATTCCCAGGATTTGTATTTCAGGGGATCAGACTAGCTCTGATCTGATCCCTTGGGGTCTGTTTCACATCTTACAGTCATTTGCTTTAGAAGTTCCTGATCTGAACTAAAATACCAATATAAATGCAACATGAATCTGCTGTATGTGAAAGTACCAAACTGATGATGTCCCATAAGCAATGTGTAGTTTAAGGTCTATTCACATACACATGCGCACACACTTTTGGAATTTTAAATAGGTCCTCGTTGTCTAATAACGCTTCTGAAAAAGCAACAGCCCAACTTCACAACAGTGAAATAGTGTTGGCTCTTTGTTGTACCTAGGGTCTTTGTCAGAGATGGAGAGAATGCTTGTTTAGTAGCAAATTCTAGTTCTTTTTGTGAGAGCATATTGCTTTACTGCTCTTTTAAGGGGCCTTCTTAAACAGATCTGATTTATATGACTGCTTAGCAAAGCGAAGTCTTACTAAGTTACTTTATTTTAATACAGCATTGATCTTGTGAGTTGAAATTAATCTCTGGAAAGACAGCATTCTTCTGGAGCTAAATTGTGTCACTTGGTGCTATGGATCAGAATTGTGTTGATTAGAAATGCATACTATGAGATATCATTTCTTTCCAAATAAAGGAAGAGAAGTGAAGAGGAAGAGTTAAGAGGCAGTCAGGGCTGTGTGGCAGAACTGATAAATCTGTTCCTGGCTGGTCAAGGTGTTCTTTTCTAACAGAGAATTCAAGCTTTGGTGCTAACTTGAGTGTGTCCGGAACCCTAGTGCCTGTAGTGCCCTGTGATGTTAGTTCAGAGAGTTTCTATAAAACATAAACTCAAGTGCTGCAGTAGTAGTCAATTCAGTATTTTTGCTTCCTCTATTAAATTTCTTCTTTTCTTAATTTTGTTACATTATCGTATAATTTCTTAAAGCTCATGTTTCTTTTGAATGTTAGGGGTTTTTTTCAACCCAAGTTTATTAAGTTTGATGTTTTATAGGAATAAGTTCATGTTTATACTCAAATTTAAATATGGTGATTAGTCTGTGTATGTTCCCTTTTCAATGCTGTATGAATAGTGTTTTTTGCTATCATTGCTTTATCACTTTGTTTGGGACTTTTTGCTAATAGTTCTGTATTTCTACCTTTACATAACAACCAACATTTTACATTGCAATTCACTTAAATATTTTGATTCCATTTGCAAACGTTCATTAGAAAGGCCAGTGTTTTAGAACATGGTTACATAAGTTTAGCCTGTGAAAGTCTGAACATTTTTAATTCGTATGCTCACTACTGAGAATGCAGAGAGAAGTTTGCAAAATTAGTCAGTCAGTCATATCTAGAACTCAGAATTGGCAAGTCTCTTGCTATGAGTCTCATCAAAAGGAGGTGTTACCCCCTCTGGAAGGTGTCTTTTCTCTACTTTCTTGTCAGGCATCTGCATACATGAGGAATGGATCTATATAACTAAATAAGTAATAATAATCCGCTGTGGCATTTAAACATCCGGCATACTTGAGTTTAAATTGTGCACAGAAATTACCAGAGTTAAAACTAAATGCAGTTAAATCTGTGCAGAGCCTGAAAATAGCACTTCTAGATATAAATATTTAAACCTGCTTGAAGTCTGATATATCAATTTTGGCAGTGCTAAAGACAGTAGAGCCTCCAGTGTTGTTAGTGCCTGTGAAAATGGTACAGGGCAAATGCAGTGTAACAAAGTTTTGCAGCTTTAGATTCCCACATATAAATTATTTCCATGCCCAGTACTCAAAATATAAAGCCACAACAGTTTTTAACCTCAGGAACTCTGGAATCATGTTGATGTGAAAAAGCAGGACTGTGAAGCCACTGCAATATTTACTTGTATATAAGCCATTACATATTCTATCAGTGTTTAAAACAGTTGTAACTATACATCACAAGCTACCAGAAACTTGTCACCTATACAATATGTTCTGCTTAAAGAAACTGAACATCCTTAGTAACTTGCATGCTGTAGTTGTGTTCTATTTGTTTTGTTAAATGCCTACTTCCATTTTGGTAAGGTAACATTTATGTTTGTTAATTTTTTTTTGCTTCTAATAGCCAGTTAGTAGACAGGTAGTAATTTCCTATGCAGCTTCAGGAACAAGAGAATAAACAAACAGTTGCTAAGTAGTGCTGTGTTTTCACACAGTAGATGCTTCCCCACTGCAAACTGTAGTTCTGCAACACCACAATTTTTAGCTAATCTAAGAGAACAACAAGCCATTGATTCATTAGTATACTTTTAAATTGTACTACTTACGAATGTAGCTATGTTTCAAAACATTCTGCATTGCAAGGAAAATTAGTAATAAGTGATCTTCAGCTTGTTAATAATAAGCCCTTTTGCATTTTTTTTTTTAAATCATTAGGAAAAAAATTTTACTTCACTTGTAGGATCATACACATTTCTTTTTCTTTAGTCTAGGGTGATTCTTCAGTTCTTCATCGGAGTGAATCTTAACATCTTTATTAAAATATATGTTGCTTTCTAGAAGTTTTTCAATCTCTACCATGTTTGTGTTTGTCTAAAAATGATACTTAGGATTCAGCTGTTAGCATTTCTAACTCTGTGTAGTTTATTCACATAAATAAGTGGTTCCACTTATTTCTACTGGTGCATCAAGTCAAAAGAACCCAAAGCTTAAGATCAAAAGATGATCTTCCTGGTAAATGTGCAGCATATAGAGAGCTAGCCTTAGAAAACAGTCTTAAATATTAGCATTTTCAAAATTATCTACATAGAGGAACCACTGAAATACAGCTTTATATTCACTAGGACTAGACTTTATCTGTCTAGATTTAATTATGCAAACTGTTATTAAAACTTAGTGGTATATTACTTATAAACAGATTGATCCATAATGACATATTTATTTGGCATAGAGTTTAGTTTGTATGAATTTTGATCTAGTGGTTACTGTTTGGCTCTTCTACATCACGGTAAATGAGGTAGAATGTTTGTGGCCTTCACAAGCTATGCAGATTTCCTTAATGAATTTTAGTTACCACTCGCTTCTGCAGTATCAAAAGTGTGCCTACTCAAGTTCTTATACGCTCTTGGTCTTTCAACCAAGCGGTGGGTAAGGAAATTTCCTGGAAAAACATAAGAAAGAATTGATCCTCTGTGGGCAAGGGGACACTAACTTCCATGTGATACCCTGCTGTGTTTGGCAGGGTGTGCTGTTACATGCAGTGAGTCTGATTTGAGTCAGCAGACCAAAACCTTCAGGGTTTTACTTTGGCACAGTATGACCAGTTGCCTTTAACAAGATACGTATGTGCCCCTTGTGTGTTTATCTAGGTATACAGGTACATGCATAAAAACAGATGCAAGTTGGAAACGTATCTTACATTAAAAAAGTGTCTGCACATACAAAAAAGATAGTGGTTTGTATAATCCACAATCTGCATAACTTAAAAAGTGGTTTCTGGATATGTCATGGGACTGTCTTCCTAAAGTGTTCCCTCCTTTAGTTACAAGTTCAGCTAAGGGATCCATAGAGTAAAACAAATAGATTGGATTTAGCAACTAAATAAGCCTGAAACAGTAAAAAAATACAGTAAAAAATGTTTTTTCTGTCTCTTTCCGCCTTCTATTTCTTTTTGCATTTTATCTTCTTGTCTTGCAGCTTCCATCCTTGGATGATGTGACAGTGAATCCTCATGAAATGTTAAAAACTGAATGCTAAACTAAATTATTAATAATTGAAGCATCATTGCAGTCCCCTTCTATAGCATGTGACCTATCTTGCTCCTTATTGGCTTTCCTGCTCTCGTTATCCATTTTTGGGGAATAGGTATTACTAACTTCCAGGGCAGTCTCAGAAAAGACAGTTGCTCATAGAAGAAGAGAGGTGATGATATATTTAAGCACATGTAAGTGAGTATTAAGAAATATTATTTTCTTCTACTTCCTATTTTCTTTTTCCATTACTGTATTTTGGGATACTTGGAGAGTATTTCCTTCCCATTTTAACTGATACCAGCTATTTTATGTAGATTTTCTTTGCTTCATCATTTTCATTTACATTTTTTATATTTTGCCATTACTTTTACATTTTAAGCTTTGTCCGCAACCTCTCCTAACCACAAGAGCTTTGAGAAGCTGTTTGTTTACTTTAAGACTCCATCTGCCCAAAGGAGGATTTGGGGAGAGACTGATAGTTTCTGCGCACTTCATCTTTCAATGATTCTGTAGGCCTTCCTCATGAATAGCAAGTCGTATTTGTGTTTTGAGTGTGTTTAAGTACAGGGATTGGAAGTAACCATTTCAATTGTGGTACTCTACTGGGAAGACATTTGCCTGGAAGTCTATTTGAAGAGAACACTGGCATGCTAATTCTCCTTTGAAACACAAACCCTCACCACACCACACGCACACTTTCACACACACCGAATTGCCAAGTGACCAAGAAAGCTAGTGATAACTATTAAGGATGCAATGATTGCAAGATCAAGTCATTGCAGAAGTCTCAGGTCAGTACACAGGGTCTTAAATTCCTTGCAGGTTTCAGAAATTTGTGAGGGTCAGTGATGGTAGCTCTGGGAAAGGACTGTCCATGTCTTCTAAAAAAAATCCAAGTCATTCCGTTATTCCTGTGTGGAGTTCCAAAGGCTGGCATTTGACAAGTAAACTTCAAGAAAAAAGCTTAGAGGATAAAGAACAAGTTTGCTTATTCAATAAATAATTTCTGTTGCGCATCTTCAACCTTAGTGTCGTCTTCCTAGATTTCCTGTGTTACTTCTGTTTAAGCATTTAAGATTCAGATTACTGTCACATGATCCATCAAGATGACTCGATCTTATATTGATTCATTAGAGTGCACAGACCCTGGTTTCCATAAGAAAAGATTTAATAATTATAAAACCCATAACTTTTTTGAAAATTTCTACAGAACTATGTGATGTAACTGAGATCAAGCAAAGGATATCTGTATGTGTGGATAATTTTTGTTAGAGGTGCCTAGAAATACAAAGTTATAGCAAAGCCCCTTTGTAATAGCAGTGCATATGGAGATCTTCAGAACTGTGTGGGTGGCTAGAAATACGTCTAGACTCTGTGGTTTGCCCTCTGAATTGGCTGGATGCAAGCCAGGTACTCACACTAGATTGGACATAATGCTGTGCTAACGCAGTTATCCAATTGTCTGAAATGCAGAAAAACTTGGACTTGTGTACTCTTGGTTTTGTAAGCATATTCTAAGCTGATTTATTTCTTTTTCCCGAGAAAAGTCTTATTAATTTCAATTGGATGTGTGACTTAAAGTTTCTAATCAGTTTTTAAAATTTCAGACACACACCAAGACGACAGTTTCTGCCTGAAACTGACACAGAAATGAAGCAGCAAAAGATATAATCACATAACCAAGGTCACACAGGAAATCTATTCAAAAGTACTAAATAGGTCAAGAGATACTGAGTTCTCATTCAGTTTTTTAACCTTACATTTATTCTTTTTGGGTGCAAATGTTCATTTTTCATAGCTGTCTTTTTGACATTGTTGAAAGTCAATTATTACAACTGTTTAATCTGATCTCTATTTTCTATTGTGTGATAGTTGTTAGTGCACTATAAGACATTGTCTGGACCTTTGATGTGCTATCAGAATGTTACAGTTTGTTTTAAGAGTTTCTATCCATTAATCCTAGCCAAAAAGTGTAATAGTTTTTCAAATGGTTTTCTTTGTATGGTTATAAATTCAGGAAAAAATAGTAGGGTTACAGAGCTTGATTCTCTCATTTATGTAACTAACTTACTTTCAAGGAGTGGATAATGCCTTATACAACCCGATAAGTGAGCAAAGCGGGCCTCTGAAAGATCCCGTTCAAACAGCATTACACTACACCTAACAATTACCTACCGCTACTTCTTTGAAAACATTGATGTTTATATTGTTTTAATGTGGGAACCATAGTGTCCTTTGCCTTTTTTTTCAAAGATACTCTGCTAAGAGACTCTGCTACAGTCAAGATGTATTGTAAAGATAAGAATTCTGTACCTTTTAGACAGTCGTCTTTGATAGTGTATTTAGAAATTGAGTCAGTACAATGAATTATCATCTAGACAAATTCAGTTGCTGTACATCTTATGGACATATCATAGAAGACTTCATCAAAGGTTTATTGTGATTCTTTCCAGAAGGCTGTTAGTAAAAAATTATGGATTGCATTCTAAGAACCATCTAACTTTACCAGAAGGTTTGGTACTTCTTAAAAGCAAACTATCAAGTTATTTTTTTCTGTTTTAAGCTCCCAATAGGACATTTCTAAACACAGTTTCTTTCTAACTTTATTTTGCTCTTTGCCTTTTGACATGCACCATTTCTTCACCTCTTTAATGCCGTTGGCCTATTTGGCTTTAGCTTGTACTTATTCTGCACGGCACTATGAGTCAATGATGTCAACAAGACTTCAGAATAAGATTTGTTCTTCAGCTTGGTGTTCCCACTGAAACCTTGTTGAGGTAGCCTTTTAAAATTTTCATCAGAGAGATATCTATCTTGATAAATATCTATGCTGTTCTAGCTATTTCATTCCTATCATGGGCCTTTACCTTACCTTTTATAGGTAATATTCATCAACATGAAATAGAGCAAGCATGAAAATTACGGTGTATGTAAAGTTTGGGTTTCCTTAGATGGATTTGGCAAATTTTAATGGAGTCAAGCATGTGATTCAAGCAACCTGAACTGCTCTTGTTCTATGAACAAAGAGGGAAGAGACTATCCCACCATCAGTCTGTGTGCTGCTTAGCTTTCTGTTTATGACAGCTCTGAAGAAATCTTGAGATCTTATTTTGACCAGTTTCTAAAGAAATTAAAAAATATCTTAAGAAATATTAAGATTGCCTATATACTTTGTGAAAATCTGTCTTAACAAAGCTAAGTTAGAAGCCATAATTTTCTGCAATTTAAATACTTATTCCTTGTGACTGCAACTTCTGTGTTGTATTCTCTGTGAAAAATTGTCATTTTGCTTTAATACTCATCTGGATAACTATTTGGCACAACATAACTGGCCTTCGATACTTAAAGGGTTGTTACTGAAAATGGAAAGAATGAGAAACCTGATGGCCATTAAAAGAAAGCTGCCAACAGAAGGTTTTAAAAGCACATATCGTGTATGTGTACATGTGTTTGTATCACAGTCTATAAAATTGTTTGTAAAATACTGCACTCAGTACATCTAAGCCATCTGAGTCAGCTTTAGTGTGAATAGTTCAGTTGCATTTCACATCATGAATCCACTAACCTGTATAACAATGATGGATGCTTTTTTTAAAGATCCTAATAGACTATGCTCTCTCTGAAAGTAAGTGCAAATTAAGGCAAAAACAAAACCAAGAAAAATAATATTGAGCCCTCTTCAAATATTTTTGTCCCACTCAATCATCATTCTCCAGTCTTCTCATTTATTATATGTGTATATATGAAAGAGAAATACCTCAAATCAATGCTAAACAACTCATGGACCACGTACTGCACTGAGATATACCTTATGTAATTGAAGTCAAGCAAAGTACAAAATAGTAATTTTAAAAAGGTATATAAATAAGGGTTTCAGATGGAAAAAATACTGCAGTTCAAGGGATTCCCTGTTTAAAATATAATTGACACTGCAAAACGCTGAAGCAAAGCAGGGATTAACAGCCTACCACACAGGTATGAAAGATGATGTGTAAGCAGGCACCTTGTGAGTGGCACAGAGCAGAGCCGGCTCAGGGCCAAGAGCTTATAGCTGGGAGCTGTGGCATCTTGAGAAGAGGCATCTGTGAGAAGCAGTCACTGCCAGCTCCCACTGAGGTCTGATCTCACTCAGAGCTGGAAGCTCCTGCCTTGCACATAAGCAAAATTTCGGGGGGTCAACAGCATTTTGCCTGTGTGAGAGGGAGAATCTCCCAGTTCCCACCAAGTTTCAGCTGTCACAGTACACTTTGATTAGTGAAATATAAATACAGACCAGTGCATACCCCTCTTGAAAGATGCATGAGCTAATGGATAGGGCAGTCAGAATAGATAATCAAAGAGAAACATGTTACTAAAATGCTTTAAAAAATCTTGTGTTAAAGTAGCTGAAGAGTAAAGAAATATTATGGTTAATTCACTACAAATCTCGAGGATTTGCTTAGTAAATTAAAACAGTTGATATAACTGCATTTGTGTTGTGCATGATTCCCCAGTAAACTGCTGGTGGTCTTTAATGATGTTCCTATACCTGAAGGGGGATTTTTACTCTTATTTTCTAAACAAAACTTGCATGCTATCATATTTGTGGGTTGACTGGTCTTTGCTAAAAATTTGAATGTTCTAGTGCCCTTTTATTTAGATTGTCTAAGAGCTCAAGCTGTGTTTAGAGTTCAGAATTTGAGAGTTCTAAATTACAGGTTATTTGAAAAATAACATTCCTTATATCTGAGCAGAATATCTTTTATTGGTTTCATTTTACAGATGGGAAAATTGAAGTACAGAAAACTAGTGACTCTGCAAGTCACAAAACACAGTGGCAGCACTATATTGCAAGTCACTTGTATCTGGAAGCTTCCCTTCATTTTGAAGACCTATCTGTAAGTAAAAAGATGTTCCTCTAAAGAGAAAGCACAGAAGCTTGCTATGATGACAAACGTGATAAATATTCAAAGAAAAATTCTCATTCTTGGGATTGTAATGGGTTCTTTTCATATGGCTGGCTGGGATGTATGAAAATTACAGCTGGACCTAAAAAGGGTAGAATTTGGAGCCTAAGTTTTTGATTTTCATTGGCTTTCTTGCATTTCTTGTATTTTGTTCTGAATGTAGTAAAGCTGTAGTAAAGCTTTAATCCTTCTGGCAATGAGTTCAAGAGTGTAGGTCTCAGTCCTGTGAAGTCCTAAGTTCTGTGATCATGAATTTCCCTACTGCTGAATGGTAGTTTCATCTTTTATAGTTACTGCCTAGATGACAGAAATGTGTTTCTTCATGGCTAGTTCTGTGGCTTCTAGATTGAGGTATGATGTCTGTAGTACCTGAATAATAGGTTTTATGCTGCTGCAAACTATGAATCTCTGTACTGAGGGTAGAGGCCTCCCAGGTCCATTTACAGGTATATGAGCTGCATACAGAATGCAAGCTGATATGCAAATGTTTATGTACCTCCATTCAAATAATGTCCTTAAGCGTAGCACACTATTTTATGCAAAGTGAAAGATGTAGTGAGACGCATGAAAAACTTAACATGTTTTTCTGACTTTATTAATACTTGCATTTTTTTCCATTCTAAGTCTTTTAGAATGTATTTTCTGTATTAAGCATATTTAATTTGGAGGATATGTGGGGAGGAAAGTGCAATGAATAGTTTCTTTGGAGATACATGAAAAATGTTGACAGATTTGAAATAAAGCATACAGGTTTCCTACTGAGATTCATACTTACTATTGTGTGATCTGCTGTATTATCTGTAGAGAATGTCTTTGTACATCAGAGAAACAAAAACCCTTCAGCAGATTGTTTTATTGAACTCTTAATAGATATTAAGAAACATAATGCCAGCACTTCTGCCACATTGCTGTCATTAAATAATAAATCATTGCTGTAGCTGCCTAATGGGATATGTAGCAATGCTGATGGTGGCACTCTATAGACCTGAGCTGAAGTGGATTAATTTAAAACACAGAGCAAAAATAGTAGACAGCAGTGCTCAGCAGAACAGTTTTGGGCTAGAACATGGTGACTAACCACAAGAAAGTAGATAATAACTAAAACATTATAACGATGTCTTTCACAGTCCTTAGATATACTCCAACACCTAATTATGAAACTGTCATATAAGCATTAAAACATATTTTCATCACTCGTATTTGTCTGAGATGTCCTAACCTAATATACAGATAAGAAAGGGAGGGACACTAGAAGACAAGTGGCTTTATCCTAGAAATGATGATGACCTGTACTAAAGGAGGTATGAATGCACGGGACTTTGGAAAATAAGGTTTTATGGTACTTATTCCTAATGCGGTGCCTTAGTTAGATAAGTTTTGCTTTGTTTGGGTTTTTAGTAGGATTTGCTAGTTAGGTGTGTTTCTAAGCAAGCAAACTATAGGGTTCTGTGTTCCTGCTTTGTGTCTAGCCAACTTAGGAAGTCCCATCTTTGGAACTGAGATGTGAGAGTAACATACCTAGATGAGAGCCTACCTCCTAGCCAGGCACAGTGGGTCCATCTGAGCTGACTACCTCAGGTGATGCACCCTTGAGACACCATCAATGGTTGGCCTGCTGTATATAAAAGTCATTAAGCAAAGATGTGTGTAGCCATCTACCAATATAGTTGTGTGTAGCATTTGTAACATGAAATGCTTTGTCAAATTACTAAAGTTTATCAAATTTTTAAAATTATTTACCAAATTATTAAAAACAATCTATTCGAAGACAATAGACAGCTCTGAAAATAAGAAAAAGAGCTTGTGAGGAGTCCAGCAGTAAAAAGCCAAGAAAACCAAAAGCGATTGTTCTGTCCGTGACTTTTGTTGTTTGCTTTATGTAGGAATCTGTTGCAATGTGCAAATGTTGAATTTGTGAAACTAATTAGTACGTAAAAATCTAGCCGTAATAGTAATCAAAGCTTGCTGGTTGAACAGACTATGGGGTTTTTTTTAGTATTAACACATCCTGCGCATATGGCCCCCAGTTGAAGATCTGGAACTGCTCATACCAGCAAGTTAATATCAGGGGATTTAGAAGCAAGTATTTATTGGTGGCAGTTGTGGAACCAACATGTGGTCTAACTGACTGGTGCTTCCAACGATGTTTGTGTCTGTAAGGGAAAAAAGGAAAAAGTGACTAGTATGGCTGTCATTATCCTCATACTGTATGAAAACAAGGTACAGTGTTTTAATAGATTTGTTGGCTGAGATTTCTGTTGGAGAGGCCTTCAGATGATGAACTGTGGCCTTGCTAGAAGCTGTAACTGCAGCAACAAGGAAATACGGTTGGTTTTCTACAAATCACTGTTGAGATTTACTTGCTCATATTTATTTAATTATAGTATCTTGCTGGCATTTTCTTTGTTTTCTTTGTTTGTGACAACATCAAAGAATGGAGAAGGTTTTGTTCTACATTCTTTGGAAACATAAAAAACCCACTTTTTAGGTTAGCTATCTCACAAAACAAAATAGGCTATCTTGTAAAATGTACTATAATAAAATAATTTTAAAGCACCTCTTTCATTATGATTTGCAGATCATGAGTTGGTAAACCTTAGCATTTAAATTAAAAATTAGAAGTTTTAGATGTTTCAATGGAAAGGGAAAGAGAATCTATTTGGTATTGTCTTAATAATTACCCGAAGTAGCTACTGGATTACTAGTAGATAAATGCTTATAACTGACTAATAAGGCACTTTTAGTAGATCATTTATATACCAGACACAACTTCTGGTAAGAGATTTCCTTAGTGTGAAAATACAGTGCTTTTGGCATGATGCAGCTGCCTTTGATCTCTGTAAATGACTAGCAGTAAATTCTGAGTGTTGGGAATCGACCAGTAGGATGTCTTAGGGAAGACGAATGGATGTGATGTTACCTTGCAAAACCTGCAGGGCATTAACAGGGCTTCTATTTTGGTGGGAATCTCTGCAAGGCACTTGATGGTACTTAGGCTACATATTTGTAAAAATACATGTAGTAAAGCACTCTTCTTCACGTATGGCAGTGAAATTAGTACTTTCACAGTGAATAAAGCAACCTAGACTCAGTGGATAATATGCTGATGCTGCATTCACTTGCTTTCACTTCAAAGTGGTAAGAATGGGTTTTATTAGTACTTTCTAAGTCACTTAAAGTCTTTTAAACATTTTTCTCCTACTTGGCTGAAAGAATTCTGAAGGTTTTGCTATGTTTAATCAAAATAAGTTTTTCAGATTCCTTATTTCGATAATAATTTCATTTGTGATATTTAAAAATACCTGCATATTGTTACCTGAAACTGCATTGTCTTGTATTTCCAAGGTGAGTACATGCAAACTGTTTCATGAAATAGGAAAACCTTATTGCAGGTAAACTGCATACTTGCTTGAACAAAAATATGTTTAGGACTGTGAGACAAATTGCTGTTGCCTTGATTTCATAGTATTATATATTCCATGTATTATTGGTGTATTTTTCTTACATTGTGTTCAACACGCTTCTTTTTACTCACTTAAATTCAGGACTTTAGAGTTCTCTTGCAATTTGTAAACTGAAATTATTTGAGAAACATATTCCATAAGAAAGCCTACACCATTTTAATGAAGAATATGTGGACCATGGAAGAAATCTTTCAGTTCTAGGAATTTTATCTGTTGATAATGTTGATGATGATGATGTTATTTGAGTAAACCACACACAAAAGAATAGACAAAAATGCACTTCTAAAGCTACTGTTTCTATTTACAATTTTTCATAAATTTAGTTTTCAAAATTAGACTTGAGGTACACAGAATCCAAATATATTTGATTTACAGCTATTCCATATTTTCAGTGATGAAAAAACCCAGGTTTTACTACTACTATAACTGAATCTGTAAGAATGAAGTATAAAACTGACAAAGTCAGGTTTTACAGGATTCTTCCCTCCCCCCTAGCATTTAATCAAAGCTACAGTCTTTATGCAAATTTAATCACCTTGCAACAAACTAATAATTTTATTACATTCTTTCCATTTGACAGTCCTTAGCTGCTTAGAAATTTAAAATTTCATTACAGAGCTAGGATGGATTTGCTTTAGAATATTCAGTATTTCTGGCGTCTGTCTACAGTAGGTACTGGGTATGTTTACAAATAATGTGCCAAGTCTTCCTTGATATATTCTTGCAAATAGACTAAATGAGCAAGCTTTACAGTATTTAGTCCAACGCTAGCTAAATTTATTTTGTATGTCTGTGTATACCATAATCAAATTATTACAATTACAATGTGATAAAAATACATATATGTTACATATCCATAATGCTGAAGAACTAGTAGAACAAATCCCTGTTTTGAAGACTATTCCTTGCCTTTCTACATGTGCACAGTAACATTCAACTCTCGGTGCTATACAGTCCGAAAAAAGTATTTTCTCATAGACATGGCACAAGTTTCTACTGAAACTGTGACCTGGACTGTGACTGTGATGCATCAAAACATTTAGTAAAGTGCTTAACTTAAGTATGCGAATAATCCCTTTGAAGATCAGTGGAGCTACTCAAGTGCTTAATACTATGTACATGCTATAGTATTTTTCTGGGTTGTGGCAAAACTTCCTGCAAGCACGTGATGAAACACACTACAGTTTAACATGCATTTAACATTTCAACAGTTGATCTGATGTTTTTATTTAATAAAAATTTAAACATACGGACTTTTCGTCTGTGTTTTGTAACAGTATTCTTGTACTACATGCAACTGCTCAACATATGTTTTCAGGAAGGTGGATGAAGTTTTATCCATTAGGGGCTGTAAATCATGAACTCTTCATTGAGCTCTAACACATGGAAGAATCAAAGAAGGTGGAAAATGGTTCTGGTTGTTAAGAACATTGTATAAGAACAAAAAAAGAACCAAACATCACAAGTTGCAACAAGGAAGGTTCTTACTAAACTTGGTGGGGAAAAAACCCCAAAACTTTACAACGGGGAGCTGCAGCACTGCATCAGGTTGTCCAGAGAGGTTGTGGATTCTCTGCTCTTTGAGTTACTCAGAGCTTGCCTGGACAGGCCCTGAGCAACCCAGCCTAGCCCTGTTTGGGGCAGGGTGTTCAGACTAAATGACCTCCAAAGGTTCTTTCCAACTCAAGATGTTCCACAATTGTAGTGCAACTATTACTGCACTGGGAAAGGAGTGCATTTAGCAAGCGGGATCACTAGTAGCTAGACGTAATTTTGCAATTATGTTGTTAAAAAGAGGAAGACTGTTTGCTGTTCAACAGGAAATTAAAGCCATCCACAACAGTCATCAAAAAGCCTGTAGTTCTGATAGGTGGCGGTTTTTTGCCTTAGACCTTACGTTTAGCAGTGGCTATGCAAATACTGTTAGCAGCAAAGTGGTAAAATTTCAACCACTACAAGGAAGAAAAGGCTAGAGGGGAAAGATAAGCTAGATATTTTCTAACCAGCTGTATCTGTTAAAAATGTTATCCTAAAACTGATAGTGAAGTTATTCAAATGCTTGACTCGCTGCCCATGTTTAGAGTACATACTTTGCTTTTGGCACCTGTGGTATCAGACTGGCTGTACACTGATAGGGCGTCTTTCACATGGATGGGCTCAAGCCTTGCTATATACCAGTCTAAAACTTAATAGTTGGAGTTTCGTAACAAAATTTGCCTCGATGACATGGTAGTGCAATTCCAGCTGCTGTTTTTCTCAGGTAATATTTGTATTAGTCCCACCCATGAGCCTGTAGTAGTGTTACGAGGGAAGTGGAATAATTTATGGAATAATCAGTGTGTAATACTAAGTGTATAGGACATACCTGGTGTGCTGGGCAGCATTTGCTCTTCCAGATATATACTTTCGGAACACCCCTCCAAAGTTTACAGTTGTTTGCCTTATTGCTAAATGCTTCTTTAATTTACACAGTCACCACACCCTTTGTCTTTGACTCCTTAGGTTGTAATGCTTGAATAGGAGAGACATTGCAGAAAACAACTATGAAAAATGTGTAATATTCAGTCTCATTTTTAGTCTTACTATTTCTTTCTTACCTTCACTTTTAATGTAACAAGCTTCCATTTAACACGGTTGTTTTTATGCATTTTGCCTTGCCTCTGGCAAAATTGAAATGCCACTCTTCTAGCATATGATTTATGTTGTTCTTCACACTGAACTTCATGATTATGTTCTCAAAGTTCATTGTTCTTTAACCTTCAAAATGCCTACAGACTAATTTAAGAATGTGTGAAAACTACTACAGATAACATTAAAACTAGTAAAAAAATTTCTGTACAATTTGTCCTTGACATACATTACATGCTTCATTGATTTAAATATGTAATCTGTATTTGCATTCTTAAAAATAAATTCTTCCCTCAGGTATAGATAAATGACATTCATTTAGATTGATAGGGATTGCATGTGGATACCAATGTGATGTACAGTCCTTACCGTAGTAAGTCACTATAATGTCTTTTTTTTTAAAATACTTCCCTGAAGATGTCAAATGTTAGGTTTTTTACTTCAGTTCCTTGCCAAAGAACTCTTTTTTAATATTCTTACTAATTGTTCTGCTTTCAAATGATACAAGCCCCTAAACTGCTAAATAATTCTAGTTGCGTTGATCAGGAATTATCTAACTAGGGATTTTATTCACCAGATTTCTTCAAACCAGAGCTCTTTGTAGGCTGGTAAGAGGTATTTTTATCAAGAATGAGCTTTCTGGTTTAAATGAGAGAGGTACAACTCTCTGAGAATGCACCCTCAAAATATAATTGGAGTAGGAAATCCACTAAGTTGAAGAGTTGGACTGAATGACATTATAAAAGGGAGTAATGTTTTCTGAAAACCTTCAGCAGAAACTAGTCAATATTTGTTTATTTACAAGATTGGATAACATGCCCAAGAAGAGTTAGTTGCATAGGAGGATGCAGAAACTCCAGTTTCATTCCTGTGATGTAACTCAAGTGGGTGTTGTGGCTGTGTTCTATTTGTCTGCTCTGGCAGCAAATTTCCAAGTTTCCACTGATGGAAAATATGTGGGTTTTATAAATGATTGATAATAGTATTTGAATTAGGGGCTTGAATTTTTTTTTCTCATATCAGGGAAATGTCCTAATCTATTGCTAACCTATGTAATCTATTGCTAGATATTCTACAAGGAGGTTAGCTTAATTTGTGCTTTTGGAGGAAGGGTGGAAATCATTATAGTGTAAAGTGGAAAAATAAATGAAACCTTGATTGTCATGAGATGGGAACAACTGTTTCTCATTCAGATCTAGTCCTCTGCACCACACTGCAGGCAACAGAGTATCTGTGGTTCAGAATTTTATGGTTTTGATGTAGCTGGAGAATCAAATGAATTAAGCTGCAGTGGAATCCAGCCACACTTATTTCTGTCCTTACCAAACTGATGTTCAGATAATGGGATAATGCAAATAGAAGCTTTCAGGATATCCATGATAGCACAAGAGCTGTGTTTAGCTTGGTATCTTGGTAGCAGTTGGCATACTGAGTAGAGTTTTCCACATCTCCTGTAATAAGGTGAATGAGGCAAACATAGTTACTTTGAAGCTGAATGCAGCAGTATACATGATGCATACAGCCTGTATTAGTCTACATGACTGGGGCAAAGTCTTAAAGATAATGTATGCAGTGGGCTGCTTTTAAGTGAGTATATTGACATAATCTGTATTATATATGGTGTCTGAAACCAACAGGTTAATTCAGATCCTCCGTAGAACAAAAATACTATGAAGAACTAGACTGTGTCTCCTGGTTAATTCTAGCTTTCAGCTACTGTGTGCCTGGAGTAATTGAACATATATCATTTACCCCCAAAATATTAAAGGACGGGTTGTTATTTCTGGTTTAACTTGAACTAATAATTTACTCAGGTTTTACATTACCTAGTTAATCTTATATACTTGTGTAGTCACTCTTTGAATGGTAAGGAATTCTTGAGGCTTATAGCTTCCAGAAACAATTTTATCTGAAGTACTGTTTTACCTATTTATTATCAGTAAATAATTTTATCCCAAATCACAGATAAAAAAGAAGTATGCAATAATTCCTCTTTTCTCCAAGTTGTTCTTGCCTTTCAACAGTACCAGTGAAAAATCTCCTCCTTCCTCCTTGTTCAGTGAGGCATTTACGTTTTCTTTGCTGTGACTGCATAATGAGTGCCTGCTGAGACAGTGTGTGTAATGCATACTTGTATGCATCAAAACCAGGGGAGCTCAGACTTTAATCCATGTCTCTGATTACATGGAAAAAAAAGAAGTTACGTGGGTGTTCCACTTATATTGTGGCATTCTCCTTGGGAGTTGTTATGCATTTCATATCATATTTAAAAATAAGATTTTTTTTTTTAAAACTTTGTTTGAATGCATGTGAATATGTGACTCAATATGAACCTCAGAAAACGCCTGAAAATGTGTTTTCATTATTCAGGAAAGGATTCATTTTCTGTTTTTTAAAAAACACTTGTTCTTGATTGTGCGCAAATTATTTGTATTTGCTATTTGGCTTTAATCCCAAAGTAGAAACAAGAAGTTTGAGTCTGCTTGATGCTTAGCAATTCTTCACAGGCTATGTATACAGGTGTTCTGTCCAAATTCTGTCCAATTGCCCAGGTGCAGATGACTTCCAGATTTTGTAGTTCCATTCAACTATGGTTTGAAAACAGATTTCAAAATCCCATTTTACCATGAAACCTTACTCTTCCTATAAGCATATGCTAAAGCTATTAGGAATGTTGGGGGCTTTTTCCAGTCTGGTCAGGTGCCAGGATCTCTAAAGAAGTAGCTCTCCATTATTATGTTGCCTGATGCCTAATAGTGAGGACACTGTTTTGGAGCTGTAGCTTCTTAAAAGTGAGGAAGGATATTTGAGAGACGGGAGTTTAGATGAAAGTTTAACTTTCTCTCCTTATTGACATCACTGAAACCAATAACGGTATGTAAAGTATTACAGTTCCCTCTGGGTGCATCTTTGATCACGTGTTCTGAACCATGCCTCACAAGACATAATTTAATCCTAATAATAGGCAGAGTTTCAGTTCTTAGTTACATTTCATGCTTTCAAAAGCATGGATTCTGCATTCTTTCAAAAATCGTGTGCTTTTGTGAATTATTCCTGTTCAGGGGACATACAGTGCACTCACTCTGGACAGCTACCCCAGTGAATGCTGTCTGAAAAGATGAACATCAGCAATCCTCTGTAACAAGACAATTTGTTTCAGCTTTTGTAAAAGCTTTTGATTATGCAGAAGCTGCCACGATCTAAATTCTCCCACCCACTTCAAGGCAGTTTTTCTAGTTACACATTTGGAAATGTTTGTAATTTTTCATCCGTTCCCCTAGGCATAATAAAAATCGCATACAAGGTTTGCAACCTTTTGGGGATGGGGCGGGGGGGAACAGTGATATTTAATTGAGAGATACCTCTCATAGGGCAGCCTCAAAGTAGTGTATGTGCAGATAAGAAAACTCCCTTTTCTTTGCATACTGTGACAAGCAACTGTTCTGATCTTAATGGTGCCATCTACGTAGGAGCTGACTGCCGTATAAATAGAGCGTGTAGAGCAGGCACAAGGAATGTTAATGTTTTCTGAAAGAGGCAAGCTATAGATCTAACAGAGGCAGGGCAGTCTTACCTTTGAATTGTGCTTTGGCTAGAATGCAATCCAAATTTTGTCTTACTTCAGGGGCTGTAATTGCAAGTTACGAACACATTGCTAATGCATAATTGAATAACTTTCTATTTTTCTTGAATGAAGGGTGAGGCAGACCCATGATATTTTACTCATTATATTAGGGTATTTATTCCCAGTCATATTTTGCTCTTTAATCTTTGTGATCAAATAATTTCCTATGTTAGAGAAAATGTGCCTTGCCTGGCAAAATTAAAAATATGAAATAGAGATATAAATCACAATAACTAAAAGCATTTTGAATTTGCATGCATGCTATGTCATGGGGTGGCTACAGCATAGGAAAGGAATGCTACTGTATGCCAGTTCAAATACCATTAAGCAACTGGACATTTCTAGGCATCTTTTTCCTGAAGTAATATGGGAATATATATTACAAATATCACAAATTATTAATATATTAGTTTGAAAATCAATGACAGATCACTTAAATCAAGCTTAATAATCAAAGCCATTTTGATGACCAAATCAAAATATTTAATTCTTTTGAAATATGGTAGGCTGCAAAAGCATAATTCTAGCTCAAAGTATTCAAAAGAAGAATTGATTTGGTGTCCACTGCTCTATAGCATTACTGTCCAGACACTCACACTGGGACTAATACACTAAAAAAATAAATGGATGTGGGTATAATAAACACCTTTTTTTTTTTTTCCCCTGAAATAACTTTATTTTTCATCAGTATTTTTCTCATAATATCAGTTCATTATTTTACTATTTTATAATCCACCTCAATTTTCACAGAAAGATAGTTACATACTATAATAAGGGATGAAAGATATTTCTTATTGATAATAATCAGTTTCTAGTCAGACTGTATGGTAGGAAATTGAAACAACTATTAGTAAATTTTATTCAGACACTGAATTCTTCCTGTATTTTTCTACCAGATTTATAGAGGCTTATATGTTCCATGCCTAAAAGTTTCAGAAATTAATATTAATATAGCCATGACAGTCAAATACTATGGGTATGTTAACGTACAATGCGTTATGGTATTACTTGAAATATTAGTGTTATAACAAGAAAATTACTATTGGACCCCAAGTGAAAGCATTTGCAGTAGATAACGACTTCAACTGTTTGTTTAGCCGATGCATGCCAAGCTCTCAGCCAGTCCCTTTTAGAGCACTTGGTTTTCCTTAGCCTGTTTGATATCTCACAGGTTCTTGTGTAACTACAGTTAGGACCAAACTACAAATGCCATTATTTTGAAGACTGAAAAACAGGCATTGGGGGGGGGGGTGGGGGGGGTGGGTGGCGGGGGGGTGGTTTAAAAAAGAAAATCCTCTCATTTATACTGCCTGGAGCAGTACAATGATAGAAATTTAAGCTCATAGCACTGGGGAAAAAAAGGTAACAGCTCTTGGACATTTTAAAGATGCATTTAGCTCTGCTCTGCTTTAGGGATTAAGAGGACATATTACAATTTGTGCACAGCTCTGTGTTTACTGTGAAAAAGCTTGCTTTGTAATTTATGCACATGTGATTTTGCAGGGGGCACCCAATAGTGTTTCAACGTGCAATGTGTTTTGATTACTTTTTTAGGGGAAAAAAAAAAATTTATGTGACAGGTTATTTTTTTAAGCTAACATGTAAATTAATCATATTTTGAGTTGATTCTTTGAAAATTTTAAACCGTTTTAATACAAGGACCTTTTCTTACTACAATGGATGAATTAACCCATTGTCTAAACTGTGTTCAGTATAATATGACATCCATTTAAAGTCTTTGTCATCAAATTAACATCAAATGCAAAAGGCTAAGGCATACATTCAGTACTAAAGTATATTTTCCAAGGATGCATTTTCATTTCAGTGGGAAAAAATGAGACAACTGCCTCCCTCTATTTCTAAAATTCCCTTTAATAAGGAAATAACTTGTGGAATTTGGCAGATTTTCCCTGAACTATGAGATAAAGACCATACATAAACAATAATATCCTGCTGTACTTGGTACCAAATTAGCTGACTTTTATTGCCACTGAATAGAACTGTGTAGTCTGGCTGCTTGCAGAGTTCATGCTTGAAATTCCGGAAATAACAATATTGAAGTAGACCAAAGGTGGTTATTCATCATCAGAAAACTTTTTGACTGTTTGCTGACCGTTGATCTTCACACTCTTCTACATTTACAGTTTCTTGGAAATCATAAAAGAGGCACATGATTTGTAAAGAACATATTTTATGCTTAAAGGGCAGGTGCGCTAAGTCATCATTTCATAATTAAAAATTACGGTTATCCTTGGGAAATATGGGTTACTTTGCATGTGGAGGGGAGATGGCTTCTGGCATATAATGAGGAAGTATTACAGTAATATTTCACATCTTTGTTTATTGATCTGTGTGTAACATACAGTGCTTCTTAAGTAAATATTAACTTTCACAGAATGATGCATCTAGTGTCTGTACTACTGTTGTCTAATAATGTCACTTACCACTAAATTCTCAGGAACCTCTGCGAGATAGATTTGTAACTGCTGTTAGTTTTGCAGCAGTGGAGATTGAGACACACTCCCCAAAAAATTTTTTTTGCCCAAGTGGTAGAGCTAATGTGCAGCCTTCAGACCACATATGTTCCTACAGTAAACTGTAAATCTTTTGCACTTTGGATGGCTATTTAAGTTATGTGATATATGATGTCCCTCAACAGTCCTTTTTCACATTACTTGGTTCACCCAGCTCCAGTAGTAATTACAGTGGTACAGAATGAGTTCCCTAATTGCCTTCCTCATTTTTATCACTTGGAAAGTTGCATTTCAACTGATTTTCTTGGCTTTCCGGTAAACGTAGGGTAATAGGAAAGTAAGGTCACAAAAGGTTATTGAATGTTGTAAAGCAGATGGAGCATCATTGCTAGAATTTGAGGGCTATGTTGAAAATACTGCATTAAGATTTGCGATGGATTAAAAGCAGAAATTGAATTTGTGATCATCAGTGGAGGGAAGCTGTGACAGACACCTGCATGTGCTGATTTGCATGGGTGACTGTAGAATCCCATAGGGCTTTCCCCTCCTGGTTGGTAATGAAGGATTTATGTGATTGCTGTCTCTGGGAAGTGGCGCGCATGCAAGTAGTATTACGATTTTGTGAGTAGCTGGCAATACCTGGAGTCTTCATATTTTTTTCATCCCAGTCAGTTTGTAGGGGATGTAGGCATTGTACTAACCATAGCATAGTAGCCAATTCCCATAGCTACAGAGCATGTGCTCATTCCCCTTGCACTGCCTTAGGGCTGTCAACTGCCTGTAGCACTGCTATTCCTTTCAACAGGTACGGAAAATTGTTTTGGAGAGGCTCTGTCCTGGTTTCAGCCAGGGTAGAGTTAATTTTCTTCATAGAAGCTAGCGTGAGGCTATGTTTTGGATTTGGGATGAGAAAATGTTGATAAGGTGCTGATGTTTTGAGTTGTTGCTAAGTACTCAAGGACAGTCCAGCTTCTCATGCTGGCCTGCAGTGAGCAGGCTGGGGGTGCACGGGAAGCTGGGAGGGGACACAGCTGGGACAGCTGACCCAGGCTGGCCAAAGAGATATTCCATACCATAGAACATCATGCTCAGTATATAAAGCTGGGACAAAGAAGAAGGAAGGGGTGGAGGGACGTTCGGAGTTATGGCGTCTGTCTTCCCAAGAAACCATTACGCATGACGGAGCCCTGCTTCCCTGGAGATGGCTGAACACCTGCCTGCCCATGGGGAGTGGTGAACAAATTCCTTGTTTTGCTTTGCTTGCGTGCGCGGCTTTTGCTTTACTTATTAAACTGTCTATATCTCAAACCATGAGTTTCCTCACTTTTACTCTTCCAATTCTCTCCCCCGTGCCACCATGGGGGAGTGAGCGAGCGGCTGCGTGGTGCGTAGTTGCTGGCTGGGGCTAAACCACGACAGGCTCTCTTCTGTTTTTTCTGAGAAATCGTACAGAGTTCTACTGAACAGTTACATACATGTTCTCAAAACTTGCAGTATGGATAACATAAAGCCACCTCTACCACCCCTCCCTTTTCTGTACGCATAGGTTAGCAACAAGAGAAATCAAGGGATAAGTGTTGTAATATCCCCAGTAAACTGTTGTTCACATCTATGTCTTCATGTTAGCCAACCTGACTAACAGATTAACACTCTGAATTATAACAAGGTTTAGAGGAGAGCTAACTGACTAAACTTCAACCCAGAGAAGCCTGAAGAAATACTCATTGTGTGGAGAAAACAACCAAAAGAAATAGGTGAATTTCATCTGGAAAAAGTTGTGGGGCTGACAATTTGTTACTCAGTTGTATTTAGTTATTTAAGATTATACTCGCACAGAGCAACAGGCGGCCAACAATGCCTTTTGTTCCCTTTGTTCTCTCTAACTTCTGGTGAAGTGTAACCTGGTGAGTGATTGGACTAAATATTCTCAGTATTTTGAACTTGATACCCGAAAGATTTCATTTCCCTAGGCAGCAGTAATTTGTATGAGAGAAGGGACACTTGAGGTGTGATATGGCTGAAGATTCCCTAACTCTGGAGCTGGAGACTGGATTTGTTCTTTAAGGCCATACTGCAATGATTGTTATCCTGGATTTTCAAAGGCAAGATTTGGGGTTGAAAGCTGTGAAATAGCAGTATTTCTGGTGGGTGTTGTTAGAGTTACTGAACCTTTTGTTATTTATATGTGGGCCAGGGCATCAAATGAACCACATGATAAGGATAATTTCCAATAAAGAGTTTTATTTATTGTTGCATTTTAATAATTATTCATGATGGTTAGGCAGACTATAGATCTAGCATGTCTAGAATCTGAATAGATGTTCTAAATTCATTTAAATATAGTTTCAATGAAAGGAAATTTTCCAACAGTCTTATAGCATTTGTAATCTGAAGTAACATACATCTAAAACATGCATCTTTTACCATTTGTTAAAAGAAATTTCACATTGATCTGATTTTTTTAACCAAATGGGAGTTGCATATCTTCTTAACGGGGTTTGGCAGTGCTGCTGTTTTGCATCTATTTTTGCTTTCCTTTCTGCCTATATATTTATTGGTTTCCCATTTCAGGGAATACAGGGGAGTCAAATGCAAGCAGGACTTCCCCAGGGAAGCAACCAAGTTTTCACTGTTAATGATTCTTCCAGTTCATTAGAAAAGCTAAATTTCCAAATTGTTTCAGGTTTGCCTGATGACAATGATAGAAATAATGGGATGCACAAAGGCCTGCACTTCTGGTGGTGCCACCAGGAGCAGCCTGGGGATGGTCTGCTTCCAATTAAAATGTCAGTATGAAGTGGTATAGTAGCCTTCAATAAATATTCTGTGCTGAAAGCGGTTTGTTGGAACACAAGTTTGGGAACCAGTGCTGCATCAAATTGAAAGTGTGTGAGATTTTTAGATACATGAATTGTAATGACCAGAGATGACAACTTTCCCAGGTACTGCATTTAATATTCCTGATTTTACAGAACTCGTAAGGGATCCTGACGGATTTTTTCCAGTAAAGTATAGGTCCTTAGCTTATTAGCCCTATATCAATTTCTGAAGGAGTGACAATATATGTGAAAGAAAGTAGGTTTCCTCTTAATACATAGCTAGGAGAGCGAAGTACTACTTTTTAATGAAAACTCTTGCAATAATCTTATGGATGTTGTATTCATTTCATTTAAGTGGTAAAACAAAGACATTCTTAAATTCAGAGATGTTAGCTTTTCATTGCATGTAGTTATTCACAAGACTGTTTCGGATGAAGATGTTAAATGGACATTCACATGAATAAAGTGAAAAGTTAACACAAAATAGATATTCGTTAATATTTTAATGATGAAGATATCCCATCCTTTTGAAACAACTGAAGCTAATATAGAATAATAGGTAGCCTCATCCACTTACTTTTTAGGCTATGTTTTAATGGCAGTCTTCATGCTGAACTTAGATCTCTACTAAATGAAAATATAATAATTTGTTCAGTTTTAAGAGTACTTCCCCCATGCTGTTTTTCCTTTAGCCTCTTCAGGTCATGATGCGCTTCTACTTACTTTCTGGGGTTTGTTTTAATACAAAGACTAGATGTTTTTAAATTAGATTTAATTCATTGTGTTTTAAAGCCCAAGAGTCGGGTATTTCTACAGAAGGTCCTTGATTGTCAGAAGCTTATAGTAAATATTAGGAAAGATAGTGGTTAATCTTTCAATTTTAAGACTTGTCTATCACATTCTTTATTTCTTTATAATACTTTGTTCATGCCCTACTTCGTTAGTCTTAAGATAAAGAATAAACAGACACTGTCACCACAGTTTATCCATCCTTAACATTTTTTTTCCTCAATTACCCTGTGGTGAACAGCCGCTCTAAATTCTGCTTGCTTTTGAAGCTTCTGTTCTAAGGACTTGAGCTTCTATAGATTTCTGTTATTAACATGAGTTTTATTTTCCCATCTATGAATTAACCTGCATAGAAAAGCTTGTGCACCTCTATGATACTCAGTGTGAAGAATGTGAAATAGGAAAATTGTACATTTGTTTTGCTGTGCACTTGAGCATGGATTCCTTATTCAGAGACCATATCTCTCTTTTTTTGAAGCATATAATAAATCTGACTGTGCACTTCATTTGGTCTTTGAAAACAAAGTGGTATCCTCTAGACGTGAGTAGGTTTCATAATACAGGATGTGAAGCAGTCTGTATAGATGCTGTTCTTAAGCTCTTGTTTCTCTTATTTTAATGTCTCCAAAGCTTCTGTGTCCCTTCCCTCCGCTGTTGATGCTTTGTATTCTCCTGGGTATTATGAGAGATCAATCTACTTTGTTTCCAACACAGCAAGATGCAAGCAAGAAATTAAAAGGTTTCTAAGAGAAAATATTCATGTTGGAGATCTCTATACTCAAATGTTATATTCTGTTAATGTCAGTGTACCTAGTTATCCCAGCCTTGATCTGAGATGCAGTTGGAGAGAGAAAAATTAAATTGAGGAAGAATAATTAAAATTGATTGTAATGAAAAGAAGACAAAATATTTTTATTTAAATATATGCATTTATACACATACATATATAAAACATTTAGACAGAAAATGTCTAGCTGGTTTGATAGTGAAATTTTATTACAAGTTTCTTCTGGAACAATGTTTTCTCAAACTCTTTCTGCTAAAGACAGTTAAGATGTGGGTATATTTTCCTATATCCATTAAAACTTATCTTGTTTATATTTTCAATTACTCCGTAATTATGTTTTTTTAAAGTTTATTGTTTTGAATAATATGATGATAATCTGTGAAGAGTCAGATGAGGTATCTGTGTGGTTCACAATTCTGTGAAGTGTGAATTCTGTAAAAGAAATTCAGGTTTCATTTGTCTGTCCTTTATTAAGTATTTATTTATGAGCTTATTATGAACATATATTTGTCTTAGAACACCATCCTCTTCTCAGTTACTGTCCAGCTCTCACAGGCAAGTCACTGAAGACCAGATTTAGTTTCACATATTTCTTAGGTAAAAAGTAAGAAAGGAAAAAAGCTAAAAACCCCAATCAAGACAAAACCAAATCTTTTCATGCTTTTTATAATGTAAAGCACTAAAGTTGTACAAAGTTAATGTTTAAAAGCCCTTTGCAACTTCTAGTTAATTTATAAAAATGCCTCCTGAATTGTCACTGTTGTCTAAAGCTCGCCAGGCAGCGCACGTACCCGGGACCGTGCCCCCGTTAGCTTCCCCCAGCGTACAGCAACCTGTACCTCTGCCTGCACTCCTGGTCACTCCACCGCTCCACCCAGCTCTCAGACACCTGAAGGAGTGAAAGCAAGTAACCCTCTGCTTAAGATATGTGCAAGCTCTATTTCTTTTGGTGTATGTAAAGTTAGACCTAAACATACAGAACGGTTCCATTTTTGTTTTGGTTCTGTGTTGTACTGACAGCAGATTCTTTGTTCTTTTCTGTGAATGACTAATACATGAAAAATGTCCATGCTGCCATGACTCAGGCAAGCTTAAATTGGAACATTGGCAGCCAAAGAAGCGACCATCTTTTGCCAGGCCTACCTCTCTATCAAGGGACTCTGACAGGGAGCAGTTATCATTGTGTCTTCCCCCAAGTCTGCTCCTCTTCTTAGCTAAGCACTAATTAAGCAGGGCTCTTCCTTTTTTGTTCCTCCTTTGAAGTCTGTTGTTAGCCTCTGGGAGAGGCTGATTAAGTACCCAACAGCCCATTAGCTCCTTGCAGACTCCTATAATGGGGTGTACAAACCCTGCATTATGCCACTGCAAAATCGTCCTGTTGGGAGCAAAAGGACAAAAAGGTTATGGAAAATAGATTAATAATCTCCTACCCCTTTCCAGTATTACATACATATAGAGTATGCAGTCTGTCATGCATCTACGTAATCACCCCAGCACAAGTAGAGCGGAACCTTTTTGTAGTGCCTGATTATTAGAGCTGCTGATCACAGAAGAAATCCCACTGAAGTATAATTCGGAGAATATTCTGTAGGAGTGAAACTTTGCATAAGCAAAGTTTTAATGAATTTTAAGAACTGTGCTATAGGTTACTTTTCATTATATCTGTGTTAATGGTATGGCCTTCTTTATGCTTCTCTCCCCTGCTTTATCTGCCCCTTTCAGCTTTGCAGATAATGCCAGAGTTAGTGGGAAATATAGAGGTAAGGAAATGTAGAATCATCTTAAGTGGGCACCATTGTAATGTGTCCAAGTTATTTTTTTATGTATATATAAAAAACATAGAGGATTACTCCTTCTTCATACATTCCTGAGTGATTAAAATGCAGAGTGAAAGAGCTGCCTGTTCAGGGAGGCTCTGGGCTGCTCAACAAAAAAAAAATACCATCCTGTGTGCTGATTATTACACTGTCTTTAGATTTCTCCTAAGAACTGTAGAAATTAAACTAAAATATAGTAACTCTCTTCTGTTAAAAGTGTCTTGTATGGCATGGGACACTACTGAGAAAAGGTCTAGAAGTATGATCTTACTAGCTTTTGTAATTTTTTTTCCTCTTCTTACAAAAAGCTTTTTTCAGCTAACAGTCACAAATGATTTATTTACAAATATGTCAGCCCTTCTGCCAAGACTTTTTGTTTCAATAATGAGACTTTTAAGACAAAACTTTGTATACTTCTCCTGCAATGTAAAACTACTTTAAAACTATTTCAATCCATCTAATCACTTCCTTGAATGTTATATCAACCGTCTGAAAATTAGACATTAGAAATGAGTCTTAAGAACCTGAAGTTGGCAATCCATGAATACACTTAGTGCTTTATTTCATATTTTATTCATAGGCAGCTGAGCTTTGATAGTTTCTGCAAGTCTTTTGGCTTTGTCATATTTATTGTGGCATTAACCAATGTTAAATCCACTTAAATTAGCCTAGCCTAAGTCAAAACAGATAGACTGAAGAAACAGTGCTTAAGCTGTGAAGACTTACTGTAAAGCATGACTGTGCTGGTATCCGACAATATCTTCTTACTCCCCTGTAAGACCATCCAGCTGAAATAAAAAGGTAGGCGTTTGGCATGTGTATGGGTCTCTGACTACCTAAAGCAGTTGAGCCAAAACTTAGTTCTGCTGTAAAGAGACTAACAACTGAAAATGCTTGACTGGGTCATGTAACTTAAAGCTGGTATATAATACATACTTCCAGTTCAGCAGCAATTTCAAACCATTGATCTACGTTTGATGGTAACTGGTACAGTCATGTTTGTTGAAGTATAGTCAGAACCTTAATGTTATTCTGATCCTTTATCTCCTAGAAAGAAAATTCAGAGAAAAGGTGTTCAGTTGGTGGTGCATGCATAGTCTGAACTATCTTTAGTCTAACAGTCTCAGGGTAGATCATCACAGTGAGAAAATACAAAGAATCATATATAAAGTACTTAGACTGAGTTACCTTTTATAATGTAAGATGTTCAGTCTGTACAATAGAGAGATAAACAACATAGCCAAATGTAAGTTGGAGAATATATTGAATGTAGAGGGACATAATTACTTATATAACATCATTATTATTCTGTGATTATCATGAGAATAGGAAGAAGGTGGTGATCTGGAGAGCTTTGTGGGGAGAGAGTACACAGGAAAAAAGGGAAGTCAGTCAAGGTAACACAGGTGGTACTCCAGAGAAAGCGTACAGTGCCAGCAGTGGGGTTACCATAGTGCAAAATAGAGCAAGAGGGGAAGCAACAGATAGTGGCTGCTGAGAAACTCTTGTTGTTCTCACTGTATAGATATAATTTGTTTTCTGTTCTAGGAGGATTATCAGATCTGCACAGACATCCATTCATGCCACAGAATGGCATCTTTTTATATGAAGGGAAAAAAAGTATTTTTCCTTGCTTAAGTGACCGAATGATTAATTTTAAAGCCACAGAATATCATATAATATTTGTACGTATAAAATACAAAAGGCCAAAAATTAAAAGGGAAATAGCTTTTTATTAGAGGAACTTGTTGGGAGGAAATTTGTGCAAGTACTCTGCTGAGAAAAAATAAGTTAAGTAACAAATTATGACTGAGGTTTTTTCTGAGAAGGGTCATGTGTCACTGTAGTTACTTGGGGCAGTCAGTAGCAGAGGATATGCATTCAAGCAGTAAAACAATGTAGAGTTTCTGAATTGTGCTACACAAACCACTAACGGTGCACCAGGATCTTCAAAGCAATATGCTGTACAAAGAGTTTTGCAGAGCCTAGTCAGAAGTGTTGCTGCTACTGCTGCTGTCATTACTCTTGGGAATAGTATGGTCAAGCAGGAACTGCTGACAGAAGGCTGTTTTTTCTTATCTCAGGTTGCCACCATTTGCTAATGCCTGGCTGTGGACCACTCTCCTGGCTCTTCCATGCTTATGAGCATCTGATGAATCCAAGAGGCTGTATGGATCTAGAGGAGATACATTGTTTTCAGGGTAAGCTGTCGAGCTAGGAGTATGTGCACTTAGGAGGATTGACTGTGTTTAGGAAGGAATAGTGCTGGCTAGTAGCAAACCTGTGTCCTTTGAATGAGTTGTTCTCTGTCTATCACGTATGTGCAGTCCTCATAGCTCCTGGAACGTCATGAGGATACCGTGGTATTGATTAATTAGATAGATAAGTGTCGAAGCACTTCAGTGACAGAAAGAGAATTCCCCCTGTCTGACTTGCCAGAACAACTGGCTTAAATCTGTGTCAAGAAGAAGAACTGTGTTTTCACATCTTTGCCTTATTCCAGAGCATGACTCAGTGGCACCAGAGGAAACTAAGTCTGGAAAACTATAGTTCCAAGGAGCTCCATGAAAAAAAAGTTGATCTCTGTTTGTTTTTCTGACCAATGAGTGCTAACCAGGCTTGATAAAAAGGCATGATGGTTTTTCTCATGCTACCAAAATGAAGCTAGCTCATGAGAGAAAGAATTCTTTTGCTTATGTTTCTGCCCACAGAGATGATTGTTGCTGTTAAATAAAACAAAATAGCTTTTCACTTAGCTACTGACTTTGAACTAAGCAATAAAAATGTTTTCCACACATTCAGTCTCAGAATAAGCTCATTGAAACAAGGACTTTGTCTTCATTTGTGTAGATATTGCTAGGCTTGTGAAGAACACACTGTTTTGGTCATTTCATGACTGGTGAACTGGGATGCTGAGCAAGCCGAATGAGCTATTGTAAAGCCGGTTAGCAAGTCAGGAGGGAGCAGCAAATAGGTACTCAGAATCATGTATTCCAAATACCCCTCTAAACTGTGATTTCCTTTCAATGTGAACAGCAATTTGCATTTTTCTGTCTCTCTACTTAACACTTCAATAGGATGTGACATGTTTTTAAAGAACTTGGAAGAGCAGAGATTATAATTGAAAGAGTGGAGTGGATAATATTTACAAAACCAGGTTATCCAATGCCCTGGATGAAGATTGTCCAGTCAGATGAGCCTAATTTATGCAGAAAGGAAAGTGTGCTATTTGTCGAAAGGTCTGTTCTTTGCTATCAAGCTTGATAGATGGATTAAAGGGAAAGGAAGAATTTCATTAAAGGCACATTTCAAAGTCAATGTAAGGGGTACATCTCTACAAATATTTCCACTAAACAGGAGTAAATCTATAATGCCACTGAGTCTGGATCTGAATTTTGTATTTCCTATGTATGAAGATGCTGTATCTTTTTCCTTGTTTTAATGCTAGCCAGATATGCTAGCCATCGCCAAATGCTATTATTTCCTCTCCTACAAAAAATACACTTATCCATTTATGCATTTACTCTCATTACTGTGTACACTAATTCTAAGCAGCCTTGTTTTTCTTGCATGACTTCAGTAGAATTGTGTCCTTCCCTCTAATACAAAGAATTACCACTCAAGCATTTTTGTTAGGGGCTGATAGGTGATTTACCATCATCTTTCTCCAAGATGAACGAAAATAGCTGAAATTCTTTTGTGACTGCTGCCTTTCTCCCACTACTGTTTTTATGCTGTTCCTCTATTGTGCCCTATTTTTGCAATCTGCATTCTCTTTCTCAGCCATACAGGATCACAGAAGTAAAAGCTGGCAATGAAAGACTATTTGGGGAATATATAGTCCAGAGAAGGAAATTCAGATCTGGAGGAAGCAAACGGAGGCTCTGTTGCTAGTCTCACAGGTTTTATTCCATATTTCTACCATAACACCTTTTTGTAGCTTCAGGATATCACTATTATGCAACTGTGTAGTAATAACACCTTCGGCTGCTTAGTTTCCTTTTCTTTAACAACCACCTATCAGGTTGTTAAATAGCACCATATTTTATCATGTTACATGTCTGTGATTTGGGAGGGGAAAGGTATGGAAAGGCTAGATGCACTGATATCTGGTAGATAGGAAGAGAAGAAATTGAGACCGTTTTTCTCTTGCAGACTTAAGTTCAAAAGAACCCAGGAACATATACTTAACATTTTAAGAAGAGACAGCTAAACAAGGGAGCTAAACCTCTAACAGCAAATATTCTTTTTCTTGTGGGTATTAATGTTCCTAATCTCAGAAGGACTAAAAGGCAGCCTCTCAATGACAAGCACAATATGCATTTTCATGCATGGTTTTATTAGTGTGCCTAAGCTGTGACCTGTAGCAACTCTGTCCTGCTGAAGTGTTGAACCGCCCATGGTATTCCACCAGGAAGCTGTGCGTGACCTGCAGCGCTGTGATGTTCTGTGGAGTCAAAAGTTTAAAACGCGGGGTACAGTAAGTGGCCATGATGCTGCTGTTTTCACAGAGAAAAAAAAATTTTGAGCTGTGGCAGATTAGGTTAAAGAGAAACAATAAGTTTCTCGCCATGATTTGCCTTTATTGGACAAAGCCGTAGGGCACAGGGGAGTGAAGTTTAAAATGCAGGAAGACAGTGCTTTCTCTTGCTCCGTCTTTGCTTATGTAGGACTTTGGTACTGTATAAGCAGTATAGAAGCTCCAAGATTTTTGAACAGTTGTCAAACACAGTGGAATCTCTGCATACAGAGATGGCAGATTTAAAAATACATAATTCATTGCATTTTACCTTTATTTTTTACAGAAATGATATGATAAAATTATCAAGAGCAATGATGGGAAAAATTGATATGAATATTTTAAAATACATGGCAAGATAATTTTTTTGAGATATATTGAACTGAAAGCATAAAAACTACTGAAAGGCAACTTCTCTCAGTAGACTTTGTGGTTTCTTCCATGCTTTAACTAGACTATGTTTCTTTACACAGTTAAATAACATAATTAATTTCTCAAAAAATCTTACTGTGGCATAGTCTTTGTCTTGTATTTGTTTGTTTCAGTGTGATCCTTAAACTGCTGCTCTTTATTCTTCATGATGTTCTTCAGTCTGAACTGTCAATTTATGTTTCTTAACTGTCTTTTCAGTTATTCCCCCAATGTATATCCTATAGTACTCTTTGGTTTTATGTTCCTATAACCAGGGGTAAATACGGTAAATATCACTCTGCTTGCCTTGTAAAGTAGCTTACCTTATGTGCATGGGGTTTCCAGCTGGAAAGGACTTGTGAATGCCTCAGGCTGCTGTTTCTGTTTCTTGTTTTTACAACTACTCTTGTAAACAAGAACTATGTCTACGTTTAGATTTCAATCTTGCCAGAGGGCTTTTGTATTCCAATTGCAAGAATCTGTAGTTAGAACAGACTTCTAAATATATTACATAAATGCAAGGTTATAATATATGATTCTGTGATTAAGTATTTAATTATTTTATGTTTGTTCTTTTCCACGGACAGGTATTTCTAGTACACTAAATAGTTTTTCTGGGGTTTTTTGTTTTAATTGTTTTATGTTTGAATAATGTATCTGCTCTTAGTTAATCACAGTTTATTTTAGGCTACCTCCTTTGTTAGTGGTTGTTTTTTTTTTTTTTTAAATCTGTGCAGGTTGTGGTATTCACTACAGTAATGTCCAAGTGACTGTGATCATAACTGTTCAAAGCATTGGACAGGAGCAACAGTGGCTCCCTATTCATATCTCAGTTTTCTCTGAGTTGGATAAATGCGTTATTGCATCCCTGAAGCATAGGCCTCAAAACCGTATTTGGGATCCAGTTTTACAAGAGGGATCTAATAGAAATGCATTATCATGGTGCTTTAGGCTTTGCCAAAGCATATGTATTCATATATATTCCGTTTCTTAGAACATGATTCAGAACCAGCTGCACTTCCAAACAGATTCACGCTGTAATCATAAAAAGGGGCAACCAAATTATAGCTGAGTCAGCAAATGCTTTTGCATTAGTAATGTGAATAGGCTCCAAGCCAGCAGTAATCATAAAAATAACTGATTATTTGTACATGAGTGGAACATGTGAAAGTCTGTATGGAGGTAAAAGTAGCAAGGAGATCTTTTGAATTTATCTCTCTAAAGGATAAAAAAGAGAAGGTCTGGGATATGTGTATTAATCATATGTATTTCTCTATAACTTGATTTTATAGTTTTATTTACTCTTTTCAAAAATTGTTCTCTCATTTCTTAGAACTTTGGTAGAATTGTATTTTCCGTATGTGAGAACAGTTGAATTACTTTATAAATCTGTCTTGAAACTTTTGCTGTTTTATTCCTGGTGCTATTTTTGTAGATGAAAAAAATCTGTGTAATATGGATTATACCAGCTGTGACTAAATTCCACTGTAGTGACTTGAAACATTTTAATTATGTTCAGTTTGTCTCTGGAGCCATTGAGTTAGTTCCAGATTCAGTATTAAGTCTTTTCAGTAGTTCACTCCCTGGCTAGCCTCAGATATTATCCTAAATATTTACAAGAGAGGGAACTTTTCTAAGTCTTAGGAGATTTGGAGGGTAAGCACAAGATTTGGAGATGAACATAATGTAATTCTCTGAGGTTTTGGGTTTTATTTCGAAAACAGCCACAAACATTTGAGGGAATCACAGAACCACAGGATGGCTGAGGTGGGCAGGCACCTCTGGAGAACAGCCAGTCCAACCCTGCACAGAGCAAGGGCAGCTACAGCAGGATGCCCAGGGCTATGTCTAGTTGGGTTTTTAATACGTCCAAGAATGGAGACCACACAGCCTCTCTGGGCAACCTGTTTCAGTGTTCAATCACCCTTTTCTTAGGTTAAAACTATGTCTTAACTGTGTTGAATGGAACTGATAGAACGGTAAAGTTATGGAGCCTTTCACTTTTAAGTCTCTTACAACTTGTTTTTAACATCAAAATGGCAATCATGTGATCTTAACCTACGCTTAATATTGAAATAAAGATTTCTGCATATGTTGTGGCTATTCTGTGCATAAATCCTGACCATTGCATATCTTACTGGGTAATTTGTATAACAACTTTTCTCATGACAATGCATGTTTTTAGTTCTTAATATACTTAAAAGAATAATAAATCTTTGGCATTCTTACAAGGAATTTTAATATTAGCATTTCTGTGGAATCATAGAATAGTTTGGGTTGGAAGGGACCTTTAAAGGTCATCTAGTCCAAACCCCTGCAATGAGCAGGGACATGTTCAACTAGAGCAGGTTGCTCAGAGTCCCGTCCAACCTTACCTGGAATATTTCCAAGGATGGGACATCTACCACCTCTCTGGGCAACTTGTGCCAATGTTTCACCACCCCCATTGGGAAAAATGTCTTCCTTCTATCTAGTCTAAATCTACCCTCTTCTGGTTTAAAACCATTACCCCTTGTCCTATCACTACAGGCCCTGCTAAAAAGTCTGTCCCCATCAGTCTTATAAGCACCCTTTAAGTACTGGAAGGCTGCAATAAGGTCTCCCTGGAGCCTTCTCTTCTCCAGGCTGAACAACCCCAGCTCTCCCAGCCTGTCCTCACAGGAGAGGTGTTCCATCCCTCTGATCATTTTTGTGGCCCTCCCCTTGACCCCCTCCAACAGGTCCATGTCTTTCCTGTGCTGAGGGCTCCAGAGCCGGACGCAGCGCTCCAGGTGGGGTCTCACCAGAGTGGAGTAGAGGGGCAGAATCATCTCCATACTTGTAATGAAAACAATTTTCATGCAGTCAGACTAGTGATCTGCTTAGTATGATACAGTAAGTCACCAGCAGATGGGAATGCAATCGAACAGTCTTGATTATCTCTTACCTACCTTTGACTTGCTGACAAACAAAACCAAAACAGAAGTTGACAATGAATTCTACAAAGCTCTGTATTTCTGAGCATACATTTCAAAGAAATGTAATGTTACACTGTGCAAAATAACAGAAAATCAAAGCATACTTCTTCTTGACAAAAATAATCCAAAAGTTAAGTTATGATCTCTGAAAATAGAATATTCTGTTATTTATGTGTGTAGACAACACCGCACTGCTTCTATACCTAAATTTTGTTTATGTTAAAGTACTTATCTTGGAACTAAAGTATTCAGTCATGGTTTGAAAATAGGTTGCATGTAAGTTGCCAGTTCAGATTTATATTTTAAACTTATATGACTTCCTCTTTTTTTTTTTTTCCTATATGGCTATGATACATAGTGAGGCAGGTGAGCAAAATAATTAGGGCAGTTTGTACTGCAGCCACATAGAGCTGTTTATTTAGAGTTCTTGCAGTTAAAGTCAAAGCCATTAGATGGTGCCATGCTGTAACCAGAATTTTCTCTTCATATGCTTAAAATTAGCTGTATGTTATATCTAGCAGGATCTTAAATGACTAAACCTATTCTTCTAGCGCATTGACTTGTATTGGTCAGCCTTAGTCATTATGCGCAAAACCTAGACAATAAATTAAATCTGTAGAATTTTTTTATTTGTTTCAATGAAAAGACTGCACCATCCTGAAAATTCAACAAAAGAGAAGGCAATGGCAGGACAGATTTACTGCCCCTTTTTCAGTTGAAAGCAGTGTGCAATCTAAATGATTTACTTGTTTGCTAGCCCTGCATGGTGCTGTCTCCTGGGTTATCATTCACCTAAATGGCCAATGTAGTACAATGAAAATGATAGTGCCGTTACAAATTCACAGCAATTTACTGGTTAGAATCTGAAACTGGTAAATTATTTAATTTCCATTTTTTCAGTTACTGTTCAAGGTTTAAAACTTAGACATGGAATGTTAAAAAATAGAAAAGAATTTAGAGCTTTGGAAGCCCCGGTTGTAAAACTGTGGTGATAAAATGGTGGGCTTTATTGTGTATGTAGATGTAATATACTTAGACTTTTGTACAGCATTTGACTTACTACTGTGTGACATTCTGATAAAAAATTAACACTCTGCGATATCAGCAAAGCCCATCTTAAATGGATTAAGTGCTAGTTAACTGACAGATATCAGAAAGTAGTTGTTAATGGGGCATCATGATTTAAATGGGAGTGGTTTCACCATGTTTGTGAGGGAATGGTAGGAGGCTTGACTCCCTGCTTTTTCACATGTGAATGATACTTATATAAAATCAGTGCTAGTATCTAAGGGTGATGTAAAAATTGTTGGGGTGGCAGGTCATGACCCGGTCAGGGCACCCATGAAGAGGAGTTTGGGTTGCTCTGTGACCTCAGCTTGTGCAAACAAATGTACCTATCCATTTTAGTTCCTACAGACAAATGCAGAGTTATAAAGCTGGATCATTAGGAACAAGCAATGCAATCTGTATAAAAGTGGGGCTGTATTTTGACAAGTGAAAATTGAAAATAATCCATAGGTAAATTTTAATCATGATGTTAAGACATGGAAGTCCTTGTTCTTGAAGGAAAATTCTTCCCTGCCGTTTCCATTGGCATGTGGCCATGTGGTCACCCAAATGAAGGCTAAGTATTTTCTTTGGTAGATCAGTTTTAAGCTGGATCGGTTCCTTTTATCTAGCTGAATGTGTGGCTTCATACGTTCTTGTTTTTGGCATAGTTGGTAGATGGTGAGTAATTGGATTACCTTTTTCAGTGGCATTCATAATTGATTATGAAAGCAAACCCTGTCACCACACAATTCAGCAGGAGCTCCCACTAAGAAGCCTTGAATAGTAACACTGCAGAGTAATGCAAAGGAGCTAGGGAAAGGATTTAATATATGTAAAAATACATATATATTGCAACATTGAGACCACTGTGATGGCAGTTCTGGTGTCTGTAACTTTACAACATTTTTGTCTCAAGTGATTGAACTACTGGAGAAAACCTTTGGAAGAGAGAGGCTTCAACCTCTATAATTTATCACCTGAAGAACGTCAAAGAAGGACTTTATTACAATGTATATAACAGCACAACCAATAACAAAGTTCATCACCATGTGGTATGACTACCTGAATAATAATGACATTTAGCAGTGTGCTGGCTACATATCCACCAGGGCATAAATAACAAAAGCCCAGCTGCAGCAGGGTGTATTCGTAGCAGCTGGACATTGTGCAGGTGCCTTCTGCAGGTATCTGATCAAAATCCACATCCTGTCAATCAGAAAACTCCTGCTGATCTCAGAACATTTGAATCAAGGTCTGGTGAAACTATTGAAACAAGTTCAGCAAGGGCCTTTCATGTGCTTTCAAGTTAATCCGGAATATAGGTATTAGTGTTTCCTCTTAACAAAGAGGTAACCTACACATCACAGGTTTTTTTTAATCAGCAATCATAAACTTATTTTGTTGAGTTTTCTTTGCATCTTCTTAAAGCCTGCATTGAGACAGTATGCTAGACAGTTACTGCTATATTTTCTTTCTTGATATTTCATATCCTATGAAGGAGAGAATAAATTCAAGGTATCATTGCTAGGGAATAAAGAGAGAATAAATTCAAGGTACTGTTGTTGGGCTTTATTTCCTTTAAACCTCTAAGATAATAAAGACTTTGATAGACCAATCTCTTTTTTTTTTTCCCTGTTTGGCTACCAAATGTTTTAAAAAACAAAATTCCTCAGATAAATCAGCTCTTAAAGAGAGAGGAGCAAAAGAAAAAGGAAGGAAGGAATAAGTCAAGTTGTAGAATGAGTATATTAATTCATAACCTTCTACCTCTGGAGACCTTGCTTCAGAAACAGTTTAGGACATATGAAATGAGCTTGGTCCACTCACTTAGATTCCAAGAAGACACGTGCAGGACAACCAGGTGATCAGGCCTAGTCAGCATGGGTTTATGAAAGGCTTGACCAACCTGCTTGACCAACCTGATCTCCTTCTATGACAAGGTGACACACTTAGTGGATGAGGGAAAGGCTGTGGATATTGTCTACCTAGACTTTAGTAAAGCCTTTCACACTGTTTCCCACAGCATTCTCCTGGAGAAACTGGCTGCTCATGGCTTGGATGGGTGTACTCTTCCCTGGGTAAAAAACTGGCTGAATGGCTGAGCCCAGAGAGTTGTGGTGAATGGAGTTAAATCCAGTTGGCAACTGGTCACAAGCGGTGTTCCCCAGGGCTCAGTACTGGGGCCAGTTCTGTTCAATATCTTTATCAATGATCTGGATGAGAGCATCGAGTGCGTTCCTCAGTAAGTTTGCAGATGACACCAAGTTGGGTGGGAGTATTGATCTGCTGGAGGGTAGGAGGGCTCTGCAGAGGGATCTGGACAGGCTGGATCAATGGGCTGAGGCCAGTTGTATGAGGTTCAACAAGGCCAAGTGCTGCGTCCTGCACTTGGGTCACAACAACCCCATGCAACGCTACAGGCTTGGGGTGGAGTGGCTGAAAAGCTGCCCAGCAGAAAAGGACTTGGGGGTGCTGGTCAACAGTTGGCTGAATATGAGCCAGCAGTGTGCCCAAGTGGCCACAAAGGCCAACAGCATCCTGGCCTGTATCAGAAATTGTGTGGCCAGCAGGAGCAGGGAAGTGATCGTGCCCCTATACTCTGCGGCACTGGTGAGGCCGCGCCTTGAATACTGTGTTTGGTTTTGGGTCCCTCACTACAAAAAGGATGCTGAGGTGCTGGAGCTTGTCCAGAGAAGGGCAACAAAGCTGGTGAAGGGTCTGGAGCACAAGTCTTATGAGGAGCAGCTGAGGAACCTAGGGTTATTTCGTTTGGAGAAGAGGAGGCTGAGGGGAGACCTTATCGCTCTCTACAGCTACCTGAAAGGGGGTTGTGGTGAGGTGGATGTTGGTCTCTTCTCCCAAGTAACAAGCGATAGGACAAGAGGAAACGGCCTCAAGTTGCACCAGGGGAGGTTTAGGTCAGATATTAGGAAAAACTTTTTCAGTGAAAGGGTTGTCAAGCATTGGAACAGTCTGCCCAGGGAAGTGGTTGAGTCAGCATCCCTGGAGGTATTTAAAAGCCATGTAGATGTGGTTTAGTGGTAGACTAGGTTAACAGTTGGATTTGATGATCTTAAAGGTCTTTTCCAACCTAAATGATTCTATAATTCTAAGACATTTGTCCAAATTACAAAACCAAGCCAGAGTCTGGCCCAGTTCTCCATAACTGACAGGTTCTGCTCAGGAGAGATTCAGTAGCTGAACAGTGGGGATACTGGAGGTCAGGACTAACCTGCATTGGCAGAACTGCAAGGAGAATGTTTCATCAGTGATGGATGCCTCTCTGATGTTGCCAGGTTGGGCTATTTCTTTGTCTCAGCCAAAGCTGCCAAAAAGTGCCGAGTCGTGACAGCCTTTTTCAAAATTTTGACTTTTACTCTGTTATGTAACCACAAAATAGTAGTTAAAAACTGTATCACACTAACAAAAACACTTTCTAACAGGAGAAATTCACACTTTCACTTCATTTTCTGGCTAGGCAGCGTGCATTACAGGCAGTGAATTGTTAGGGTGCATAATGTGTGACCATCGACTTAAATATTTGTTCTTTTAAGCTTTGAAACTTAAGATACTTGATTAAATAGAAGTCTTTAGAAATTTGAGGACCCTATTCCCATATGTGGTTCAACTGATCTAACTGCATTTAATTATTACAGTGGATCCTGATTTTATCCCTCTACAGCTCAAACGGATTACATTACCCACGTAAAAGCATAAAAGAGGGGGATTATATCACAAAGTTCTTGCCCTCCTTATAGTTTGCAAGATCTTAGAAATGCAGAATGAGAAAGTGCATTGAATACTCATATTACGTGATTATTCTAACAAACATTTGTTTGTGTTATGGTTGTCTTCACTGCTTAGATTCCGCTTACTTGAGACAATAGCTAAGCATCTGCAAGTCACTGCAAAATCCTACAAAATAAAGACTAAAATTTTACCTCAACTGACACCAATCAGTGAAGCAGATGCTGCAGAAACACTGAAGAGAATTCTAACATTGTTTTAATTGCATGTTAGAAGTCAAATAGTGTTCGTCTCAGTGGGGCAGTGAGTTAAAAGCAAGAAAAAAAGGGGTTTTTTTTTGTCAGTTATTATTCTTTTATTATTATTTCTTAAATTGCTCAAACGTTTTATATATTGCAAACTATGCTAGTTTGTTTGGCATTATTCAAGGTGATGTGAAAACGCACTTTCAATCTGATAGATTGTTATGACCAGCGTAAGCACACCAGCTTTTCAATCTGAAGTGGAATTGCTTGGTATAAACATCTACTTGTTTGAATTTGAAACTGTTAAAAATGTTATGGTTCCTGCAGATTTTTTAAAAAACAGGACTATAAATTGTAGTTGTATTTTAGAACCCAGTTACTGAAATTTTAAAGCTGGCTATAATGCTTGTTAGGAAGGAGACTGAATTTTAAGGTGAGTTTTGTATCAAATAATTTTTGTGAATGTGATGTCTGTGTGAGATGTGGACTCTGATAATGCTTACGAACTCTTGAAGCTGAAACTGATGAGACCACCAAACCTTGTGGAGATGTATCAGATACAGATACTGTTGCAATTAGAGGAAACAGAAAAATACGTTATTGAAGTAAAAGAAGTGGAGTTCTCTATATTCCACTCGAGCCATTTCCTCTTTTCAGTGATCTCTCAAACTGAAAACAGTAATTGCTAACAAGGAATCTGCATGGTTTTCAGATGAATAATGCTTACATCATGAGGAACCTCATGTTTATTCTGCTACTTCAGATGCTGGATTTTCCCAGATATTTTGTGAAGATGTTTCTACTATTACCAGAAAAGAACAGAAACTAGAAAAGAAAGAAAGAAAGAAAAGCGGTGTATCTTAATAACCACAAAAGAGATAGATAATGTTGCCTAGTCTTTAGGGTGAAAAGATCATATTCATTATTCTCGGTGCTTACAGCTTCTGTGTCAGGTGCGGTAGTGCAAATGAAGTTGTCTTTACTGCTGCAGTAGTGTCCTTACTTGATAAAGTTATGAATAGAAATGAAAGGGGATTACACTTACTGTTACTGACTATAAAAAAATACAAGGTAGGAGAGCATTATCATAGAATCATTGGGTTGAAAGGCACCTTTTAAGGTCATCTAGTCCAACCCCCTGCCATGAGCAGAGACATCTTCAGCTAGTCCAAGTTGCCCAGAGCCCCGTCCAACCTGACTGGATCCAGAGGTGGGGCGTCTACCACCTCTCTGGGCAACTTGTGCCAATGTTTCACCACCCCCATTGGGAAAAATGTCTTCCTTCTATCTAGTCTAAATCTACCCTCTTCTGGTTTAAAACCATTACCCCTTGTCCTATCACTACAGGCCCTGCTAAAAAGTCTGTCCCCATCAGTCTTATAAGCCCCCTTTAAGTACTGGCAGGCTGCAATAAGGTCTCCCTGGAGCCTTCTCTTCTCCAGGCTGAACAACCCCAACTCTCTCAGCCTGTCCTCACAGCAGAACTGTTCCATCCCTCTGATCATTTTTGTGTCCCTCCCCTAGACCCCCTCCAACAGGTCCATGTCTTTCCTGTGCTGAGGGCTCCAGAGCCGGATGCGGCGCTCCAGGTGGGGTCTCCTCAGAGCAGAGTAGAGGGGCAGAATCCCCTCCCTCGCCCTGCTGGCCACGCTACTTTGGATGCAGCCCAGGAGATGGCTGGCCTTCTGGGCTGTGAGCACACATTGCTGGCTCATGTCCAGCTTTTCATCCACCCGTACCCCCAAGTCCTTCTCGGCAGGGCTGCTCTCCATCCCTTCATCCCCCAGCCTGTACCGATACCAGGGGTTGCCCCGACCCAGGTACAGGACCCTGCACTTGGCCTTGTTGAACCTCATAAGCTTCACACAGGCCCATTCCTCAAGCTTGTCCAGGTCCCTCTGGATGGCATCCCGTCCCTCTGGATGGCATCCCGTCCCTCAGATGTGTCGACGGTACCACTCAGCTTGGTGTCCTCTGCAAACTTGCTGAGGATGCACTCGATCATTATATTCCAGTGCCTCCCAAGAGACTTGAAAGGAAAGTGAATTTAGGAGAAAAAAAATTCATTTACTTCATTTACCATGAAGTTCTGATGACAAATGACATTTTTGTCATTTATAAAATCCTGCTTTATTTTATTAATACAGTAGGGTGGGGGAAGCTAAACAATTATCCTGGTAAATAAAGTTGATTATTTAATTATTGCAATATAATTAATTATTGTAATATGATTGAAGGGCAAACTTCAGCTTCATCTGCTGATCCTCCTGATGTGAGGAATCAGGGAAGTATAGATAGGTGTGTTGGAGAGAGTGGGGATAGTGACAGAAAACTGCAATGTCCTGACTGTAGCCAAAAGGTGTCTTCTCTGACCCTTTGTTTGCTAATCATTTATTTTCTGGTTTTTAGCTTGTAAACATTCTTTGAAGCAGGTCTTTGCTGGCTGCATTTCTGTGGTTCTTTTTCTTTTCTTTTTTTCTTTTTCCTGCTGACTCAGTCCATCAGTTTCCATTTAGCTAGGCAGAAAATTCAAGGAAACATCCCAAGAACAGCACGGAGATATATGCTACTTCTGAAATACCGTGAAATAAATTAATCCATTTTATGTTTAAAGTTAAGACCTACTAAAGAATGAGTAAATTGTACAGTTATAGACATTCTGGAAGACAGTTAAACTGTATTAAGACTGTAGTACATGTATGTAAAAAAATTTGTTACAAAGAGCAAATAAATGTGACCCAGGCAGAATGTGATGGGGACAAAGTTACTTATGCTCCACAGTAGGACAGATGTTTGCGTTTAGCGACATAATATTTACAGGTAGGAACTTAGCTTTGTATACACATGTAAACCCTTTTACAAGAAGTTTATTCATTTGCTTTTCACCAAGGATTTTACTGGCATGTACCCAAGACAGGTTGAAGCCTGTGGATCAAAGCCCAGGAGTCACAATTCCCTAATGGAGACTGTAGGATTTATTTCACATGAGCCTTACGTGTTGGGAAATCCCTGAAGCCAGAGAAGAAATGGTGCACATTTCATACACTTTCTTCCAACTATCTGCTCTGTTACAAGATGTAAGCAGGAGAAGACTCATGTTCTTACCAGGCCCCATCTAAATCTCTGAAAATAGTGCATGATCTGATTCATTTCCATTTACAATTCAGTTGTCTTTTAGAGGCTATTCACAGTGCCCATTTATAAAAAGACGTTTGGATTATTTTACTGCCAGAATATATGGTACCAGGAAAGTAAACAGAAGCATTTGCCAGGAGCTGCTTAAAATGGTACAACCTAATGGAAACTTCTCTGCAGTTTTCTGCAAGGGTAGTAAAATTACTTTTTCTCAGTAATGTCAATTACTGTTGACATGTCAACAATACAGAAGAAATTTGGACAAAGACAATTAGTGAAAAATGCAGGTGGTTTTGAACCATTTTATGCATGCTGAAGACAAAACCATAATATCAAAATGCTGGGTATTTATATGGTGCAGCTGATTATTCACAATGAGTTGGGAACATATAAGTTGCAGCATCTGTCCCATTGTTATTCTTGAGTACACAGACAGCCATTACCCTACGTCTTTAATTCACTGTGTATTGCTTAGTAATGGAAAAAGTTGCATCTTGCCTGACTAAAGGACTTTCTGCATGTGTTTGTGTGGAACCCATTCTCCAGGTGGAAATAAGGAACACCCCTAGAAGAGAATCACTGCCAACTCAAAACAGTGTACAAAGACACAGTACTCCAATTGACAGCGATCCTTGCCAGCAGGATTTCAGTCTGAACAGAAGACTCCTTTGAAAGATATTCCTCTTCTACAGAGTACTGCAAATGCCCTATACATAAAATCCCATGAGCCCTGTTTTTTATTTTGGACAGCAGTAAGAAAGAGGGGATTTGGGTGGTTTTTTAGCTGTGGGTTTTTTTGTTTGGGTTTGGGTTTTTTTTTCCCCCCAGAAAGTGTAGATCACTCATCTAGGAGGCAGATGGTCACAGTGGTCATACTCCCTGCTTTGTAACTGGCACTTCATTTTGGCATGCTAATGATTTCTTGTTCCCAAAAATAGCTTTACAGAGAGGGTCAATTATATTTTTGGATTGTACAGTGTGTGGAGCAATTAGTTAGTTGCACAAGGCAGTTGGTTTATAATGCAATGCACCCCTTCTTCATAATAGGCACCTTTTTGATATCCCATTTATAATGGAGGGGTCTATCTTTACAAACAGTTCCTTGTATTAGCATGCGAATACACTGGCTCCCCCCACATAGTTTTACACACAGAGTCAATTATATTTTTACATTGCAGGATGTGTGAACTCACTAGCTATAGAGAAATGGGGCATTTGGTCTTCAGATTTCAAGATCTTACTGCACTAAGTGATTTTAAGACACTTTCAAGGGCAGACTGGTAAGTAAAATTATAGAAAGAGATTGTACTGGCTCATCTCTCAGACTTTCATTTGAATGCAAAATGAGACATTTTATAGTTATGTCGTTTCATTATCCTTCACTGTCTAGATCACACTGAAGTGGTTAGGGTCAGATGTCACATATAGTACTCTGCAGATCTGTGTGAAAACTGCGCATGTGGGTTTGGTCAGGTGGGAAACATCTTAGAACCAATGTGGTTAATAGAGTACTTTAGATTCAGGTAGTAGTTCGGATGTTAATGTGCGTGTTATTAGTAACTGCTCACTGATTCATTAACTGTTTTGATATCAACAATCACTTTTGTTGACACTTTTAATTTTGAATATCAAGTATCTGAACTACTCTCTCAGGACAGCAGATAAATGAGGGAGGAGAAGTTTTCATACATGATATGCAAGACAAGATTGTATTCCAAATTGAGCTGTAGCTCTGCTAAAAATGTGGTGCCAAATCTAGAGATTAATTTAGGCTAGCATTTTATATAACTCTTCTTCTTGCATGTAGCAAGACTACAAATGAAGAAACAGAAAATAGTGGATGTGCTATGCTGTCTATGGTCTTCATGACAGCATGGTCATCTGTAAAACATTGGCCAAAGGTACAGTATAGTTACTGTACCTTCTCGTTCCAAGTATGCTGAAAAAACATGTGGTACTGGATGTTAGCAAGTGGTTCCTGAAATACTAGGGGCTAGGAGGTTTAATTGGGGGTTTTAGCTAATAAAGTTTTAAAGGGAGAAATGCTCCATTCATCCATTGTTTGTTTACTTATTTATTTTTCTTAATACCCTCTCATATGATACTGGGGGAGCAGAGAGGAGATAAGAAATAACAATGCCAGCAGGGAATGAATGAAAATTATAGACTTGAAGCTACCCTAACAGAGAGGTTCCCGCTCTAGCCTATATTATAGGGTTGGACACTACGTGATTGTATGTTCTTTTCACATCAAGGAAGAAAATCACACTTGTTCTTGATATCTAAGAAAGATACCAGACAGTATGCATAGTCTGAAATCAAGCAGAGAAAAAAGATAGGTTTCCTGCTGCCCAAGGGGACTGATGTGATTTATACACGTTTCGGAAACATCTTCAAGAATGGATTCAAATGCTGGAATAAGTTTAGAATACAGCAGAATCTACAAAGTAGATTTTTCCGTAGCCTCAGCCGGTACTGTTGCTGGGACATGGCTTACACCATTCTTGCTGAAAGTGTGACTACTTGTAAACTACAAGCCCAAGTGTTCAAGGATTTTCATGTTATTAATAAAAAGAAAGTGACATAACAGCCTGTGAAGAGGAGACACATTTTAATAGAAATGCTTCTAAGAAAAACTTTCGCAGTTTAGCTGCTTTATTTCTTGATAATGCATGTGTATTTCATGCTATACATTTATGCAATGTATACATACTATACCTACATAGGTATTATATGAGTTAGTGCTCCTAAGTGAGAGAAAAAGGAGAGGCAATAGGTAGGGACTTAGCTCTGCCCATACTGTACATAGGTACTGCAACTGAGATTTGTCACTGCTGGAGACTAGTAGCATGTTACCATCTCCTGGGCCAGGAAAAGACATTCTTCTGTGAACTACTCCTTCAGGGCCGGGGAGTGTGTGTCAAAAATCTAGTATTTTCATTTTTTCTCAGGTTAAATGTCAAAATTATTACCAATGCAGTTGTTTGGCAAATAGGTAACTAGGCTAGTTCAATAATTTATAGATTACATTTTTTACCTATAAAATTCTCTTTTCTAATCAAAAGTTAAATGTCTATACAACACTATAAAAATGTAATTTCTTGCAAGTCAGAATTGTTTCTCCATATGAAATACAGAGAATATGAATATATTTTTATAATTGTCAGCAAAATATGTAATTAGTTTGTTTTAACAAAATCTTGTAATAGAAATCATGTTTTATATAATTCTGGGTTTTGCTGGAACGTGCCTAAACTAATATGCAAGTTTAAAACATTACAGGAGTGGTTTTACTAGTCCAATGAATTTTGTCATGACTTTGTGTGAGAAAAATAGCAACAGTTATTTGAATACTGGAAGTTCTGTGTTGTTTCAAATCATATTTGGATCTTCACTATAAGGGTGTCGAGGCTCTGGAACAGGTTGTCTGGAGAAGTTGTGGATGAACCACCCCTGGAAGTGTTCAAGGCCAGATTGGATGGAGCTTTGTGCAACCTGATCTAGTGGAATGTTTGTTCTGTTAACAGCAATGCCTTGTGCTTTAGTCAAGAGAAAAGGTTAGCCTAGGATATAGCTTGTTGCTGAGATTATTAGAAATACATTTTCTCCCTCATACCTCTGAATACACAGTGTAAGTGTTCCTCTTCAGAGAGGCTGCTGCTTCAGATTTCACATAAGATCACTTTGACTTCTTACCTCAGGATGTGCATCTTATCTCTATCTTTCCTGAAGATCACTCATTCTTAAAAAAATTTGTCCTCTGTGAAAACAAATCCTTTAATAGAATAGAATAACAGATAGATGACCACATCCAATATGGCATTTGATTTATCCACATTAGTAAAAATAGAAGTGCTTTAATCGTAATTTGAAATAATTTGAATTAAACAAACTTTTTTCATAATCTTAAACAGATCCCGAACAGTGGCATCTACATCTTGGGGAATTTTTGGGAGTGATTACTATTTAATCAGCATTTAAGTAAGATGCTCTTAGACATCATTACATTTATTTGCATACTGGTGAGCAACTGTGGATCAGAAACCGGATTCAGATTGACTAGGGACAGTAATTTTGGTGGAATTCAATTAACTCAGGTTTTTGGTTGAAAATGTATCTTTGCTTATGAATTATGTTACATCCTTTAAAATATTACTAGGTAGGTAGGACAGGAGTAACAGCACAACAAATTAACAATCTGATTAACATATCTAATGCACTCCGAATTTACTTGCAATTTGGAGGAGACAACAGTTCTAATTTATTAACAGAATAGGTGCATGCTACTTTTTGTCTCAAATTCTGGTTGCTCAGCTGCTGATGTTTTTTCCATGTGACATTAAAAGTGGTATGAATATATCATACCCAAGATTAGTTAGAAAGGCACCAATCTCATGTAGGTGTCTTGAGGCAGATGGTCATGTCTTTGTATCAATGATACAAATGAACATGCCATTTATTTTTAGTGATGTAAATTCAAAAAAGCATATCCAGGTTCTCAGGGAAAATACAAACTTATAGGACAGTTAGCTTGTGGTACTGAGAAATCCATTTTTATTAAATCTTTACTTTATATAGAGATCTTGTAACAAATTATTTCTGAATAAAATCCATGAGATATCTACATGATTATAATTCTGGAGCCAAGTATAAAGTATTCTGTCATACATCCCACAGCAGAAAACCAATGTCTCCATGAATGTGCATATATCTTTCTGCTCTTCACATTAATTATATATATAAATGTATTAATCTATTGATGTGGCTATATCAATGCCTGATGCAAAGCAGCTGTCCCTCAAGGGCTGGTCCCCCAGAAGGGCAATGGGCTCTGAGGCCCAGTCTATTACAAATTCAGAGCAACTCTGGAGCTTTGTTTACTGAAGTTTATGATGCTATTTTATTCCCTAGTGCCCAACATACTCATTAATTCTCTCTGTGCAACGTTTCCCCCTGTTGTGAAAAGGAGTGTGCTCTTTATGTAGCCTAGCACCTGCCCCTTTCTCCAGAAATTATGTTGCCCATTTTCAGCTCCCCAAAGCAGAAAGCTCTCAGATTAACTCACTTCTCTTTCTTTGGGAAGATTTCCCCACACACACACCCCCTACTGAGTATGCTACTTATGCTACTTTATGTTCCTAAGCCATTGTATTACACATCCTGGATATGAATGATTGCTCTCAGCTTTAAAGATCTGTCCTCCAAAAGCAGCATGCTCTGAATCATAACATGCTATAACAGTATGCAATACAAATATTAAGACATAGTAAGAAACAGTGACGTTTATTCCAGAGTCATTCAGCTGTGGATCAGAATGAACTTGTTTGTGACTCACCAACTAGTGAGGATATGTGTTCACATATGTTCAGATAAGCAGCTATCACATTGTTTCAGCTACAACAGAGAGCTCCAGACTTTTTTTTTTCTGCTTGCCTTTATAATATGCCTACGCGTAGCAAAAGTTACTGTACTTGCTTATTAAAGCATCATCGAAATGGAGCTAATAAAAGCCAAATATGGATGTAGGGCTAAAGCATGTTCTTTGTTTGCATCACTATAATTTGCAGCAGAATTTTACCCATCATTTTGTGTTCAACTAAATGAAAAACATATGGCAGACTGCACTTAAAGCAAAATCAATACAAACAAAACCAAGGATATTAGTAATGGCTCAGCTGAAGGATTACAAAGACAGATCTGTAGTATAATTACACAGCACAACACTACAGCCAGATTGTCTTAAACTATGTATCTACCTCTCAGGCTCCAAATATAATTAATTATTATGAGAAATAACTTCCACAGGAACTGCTTTCCTTTTGCTCAGGAAAAAAAAATGAAAACAATTGGGTATAAACTTCAGAGAAAGGTCATAGGTTAATAGAGTTCGTAAATAGAACAGCAAGGGAATCTAAACTTTAATTACTATAATGTAAATTACCTTAGAGAGCCCAAATTAGTGATCACTTAGCCTAGCCATTCCACCTTCCCAGTAGGTTCTGCTCACTTTGGGGGCTTAACCCAAATTCCCTACATTCCATCCAGACTGCTAAGATTGTGAACAATTTGCATAGTTGCAGCTTCTTCTCCAGGAATTTTAGGATGTCTTTTTCCTTCCAAAACTCTCTGTCTGTTTAGGACAACTATTTATATAGATGGATTGCTGAAGTATCACTGCTTACTAACTTTTGTCTTAAATAACATGTATAAAGAAAGTGACAAAATCAACTATATTAAGTCATTATGGGGAGAAATGCTGACATACAGATGAGAAGACTGTCAGGGCTGGCGGGCGGGAATGGCATTGCAGCTCACATTCCTAGGCAGTAATTGTTCTGTGGATTCTGTTTGCTTTTAATGACAGGCCTGAATACATTAAAATTTACTATAGAAATAAATGTATTTAACAAGTTGTATATCAACAAACAACTTCAGTGCATTCCAAATTTTCAATTCAATGATAAAGTGGAAATTGAAATACCCATTTTGAGTCATCACTCTGAATAGCAATGTAAAAGTTTTGTGTTCCCACCATTGCGGCTGTGGATAGTCTGGCTGAATAGGTGCCGCATGGAAAGAGCTGTTGTAAAGGAAGAAGCTTTCTTTTATGTTTGTACTTATTAGTTTTCTCATATTTATAATAAGTGCCTGAGTTTCAAACATAGTAAACACTTTTTCCCCAACAAGACTTAAATTATGTGAGCAAATGCAAAAAAAAACCCTGAAGTTTGACAAGTTCTGTGAGGCTCCTATTCCGGGGTTCGGCACTACAGGGGCAGAATGGTGCCTCTTTCTTTTTATTACCATTTTAAGTGGAGATTAATCTTTGGTCAGAGGCAACTGTGAAGTGATTTATGGTTTATGGGTACTTACGTTGAGGGGCAAACAAGAATATCTGTGTTCGTAATCAAGATGTCTTCAAAGTTTTGGTGGCCCGGCCCCATAATCCTGATTCCTAGTTTGATTTGTCCTATGAGTCATGCAAAAGGGTGCTGCAGGGAAACACTCCAACTGTATGCCCTCTTAAAAGACAAAAAGAAGTAATGAACTTATTTGAGAATAAGTGTAGACGTTTTACTTTTAACTTCGCAAAATGTACTGATTGATGAACAATCATGGTTAATTGCCAGATAAATCTAAAAGCATCCCAACTACAGAGTTAGAAAGTTCTAGAAGCAGAGAAGATTTTGAAAAGGGAAACATTTTAAATAAAAAAAGATTTAAATGTATTTATAAAATTAATTTCCTTGTTTTTAAAATATTAGAGTAGCACTTTGGAGATGTGGATTTGATTCTTGACATTTTCTGTGAGACTTCCTATAAGAGCACTCTGTTAATGATTATGTCCTATGTTTAAAAGAAAATAAAAATCTATACAGATGACAAGACCTCCAGGAGAAAGGCCTTAGAATATGTTTTGCAGTGCCCAGCATAGTATGGTTTCAACTGAAATTGGATATTTAAGTTTTACTGAAAACTTCTTTAATGATAATTTAAATAGTAGCAGTACAATTAGTAAAAAAATTAAAACAAAGAAAAAATAGACCCTTAATAAGGAAAATTGTAAGTAAGGATGTAATCTTTTAATTTTATCCTCACTGGTGTAGGAGACTGATTCTTAATTAGGTTAGTTCTGTTAATAAAACGTCTACAATGAAATCTTATGTAAGGCTCCTAAGATAAAAATTGCCCTCTCCCGAGTGGCAGTGTAAGGGCCTGTTTCTTGACCAAGGGGAGCATCCTTCCAGGAGAGGGAGCTGCTGAGCCTAGTGACTCAGGGCTTGCCTGCTCCGATTTTATCTTGCTCCGGGGATGTGAATTGCGACATGTTCTGAACTTACCCGTGCCCAGCAAACCTGCAGCTGGTAGGCTGGGCCGCTACTTCAGGTGTATGTCCGCTAGACTGCGGCCTCTCAGTAGGAAAGATATCACAGTATGTCCTAAATGGAGGTTATGAAATAGCCAGGCCGGCCTGTGTTTAAGAGTTCAAGGCAATACAGGGAAAAACAGATTCTTGCGCTGTCTGGGAAGGATCCCTGACACTCCTGTGTGTATTAATTCCCTGGGATATGCCAGTGTGAGGCCGCTGGGCAGAAAGAGGGATTAGCAGAGTCAGTGAGAAGTCAAGCAGGAGATGCCAGGGCTAACAGAGATCTCCAGAATGCTACCAATAATTTCTTTAATGGAATTTGTTTCTCTTCTATAACAAAAGCACATTTATAAAAGTGACAAAAACAGTAGTTGATTTGTTTTAAGCACAGGAAGAATGATCTCTCAGTTATGCAATGCATTTGCAGTATATTATTGTACTTCCAGAGTGTGGTCTGCCTGTCATGGCCAAGAAATAGTGTCTTTGCGTAGACCAGGAAAAAATGTACAATATTCAGTTAAGCTATGCTGATCTGGTCTGCTTCCAACAAGGAAAACAGAACATGAGCTGTTATGGTAGTTTCACTTAATAGTGCCCTAAAATGTTTGCTACTTTTTTCTTATTGTGGCCATGCTGGTGCTGCTTTCTGTTAAGATGGGATATTAATTATTATTTTCTGAGGTAGAATGTGAGCATTTTACCTGATTCTTTGAAACTCCTCTGTGGAATAATATTCTCCCTCAGGGGAGGCACGTGCCGTTGGTCCTACTGAATCTGACATATGGGGTTGTCATTCTCGTGCTTAGCTAGCATTGATCTTTTCAGCATTGTTAATGGGGACTGTGTATCTCTACTCACAGTCCTGTCTTCTCTCTGTAACCAAATCTGTGAAATTCATATCTAGTACAAATACAAGGATAGTATTTGGTATTCTATTTTTCATCATCAAAATCAAGAAGAGCTTGTTACTGCGCTTTGCAGGGACTTACTCTGTGCTGCTCACTCTCAGATCAAATATAAAGATATGTTTGCTGTTGACCTCATTTAAAAGCCCTCTAGAGGAAAAGTCTGAAAAAGTTGATACAGTTTGGCATGGTTATTCATTATGCATGGGAAGTGCATTGCTTTATTTTCATTAATTTTACATAGAAATGAGATACAGCACAACATACTTTTCTCATTTTTGGGAGCTTCACAAAGCTTATGTTGTTATGTTCTCTATGCAGAACCACTTATAGACAGGCGAATCCAAAAGCATTCTGTATTTCCCAGTTCATCAATCCATGTTTAAAGAGGATGGGATTGTCATTGTGCTAAATGCTGGCATTCTGTTACTTCTCCTGGCATAGCATTTTGTCTGAAGACTGGTTCTGCAGAATGACCGTCACTGATGAAAAAAATTTAGGTGTGCTAAAAATCTAAAATGTTCCTTTGGCATATCATTGAAAATGGTAACTAATCATCACAATGTGAATGTGTAGGCTATCGAAATGCAAGAACAAAGATACAGTAATCTAGCTTTAGCTGTACTGGACTAACAGTCACAAAAAAGATTTCAGCTAAAATACAGCCTGATTGTTGAGTTTCACTTTTAATCGGGCTGAGGATTCCTACACCACACCTTTTTCATTAAGTAACACCAAATTTCTTTCTGTCTATTTTTTCTGTCTGAAAGAGGTGCAAGTGAAAGGTCAGCATGTCAAATTTAGGATGAATTTTAGTAATTAGATGAAAGAGTGGAATATCACCTTCTATGACCAGGTGACCCGCCTAGTGGATGAGGGAAAGGCTGTGGATGTTGTCTGCCTGGACTTCAGTAAAGCCTTTGACAGCGTCTCCCACAGCATTCTCCTGGAGAATCTGGCGGCTCGTGGCTTAGACAGGTTTACTCTTCGCTGGGTGAGGAACTGGCTGGATGGCCAAGCCCAGAGAGTTGTGGTGAATGGCGTTAAATCCGGCTGGCAGCCGGTCACAAGCGGTGTTCCCCAGGGCTCGGTTCTGGGGCCGGTCTTGTTCAATGTCTTTATAGATGATCCGGATGAGGGGATCGAGTGCTCCCTCAGTAAGTTTGCAGATGACACCAAGTTGGGTGGGAGTGTTGATCTGCTGGAGGGTAGGAGGGCTCTGCAGAGGGATCTGGACAGGCTGGATCAATGGGCAGAGGCCAACTGTATGAGGTTTAATAAGGCCAAGTGCAGGGTCCTGCACTTCGGCCACAACCACCCCATGCAACGCTACAGGCTTGGGGAGGAGTGGCTGGAGAGCTGCCTGGCGGAAAGGGACCTGGGGGTGCTGGTTGACAGCCGGCTGAACATGAGCCGGCAGTGTGCCCAGGTGGCCAAGAAGGCCAACAGCGTCCTGGCCTGTATCAGAAATAGTGTGGCCAGCAGGAGTAGGGAAGTGATTGTTCCCCTGTACTCAGCACTGGTGAGGCCGCACCTCAGATACTGTGTTCAGTTTTGGGCCCCTCACTGCAAGAAGGATGTTGAGGTACTGGAGCGTGTCCAGAGAAGGGCAGCAAAGCTGGTGAGGGGTCTGGAGCACCAGTCTTATGAGGAGCGGCTGAGGGAACTGGGGGTGTTCAGTCTGGAGAAGAGGAGGCTGAGGGGAGACCTTATCGCTCTCTGCAACTACCTGAAAGGGGGTTGTGGTCACGAGGGCGCTGGTCTCCCAAGTAACCAGTGATAGGACAAGAGGAAATGGCCTCAAGTTGCGCCAGGGGAGGTTTAGATTGGATATTAGGAAAAATTTCTTCACTGAGAGGGTGGTCAGGCATTGGAACAGGCTGCCCAGGGAGGTGGTGGAGTTGCCATCTCTGGAAGCGTTCAAAAAACGTGTGGACGTGGCACTTCAAGACATGGTTTAGGGGTCATGGTGGCGCTGGATTAATCGTTGGACTTGATGATCTTGAAGGTCCTTTCCAACCTAGTGATTCTGTGATCATTTGTTATTGAAATGTATACTGCTCTTTTAAGAGCGTGCAACTAAAGCTCAGAGAAATTTTCTGGAACTCTTCACACAAATGTGATGATTTTTGTAGTGGTAAGAACATGAATATAATTTCTTTTCCAACCCCTTATAGAACAGAATAATACAAAATATAGTATTGTCTTATGAAGATAATAAATATTAAAGGTGTTTCTAATACTTGCATTCAAGCTCAAACGTATTCACAATGACCTTAGTTGCAAAGGTGTATGGGTTCCATGAACTCAAAAGACTACAAAGGTCTGCAAATCATGTGCAGTCACTCTTTCTGTTCTGCTTCCTATCCCTCTCTGCAGCATCCCACCTCTCTTACCTCCCTCCTTGTCTGAAACCCTACAAATGCCATTGTGAATCAAATCCTGTAGTTTTTAAACTTCCAGGATGACTGCTTTTTCTTTATATCATAAATTACATTAGCTACAGTCCTAGCAATCATAATATTATTTCTTATGTCCCTAAAAACTTAGTTAAGATCTAGTGGTTTGGCCACAAAATTAGGAACCAGAAACTTCGTTGTAATTCTAGTACCATTGCCATTTGTTTCATTGCAGCAAAAGACAAAAGAAAATGCGGAAACAGGCCTTTCTCCATTCCAGCCACCCGGCCATCCTGAGTCCGGAGTGGTGATGGAAGCTGTTCTTTTTCCTTCCCACTTAATCCAGCCCTGAGCTGGCTTAGCAATGGCGCGTTTCTTTGTCAAAGTGCAAGCTTAGACTGGATAGCCATGTGGATATTCCCAGCTGGGAATCCTGCCCTAAGTACCCTCACTTGACACACATACACAGTCTCTTGGCTGCCTAAGACCCCTGCCCATCTGTTTGAATGGCATTATGCCCACTTCCCCAGCTCGCTGGCCGTTTTCAGTAAGGCATTACCGCCAAATGATGGTTGGTTTAGATAGACAGCTGACAGCATTACTGCCTGCCTTTCTGCTAGCAAGTCTTTCTTTTCTAATAGTACAGAAGCCTGTGTTACAGGTGTATTTGGTCCTGCTCTACTTAGAGTTGCATCGGCAAAATCCTAGTCTGATTGAAGCTGTGGCAGCCTTACCAATGACCTGACTGGAAACAGATCTGAAATATGTCTTCTCGGCACTGGAGGAAAGACACAGAAAAAAACAGGTCTGCCAGCTAATACCAGGTCCACCACTTTGCTGTATAAGTGTTTTATAGATGATATAGAAGGCCTGGACATAAACAGCAGTTCACAACAACTGATAAAGCAGGGAAGAGCTCAGTCTCATCGTGGTAATTCCAGGGGAGTTCAGGACACGCATTTATTTAATGTTTTTTGTTTCTGCACAATGTTTGAGTCGTATGTTGATCCATCTCCCTAAAAGTAGAAGTACCTGACTTCTTGACCAGATCACATCCAGCTGGTTTATGCCTTTGTAAAAACCTCACATCCCAACTCATGTATATGCATCCACGCTGACAGAAGATTCTTCTGCATTTGGGGGCATTCATAGTTTGAGAGTTTTCATAGTTCCCACATACCTGCTGTCTCCAAACTTAGCAGTAATGAGGTTCTGATTCTAGAAGAAATGACATCAATAATTTAGAAATTGTGAAGGGTAGCCTTTTGCTCCAGTTTTTTTTAAACCCATTCAAAATGTTTTAGATGTTCAGAATTTTTTTTTTTTTTTAATTTGGAGTTTTTTGTAGTGTGGGTTGCTACAAATTCTGGTTTGTTCTATGAAAGATAAATGATGGAATACTCTCGCAAATGAAATACCAAAGCCAGTTAATTCCAGTAAAAAGAATTCTGTGTAATTTTTACCAGTTTATATTTTTACCTGACAGAGTAACACGTGGAGAAAATTGGGCCCTGAGTGTTGCAGTGTAAAAGGCACAGTGGGAAGGGAAATGGGCTGAAAGTCAACAGGGCTCCTTTAGTGCCTCTGCTGTTGAGCTACTTTGTGGCTCTTAGCAAGTCACTCAAACTTCTCTGTGCCTTGGTTTTCTTTTGGTATTAATTAACTACATTGTAAAGTGATTCCGAAACAAGACTTCTACCCTGATCTTGGCTTGGGATTCAGGTGCTAATGGATCAAAAGTAATAATGTTGAAAACTTCATAAACAATCTTTCATTTAGCCAAACTTATTCTTACCTTTTTGGGAAAGCAATGATTTACTTGCATAAAAACAGGGTTCTGTAGTAAAGGGAGAACATCACAACACACATCCTGTGTTGTCACTCATCTGTTTATCCTTCTATTCCACATTCAAATAGAAGCAAAATATTTTAGATCCTTCAAAACAAAGAGCACAGCAAAAAGCAAAAGGGATTTGTTCTGTCTGTGATAACTTTCACAATTTTCCTCATGCCTAAAAGTGAAAACCAGCTCTTTTCTTTTAGCTAGTATATGTGGCTGTAGCTGTATATGTTTGTGTATACAATATACAAATACAGTGTATTAAAAGGAAAGGTTTCATATATGCTTGTCGTTCGATACTAACTTTTCATGGTTTCATTGTTACATACATGACTGTTTTGGAGATAACCAAAACATGGAAGTTTGGTTATCATATGGAAGCCTAAAAGCAGTCATCCCCTTCAGTAAGATGAGCAAATGGCAGCTTCAACTCTTTCTGTAAATGTAGGTCAATTCTTGCAGAAAGAAATTTGTGCTTCAAACTGCAGTGCGCCATGGACCATGTGTGCTGTCCTGGGTCCTACAAACTCTAGATGTTGCCAGCACAACAACTTCTTCAGCTTCTCTTCAGTTAATTGTGTATCTTTTCCCTTAGCTGCATGGTGTGTTTGAGTTGCGTATAAAATAGCTTTCTCCATTCTTAGTTCAGGTGGTTGACAAAGGCATTTCTGCTTTAGGAAATTTAGGATTTTACCAGTTAGAACAGATGTAGTGGTGGTTTCTACACCCACACCCCCAATGTCTTCCTAGTATCCTTTTAAAAATAACATACATGTTTTGAAGCTCTCTGAAGTTAATACAAATAGAAAATAAACTATAAGGATAGTACAAAAGCTTCTCATTCACAGCTTAGATATGAGAGGGTTTGAGAGTGAATGTGATAAGATTCATGCAACTTTCATACAGTTTCCTGAAGAGGGGTGAGTAGCTTGTACAGAGGTTTAGATAAATCAGGTTATGCCTTAACATCAGGAATTCAGCTGATATAGTTTATATTATTTTAGCCATTATTTCTTCTTTGGAAGTTCTAAGGATTGCTTATTCATTGACCACTGATCCCAATTCAAACACTGTAAAATTTCCCATTTTACTCTTACTCCTCTGTCCTTTCAAATTTTATCAAGAAACTTCTGAAGGTTTTCATCCAATTAGTACAGGCAGTGTTTACCCTGTCCATCTTTCTCCCATGTGTGATCATGGTTTGAAAGTAGCCTTGAGAATTTTTGTCTCTGAAAGGAAGAGACCTAGTTGAGTGTATGGTGGAACAGATGTTTTGTTTTCTGCTCCCTTAGTGGCCATCCAAGAAAGAGGTGATTATTCTATCAAATGTTTGTGTATATACATGCGCACACACACGCACACACTTTTAAAAAACACACATGTGTATATTTATATATAGAGAGGAGTTACCTTTGAGGGGTGCTTGCTTTAAATATGAAAGATTGAAAAAAAAAAAGTGTGTTCTGAAGGGAAGAAGTAGCAACAAATCGTCCACTCTACATCACTCTACATACAGTCTACACACATTGCTAAATACACTGCGGGGAGCTAAAAACCCCCACCACCTTAACCTTTTGGAAAAGAAGTGAGCGTATTTAGTGTGTAATTGGAGAAACATTGTAGCATTCTGACTTCCACACTTGAGAGAGAATCAAATTAACCATTTACATTAAATTACAATGTACAGACAAATTAGAGTGCTTCAAAATCCATTGTTATGCAGTTAGTGGAACTACTGCAGTACCCCCAAATGCTGCTACTCCCTCTGAAATACAGGCATATGCAGTTTCCAACACAGTTGCACAATCTGCAGTGAAAAAGGAAAATTGTTGAGGAGACAGAATGACTGTTTGGGTGGCTCAGAGATTTATAATTCAGAGAGGAGTCTGTGTCAGAATCAAAACACTATATTGATGACATTCTCCCATAATATCTGATACAGAAGATCTGCTGTGATAATGTATTTACTAAAGATGTTTTACAGATAATACTCAGTTATTATCAGGTCTGTGTATAAAAATGTTTGTTGCTATGGAGTCACAACTTTTACGTGATGCTAACATGCCAAAACTTTGTAGTACACTGAGCACTCTGTGTAGCTGTGAGCGCTTGTTTTAGATATTTCTTGCTAGCATTTGGGAACGTAAAGATACAGGCAATTCATGGAAGTGCTAGGGGGATGTCTTGGCAAACTAGATAAGCTGGATCAATCCCCTTTGATGGGCCCCCTTTTAAAAGGTTATACAAAAGAACTGTTTTATTTGAGCGAATTGCCTTCTACTTTGTGAAAATCATATATAAATGAGTCCTAGATCAATACTCCTGAGGCTGCAAAAGGAAAAAAAACAAAACATGAAAGATAGATCAGAAGCTATATTTTAGCAAAAATGTCTCTTAAGTGCTGTTGTCTGACACTATGAACTCCAATCAACGTGTCAGTATTTCGGAATTTGAAAGGAAATAGGGATCAGACCTGACAATCCAGAGCTGAAATTTGATGCTCTGGTCTTTTTGATAAACTGACAGGCAGTGAAAATTGCACACGTCTGCAGGGAATCAGGAGAAAAAGAGAGACAGTTTTGTAGAAAGTCTGCTTATGATTCACAAAGGCATGCATTTTATCAAAATGGATTGCCTTTGCAGTGTGTGGCAGGTTGCCTTCCTTTCTGAATGGAAGCTTTTTGCAGCTTGTAAACTGGTGGGGTTTATACACATCTACAACACACTATGACTTCTGTTGGCTTACAGTTTCTTTTCAGTTGCTCTCCCATTCTTGCAAATGAAGCAAACATGATAAAAACAGATAATCAAAAAGGAATTAGAAACTTTACCCCAAAAGCTTTTTTCCTAAATATGTGTTCAAATTTGACAAAATGGGTTTCAAAAGCTGTTCTTGTCAATAGTTTAAAATAACTGAAAAGAATTCTTCATGTTTCATCTCCCTAAGCATTAATTCCTTTGGATTTATGTAGTACTTTTCATCTGAGGTTCTCAAACCATGCTGCAAATGCTCAGTCTTAGAATATCTTGTTCAACAGACAAATATTATTATACCCATATTGCAGGCTGGTAAACTGAAAGACTGCAAGATTGGGTCACCTGCCCAAGATCACATGCCAACCAGGAGTCCAACATGGGAACACAGTTCAGTACTCCTGGCTCTCGGGATGGCATTTGAGATGTTACACACAGTTTACTGCTTTTAAAATACCAGAACAAATCCTGAATCCTAAATAAAAATGTTCTTAAGTATGCTTTGTGTAAGGGAACAAAGAAGTTGCCTTGTGGGACAGGTTTACTGATCCACGGAGTTCAGTGTACTCTCTGGCAGTCGTTAATGCTTCCAAATGCTTCACTCACTCTGTGATTTTTGTTATGGTTAATTCATTCCTGGAATTTATGTTAGTCCTCTAAATACAAGGATTAAAATCCCTTTTTAAAATTCTTCTCTCTCTCTCCCCCCCCCCCCATATTAGCTGGTATAATTCGATTTTGGTTTTGGACATATAAACATGTTTTGTGCATGCAGGCAGCGTGCAATGGAAGTGGAATCCTTTGTGTTGCTAGAATCTTTGAGCATTGAAACACTTCTCTTTATAGTTTGTTTAAAATTTTAAAAGATCCTTGGCTGTGTTGCTTTTACAGCCTTTACAGAGGTCACAAAAATTACAACCTGTAAACGTTTTATGTCATTTTAGCTTTAGTTTATAGTCTTATAAGAGAGTAAATACCACTAATTTTCTTCATTAGAAGAATGTTCTTAAATGCCTTGTTACGTAAGGAAAGTTCTCTGAATTTCATCACTTGTTTCCCTGTGCTCCTGGAGACATAAATAATACCAAAGAGAACTGTCAATTCTGAAAACCAGCATTCATAAAACTTCAAGAGATGGCTAGACATACAGAAAGTTTGGCTTCATGGTTTTATTGGCCATTTCTGATATGAGAGTGCTGTGTCATTTAGAGATGATTGTGGAGCTCTGGGGACAGAAAGCAGAATGGCTGGAGGGGAGATGCAAGGAACTAGTATAGCAGAATATGGAGAGGACAGGGTCCTTAAAGGGCTCTAGGTTGTCAGAACTCATCCACCCAAATCTGGTGCAGTCTAACTAAAACTGAAGTCATTGTGCTTGTGATTTCTGTATCTTAAAATATGAAAAAACCTTCTGATCTCTTCATCACTGAGAAGAGGCCTTACTGCATTCCATGCCTTCGGCCAGAGGGGAAAAATAACCATCTTCTCTTAAATGAAGTTCCTATAATGTAAGATACTGGGCAAAAGCATCTGGTCCTAGGCTGCTGCTGTTTTACCATCCATTACCTTGGTTTCACATAGCAGCAGGAGTAGATAAAGTGAGTCTGACCATCTCAACTTCTAGAAATTCATGTCTAGCTTTATTATGTTCATGGATCCCCTACATAAATCAAGTGCAGTTGTGTCTGAAATAATTCTCTGCAAAGGCTAATACAGCTGTTTCATTCTTATATCATATCAGGCAGTAAGCAGGGTATGATTGTTTATGCAGCTGGGAACCTTTTGCTTACTGGGTTCACTCTGTCTCAAGCGTTGTGGAGCATAATCTAAACAGCATGTTATGTTCTATACAGGGCACTTATGTGGAAGAATCAATAATGGAAAAGTAAGTATGTTATCAAACAGGGAGGAGTGTAATTTGGTTTCTTTAGCACTATTACATTTCATACTGATGTTTCATTGGAGATAAAATCCGCCTATATTCATTGCAAGCAAGGGAAAACCACTACTACTACTTCTTACATAAGTGAAAGGTGGTTTGGCCTGGTGTCTTTCCCTCTTAATGTATATTTTCACCTTGGGGAAAGGCTGCCTGTTATTGATTTATCTAGGAAAAAATATATCCCAGAATATATTAAACATGGTAGGTCCTATTAAAACTGGCAGCACGTGTAAATTTTTAGCTCTTTACTGGAGGATAAAGGATTAGCCACTTTCAGTTTTCTTTTTACAGGTAGATTTCTTTAAAAAGGGATCTATTGTTATATGGCTATTGATTTTTCCAATGTGCTTGTAGTTGTGCCATCCCATGCCTTGTTCCATTTTTTAAAAAATATATATCCTTAATGGATATGCAGAAATTTTGTCCCTTTTTATCTAAGCCTAGGTATTTTTAATTAAATAAGTTTCAAGCATGTTTGTTGCACCCATCTTTCGATGAAGATTTGACCCAGAGAATCTGCATTAGTTGGTTGTCATACTAACATGCTTTCGCTTCAATTTTGGCCAGTCTGACAAGTGAAAAATAGATGTCTGTTGTGTGACAAGCTGCTGAATATAAATTCTGTTAGCATTTGCTCCTGAGAGAAAGAGAAAAGGTGAGGGTTGGGAAGGGGATGAAGAAGAAATGAGGAGTCGGGGAGGGCTGGAAAAAGAAGAAAGGAAGGGTATTAAGCTACTAAAAACATCAAGCCAAAAAGAGAGTGCTAACGAGGTTAGTTAGTTGTTCGTAGAAGCTAACAAGCCAGTCAACTCTCTCTGCAGCTGTAGATGTCATATAAACACCTGCAGAAGTGTACCACGATTTCAAATTGATAAGTAAATAAAAGCGGTGAAGAGGCACATTTGTGGTGCCATATTCAGGTATGTTGTCAAATCAACCTGATTCCTGTATTGACTGCGCAAATTTACTGATACTTTGCAGAAGAAGATCATAGAAAAATTTTAGTCTAAAATTCCCAGCTAACTTCTGAGTGATCATATCCAGCAGAGACTTCAGAGGCCTGCAGCACATTCTCTTTATTTTCTGCAGTAAAGGCAGTATCTGTTTTGTTAGTCACACAGCTGAGAGCTGATCTTCACTTACTTCTGCTACCTTATTTCGGGGGGAGGTGTTTTGCATATATACAGAACTGATCTTGGCAGTGTTTGAGAACCTCTCCTAAGCAGAGGAAGTTCTGCTTCTGCCTAGCAGGAGAAAAAAGGGCCGTGGACATATTTCAAACCTCCATATACCCGAACAGTTTATTACCTTTCCCAAAAATGAGTAGTTTAAGCTGCTACCAACCTATTAGATCTAAATTAACAAAGGTCCTAACAAAATTGGATCTACATAGTTAAAGATATCTTTGTTAAAATACTGCACAAGCATTAAGACCTATTTTATAGCAGGCAAACAGAAAAGATCTTTTGACTTTTTCTAGCCAAAGAAGCTGGTTAAAGGTCAGTTCCTTGTCAGAATTCAACATAACAGTACAGAGGGTACTGTTAGAGGATAATATGTGAGGCTGCACTTCGACACTGTCCCTGTGATTGCCAGCATCTGTTGTGGTTTCCAGACTTGTCCAATGAGAATTGCTAATACAGTTGTGTGTTTGATGCCATGCTGCTGAATGCAAATATATGGAGCATGTTACATCTAATATAGCTCACCCTCAGGGAGAGTCTTATTGCCACACTTCGCTTTATACAGCCCAAGATTGTATGTGAAGATAATACAGATATATAGATGAAGTTGAATCAAAACCTGGATACTGTATTTGCATCAGTAAATATGGACCTGAACTGCAAAATAGAGAGTTGGATTCAGACTTCCATAAAATTCTGGTCTATTCAGATCAGAACTGAGATTAAGACCTTACAGTAATGAAGAGAAGTTTAGTAATGATTTAGAGAGAATGTTGTCCCTGTTTGCCCACTTTCTGAATTTCTGACCATTCTCCTTAGGTGGAATGTTCTGTAGGGTATACCTTCAAATAGTCTGTATCACTGAAGATCAAAATTATGATAGATGGCATTTGGAAGCTGGAATTAGAGGGTGAAATTTTTTGTTGGCATTGTATCTGCTAATAAGTGATGCAGGGAAGTTAAGTATCTGGAGGAACAGATTCTAGCTTTGTGACTCATGCTTTTACTGTCAATTCATAGAATACATGGAGTTGAACTAAGCTAGTTAATGGCATTACCATCATGATGGAAAAATCACAATGGAAGTGTATTATTCCATTTGTAGCCCGTGATGGTTCCTAAGATTTCATATTATAGATAACAGTATGTTCCACCATGGATTTCTCAAAGGGAAACTAAATACCTGAGTACCATCCCCTGACCAGCCAAATACATATTCTCAGATACTATCATGATAGGTGTGATATGAAAATACAGACGAAGAAATTCTCTCTACTCTTAAGCATCACTTTTGTACTATTCTAGCTTTTTTTGCTTTTTATTTCATCAAGGCTTGTTCTAAGGACTTGAAAGTAGAGATTGGCAGGAGCCAGATATTTATGCAAGGAGGGATCCTAAATTTTAGGCAAGTCCAGTGTGTTACTTTTGTTATCAAAATGCCTAACCAACAGCTATCTGGAGAGATCATAATGCATGTTGTGACCATAGCATGTTTTCACATTATAGTTTGGTTTGTGTGAAATATACATCTCTTGTAATACGTTAACATCTTCGTTTAGTAATTGAGGTACTATCATCTTCTCTAACAGGCAGAAGTTTGAGTTATTTATGGGGCAGCAATAATCTCCTACCATGCTGACATCTTCAGAAAAGCTTATAGAAGTGTAGGATGTGTTATTAACTAATCGTAAAACTTCATTAGTTCCGAATATTTCTGTAAGAGCCAGACAACATATCTGCAGCCAAGCTTCTACCTATGTCTTTTCTAGAGCGCTGTGCAATGTAGCTCACTGTAAGCCTTGCTCCTGCCCTGAAAGCAAGTAGAGCACCTGGGAATTGACCTCCTCACCAGTGCTCTTATCCTTTGTATCCACCTCACTGGCCTCCCATGGAAGGCTTTCTAAATAAATCTTCGCTTGAGTACTTAACAGATGACTTTCTTTGAGAGCTTTTGTGCAGCTGACCCAGAGTTCTGATAACCGCGGATCTGCTGCCCTCCTATACAGGGACTGCATTAGATGCAAAAGGTGGACAAGCTGGTGAAAAGAAGGTTCCTTGCCCCTTCCCCTCTAGACTATTCACCTACAAAAGAGCAAAGTAAAATCCTATGTACAGTCACTAGCTACAATGCTAACCCTTCCAAATCTGAATTTTATTAAAACGGTAGGGGGTGAAAATGACTGGGCTAAATGCAGGTGAGACAGGCCCCTTGAGAGCTACGGTAAAGGAAAGGCGAGCAAATCAATATATGCCATGGGATAGCATAGAGTCTGAAATGGCATGATAATGGCAGCAGCTGAAGCTTGTATTGATGCAGCAGGAAATGCTTTCTGTTCCACTGATGACTGTTGTTCAATTTCAGAAAATACAGAAAGTTCTCTTTCATTATTAAAAATTAGCCAGAAGGTGTCTGTACACGAGGTACAAATGCTTACAAATTGTTTGAACAGTCATTTATATTACAGAACACTAGTCCTACCATACATCCAGAGGAAGGTCAGTGAGTTATGTAGCAGTTGTGTTTTACTTACGAAGGAAATAGGGAAACAACGATCTAATCCATTTCATCTTAATAATGAAATTTACTCTAGAATGTAAAAAACGTTTTAGCTTATTTAAATAATGGCTGTGATTATAGCACACTTAATACAGTGCATTCTATACTACATAACATGTTATGAATACCACGCTGAGTGATTTTTTTAGTGTATGTAAATTACATAGAAGCACAAAGGATGCATCTCTGAACTGTTTTTGTAGAGCTGATTATAGGTCTAACCACTATAGGAGGAGGCTGAAAGAGCTTTGTTGAGAGGCATTGATTGATTAATAGAGTGCAGCAGCAACAGACGTAACATTGCAGTTATAGATTTTTCCATACTTTATCTTCAGGGCTTGTAAAGATACAGTAGTGATCAGATGATGAGGTTTTCTTTCACCTTGCAGTAGCACACAACAAATGATGTCATTCTGCAATGCCACAAAACAGCTTTTTGCGGAACACCAAGTAACAGAAAACTCCTCCACAATCACGACTTTACAGTTAGACATTGTCCTTTTTCCTTCTAATCTCCTTTAGTGAGAAGTGCTTCCAACAATAATTTAAAGTAATGTCCCAAATTTAGAAACAAAGTGGGAACTGTACATTCAAACACTGAGAGATTCTATTTTTATTAAATTGAAAGTGTGAGTGGAAAGTCACATGTGAAGCATGCATACATTTTATTCCTGCTGACAGATATAGAAGATTTGCTGAAGAAACCTGTATTTAGATTCAAAGTTAACCAGTACAATAGCCTATAGTTAAAAATCATGTTTGTTAAAGTAAGACTGTAGCTATGTGTACCTGTTTAACAAAGAGAAGATGTAAACAGACCCAGATCAGCATGTGACCAGGATATATCTGAGTTGATATTTTTATGTGAAAGTCAAATCCTGGCTTGGAAAACACCTCATTTCGGCTATAGGATGACCGATCACATGGATACTGCTGGAAAGAATGTGGATTCTTAATCATTAGCTGTCATTTTGCTGCGTCCTGTAACAAACATCTAGATAGGAACAGAGAAAAGAACTGCCACAACAGACAAATGTTGTTTTTACCACAGAACTTCTTTTTAGAGACATTTGTGTTGGAATAGGTACTTTGAATATTTTTGCATTATTCTAATAAATCTGCACTTACCTAAATGGGGCCTAAGTTATTTGAAGTTTAATAAGACTTTAATAGTAGGTTGTTTTGCAGCTGCTGTTAAATTTCTGTGGCTTTAAACCCATTTTTAATAACATTTTGTCTTTTGCTTGGCAACATGAAAGATCTATACAAATGGGATATTGAGTGTACTCAAATTCACAAAGACATAAAACAAATGGAAAAAATAAGTAAAATATAAGATTACTAAGAACCGCTGGAAGATTTTCAGACAGTGGCCTGTTCTTTATATTGACAATAGCCCTTTTAAAGTTTACATTATTTTTGTTCTGAGTTTAATTCACAATGCACCCTCTTTTATCCATTTGCTATATAAATTAAGAATCAGAACAGAGCATGCAAAGTTCTTACTAAACAGTCTTTTTTATATTTGTAGGTGCATATATTTTAGAGACTATTATAGAACGAAATTATTTTTAAGAAAGAAACTGCTTTTAGAGGAAGCATCTCCTCAAGGATAATTACCTTTTGCCAAGTTGCAATTTAAATTATCTGTAATATTCCTCAGTTCCTAAAACCCCACTGAAATTTTACTCTGAAACACTTAACTTGTTTTGTTCAGTTTCAGGAGTTATTTTAGTTTAGTCTTGGGTGCAGTGATCTGGATACATATATCTGTAAATGTAATATAAATACATATACTCACATATACATACGTCTCTAAGCACTTTTTCGGGATACATACTGCAATAAGAAAATATGATGTGAGCATCTCATTGATACGTGTTTCTTTGAGGTGCGAGTAGGATGCTGAGTAACAATCGTTGGATTTCTGTGTGGCACCTGTGCTTAAGAAAAGCCCTGTATTCAGCATTAGTCCAGATCTCTTCATTTCTTTCTATAAAAGTTGTCACTGAAAAATGCCTCACAGTCAGAACATCATCGCTAATGATAGTTTCCATTTTCAGCATGTATTAAAGAAAACCCTTTTGTTGCACATACAGCCCACACAATGACGCAGCATTCAATGATCCCAATGTTGAAAACGTAGTGAATTTTCATTAGAAATTTTAAAATGTGTCCAGTTATTCAGCTGGTGTAACTTAGCATTGCTCTGCTGAAGCAAGTGGAGGTACGACAGTTTAATAACACTAGAGGATTTTAGCCTATGCTTTTCATTTTTATAATAACCTGGAGCATGATACAAATTAAGACCTGCCATATTCCATATATGAAATGCATTGAGATGGTCCAGTTCCCTGCTGTTCAGGTACCTACATTAACAAGCAGATGCTCGTGTTGAATCTGTTTTATGTGTAAAACCAACAAACTTGGTTTTGGAATCTCACAGGCATCAGGAGCATCGAAGGCATACAGTTATAAATAAATAAACAATGCTGTGTAATTAGCTATCTTTGTGATACAAAAAAATTTAGGCAAATGTAGGCATAATGCATGCTGGATTTTGCATAGGATTTAGCAGCAGTCTGTTTCAAATATCAGCAGAGAAAATCCTTTTCTATTGACCCAACAAGAAAAGAGTGTGAATTCTAAGATCAATTGCTTGCCAACACGTTCCAGCTCTTTTTAAAGATAAATATGCATATATTTATATTTTAAACTTTTAAATTACTTTCATGTGATGATCTTAAGTAGATTTCCAAACTTTGAGTAATATGTAGCATGCAGTATTTCTGGGATCTACAGGGATCAGACTCTTCCACTCTTACAATGAAATCACATTTGTGATGAAAGGCAGCAACTATTGTAAAGGAGCACTTCAAAACAGCTTAAAATGGGAAATGAAAAATTCTAGTGGAGACTTCAGGTGAATTTATTAACTACATTGTTACTGCCAGGAATATGATCAGAATAAATACTAAAAGATTTCATATGCCACAGCAATGCCTGTTAATGTCATCCCGAGGCATTGTTTTAGTACTAAACCTGAGGGGAGAGAGACTCATGCTCTGTATCAACATTGTGTCCTGGGAAGGAATAAAAAGGCCAGTTCCTCATGGTAAATACTGAACACTAAAGGCTTGGCAAGTCCTCTGTGGCACTGGACTCTTAACATGGAAAGCAAATAAACCAGGAACTGTTTTGCAAGTAGATCCGCTCAGATTGCCTCAGCACTTTGGTATATTAGCAGAGAGTTCCAAAAGGGATGGAGGAGAATGCTTATTTATCTTGGCTTCATTAAATACATTTGCACAATTTAAAAAAAAAAAAAGGAAAAATAAACCACGTGTCTCTGACAGACTTAAAGTATGTTTGCACCTCAATAGAGTTCAGAAAAACTCTAAAATAACTAAACTTGGCTAAAACGCTACCCCTGTGGTGGTGCCAAGATCAGTTGTATCCTCTGTAACTGTTTGCCAACATCTGCTGGAACAAGCTGAAGGGGTGAGGTGGATTTATACTTCACTGCTGAACTTTATTTCTGGATCCATGTCTTCTACTCCTTCCTCTTCTCCTTTCGCTGTGCACCTGTGTGCCTCTCTTTCCCCAGCAGTCTTAAAACTGCTAATAACTGTTCAGATTCACTGTGCCCTGTCAGACTTTGATTTTAAGTTACTCCCTGGAGCTTTTATTTTAATACAAACAAGAACATACAAATAGAGCACTCTGTGCTTCTTTCTCCTACTGGCACGCAAACCTGCCTGGCAGGGGTGAGAGCTGTTGGCACTCAGACCGTCTATGCTACTTCTTCCCTTTTGCTCTCGCATTTGCCTACTGATCACATTTTACTGGGAATGATGCAGAGCAGGTAGGGTAGAACAGGTTCATTGGATTCAGCAGATGCTAAAGGAGAAAGTGGCAATAAAATACTTAGTCTTTGCCTGTGACGTCTGGATTCCTTCAGGAGACCTCCTTAGAATAGAAAAGATTTTATTGTAATGACACCAAAGGAAAAAAGTCGTGTGCTTCAGTGAGAAACGCATTTTCTGCTCTTGATTTTCCGTCTGTCGAAGACTACCTCAGGTCACTTCTCACTGTTCAGCTCTTACAGAAACAATACTGTATTCCTTATGCCAATTGTTAGTTGTGGAGGAACCAGAACAGAAAAGGTGCTGTCTTTGGAGGTTCTTGGCACTTTGGCATATGCTTGTCATACAGACTTGATGCTGCAGCAACAAAGAAATATTAGCTCAGTGTTCAGAAATATTATACTTCCATCTATAAGAGGCATTGGTCTCCAGTTCGTTTGTAGGGGTAATTTGAGGTGTTGATTTTTAACGAGCAGGGCTTTCGTGCTTTGAGTTGAACCTCCACTACAACCACTGAAATCACTTGGGACTCTGACATTCCTGTATTAGTTCTTAATTGTGGAATTTGCTGCCCTTGCTGCTCCAGTGGAATTCAAGATTGTTGACCTTCAGGGCTTACTGTGAGGCCTATCTCTTCTCTCAGGCAAAAAAGGATTAGCTGGAAAGCGGGAGTTATTAGGAGCAGGTGAGAGATTTTTTTTTTTTTAACTTAACATTGTGTCATTCTTGGCACATAGTATCCAGTAAAATAATGGGTAAGGATTATATATTTTGTTCATGCAATTGCATTGCCAAAACCCACATGTGATAATCTGAAAGCTGAAGAATTTTGAAGTATCTGTTTAATTTTAATTCAGTTGCCATACTAGCCTGTTGCATGAGGAGGCAGTACTGTGGACATAGGCTATGGCTGAGCATTTGATACAGAAGAGGGACCACAGAGAATTATTTCCCTCTGCAAACTTTAATGAAGATAAGAAGAAAGCAATGCATAACTCAGTCATGTACAGCAGCCAACTGGGATTTGCTTTTCACTGCATCTATATGGTTTTGAGTCCCTGTGTCTTTAATCATTTACATCGCTGAAAAGCTTTTTAGAACTGCATATGCAGAGGTTTTTCTGTTGGAGCACCACCAAAAAGTCTGTGGAAGCACAATATGCAGGGAAAAACATGTCTTGAAAATATTATCCTGTGGGGAAAAACAAAAAAAGCCAGTATACTGCAAAGGATTTCTGTCCTTTCCTCGAGTCATGACACTGTTAATATCAGGGCTATGCAGACTGATTATTTATTTATTTATTTATTTAGAGAACGAGTAGAAAAGGATCGGCCTAGAAGCAGAATAGAAGATTGGAGGACTGAAACACCCTACAAAACACATAGGTAACATTTCTTCACCCTTTCCCATTCGTACCTCCTCAGTTGTCTCCATGTGGTGCTTTATAGTTAGCACTGAAACTCCCATTTTTATATATGGCTATTTTTTTGTTCCAGTAAAGACAAAAATATTTTGACTCGAGAAGGTTGTATTATGCAGTGCCATGAGATTTGTACTTCTCCCTGCTTTTCCTGTTAGCTAAAGCTGCTTTGTAATACATTAAATGATACAACACAAAAGATCTAATAGAATCTGAAATAGCTTGGATTCTTAGAAACATGTAAAACTCCGCATAAAATGAGTATTGCTAAAGCTCTGTCCAATTTCCATATTCTTTCCATATTGTATTTGTGTATAATAGGCTTCCAGGAATGTTCATGACCTTACAGCTGTCCCTTTTGTTTACAGTCCAGTGCTCTGTCCTTGAGATATATGTTGCACACAGAATGAAGACAAAATCATGGCTTCAGGCCTCTGTCTCCCTCCTCTGGAAAAAATAAATACAACCTATACAGGAGATATTGTGCAGTCAGTACTGTTGCAGATACATATGAGTGGTTAAAAACTGGGAAACAATTGTAGATGGTAATAAAAGAAATGGAGCTCAAAGGGGAACATAGCTTTTTCTCAGGAACTTGCAGGAAAAATCCTGTTAAGGTTTTTTTTAAATTTATTTTTAATTATCAAAACCACTTATCTTTCTCACCTTAAAAATAAAAATGGACAGATGCATATCCTAGCAGTTTGACTTGATATTTTAGAAGATCCGTTTCTTTTTGAAGAGATTGTGTCCTGCTCGCACACAAGCAGCCGGTTTCTTATTTGGCATCAGAGTTAGCAAACAGTCAACACACATTTACAATACCGCTTCACTAGCGTAATGGTGATGGTGATGTTGGGTTTATTTTTGCTGCCATGCAAATTTTCATTCTCTTTGAGTAAATATATTTTTCTGCTGATATTCTGCTTTCTGGCAGGTGCTCAAAACTTCCTTATTCAAATGTATTTGCAGATGGTGCAGTCATGGGTTCCGTGTGGTGTCTGAGTAGACAGTGCACAGCCTGGGACAAAATTACAATCACTAATTATTTTAGAACGAAGGGCATATGTGAGATTTCAATATCAAACATCTCGATACCAGCAGTGGTGTGCACAAGCATTACCTAATGTAACTCCATTTATGAAGTTTTAGGGCTGAATGTGGCTGAGTTTGTAGCTGAAGGCTATGACAGTGAATATCCAGAACAGCCTTATTTTTGGCTAAGAGCTCTGTATGTGGAGGCTGGCCCAGAGAGACACAAACAGTACTGTGCAGGTAGAGGAGCTGTGCAGTAATACTGAGAAGTGCAATGGCTTCTTCATGTTAGGTTAGTGTCCAAAATACTAACATTTTTACTGAGTTTTCTCCCTGCACTAGAAAATTTATCAATTTTGTTATACAAATGGGATGGATGTCTGATGATTATATATTATGAAATAATTGCATGACTCATAGTGTAAACACAGTTAATTTAGATTACAGTTCAAACTTCCTAGAAATTCCCAAGTATTTGTGACTGTTCAGATCCATACTTTTCTGTGGGGTTTGAACTTCATGAATGATTTGTAATTGCAGGAAGGTGGAGCTGCTCAAGTTAATCAGGTATTTTTGGAGGCACCAAGCAGCTATTTCAAAGTGTTGTTCCATATCTGGACAGTAGTTTTGTGTGTACATATACAAGCAACACTACTGGTGAGGACAGTTTCACAGCTCTGGTAACATTCCTGAAGTTCAGCATTTACTAAGTTGTAACTGGATCTACAGACATACTGATTGCTTCTAAATGCTTCTAAACTCCAAAATCACTGGCCAGGCTGCAGACCCCATCTTTGGCGTACTTCCTTGCACAGATTTTCTATCTATCTGACACCTTTCCTTAAAAGGAGTGTCTTTCACCTCCTCTTCCCTTAATTTCCAGAACCAGTATTAGCCTGCCGGGACACTTAGTAAGGTTAATTATCTCTTTTTCCTGCCCTCCATCTGGTGGACTAGTTTCAGCTGTACAGTCACAAACATAAACAATGAAATCAACACATTGCGCAGAGGGATTTTAAGCGCAAACCCTCTTGGCTTTAGCACGAAAAATTGACATATTCAGATACAACAATCAGCTCTCCCCTGACATTTTCTGTGTCTCGTTAGTGCTTGCAGTTATTCTTTAGGATTTGGGTGTGTCCTGCCAGGATTTGTGAGTTCTTTCCAAGTATCTCTTCAGTTAAGGCCCTCTCCTTCAAACATGGTGTGTCTCTCTGACCTTTTCAGTCAGCATCTTTCAGTGTCAGGAGTTTTACCAATTAAAAAATACTTTTCTCCTCATATGAAACTTGTCCTTTTCAGTGTTTTTCTTGGTCCCTCCTCAGCTTCAGGTAGAGTTCATAAACAGTATGTTATCGTATTTCCCAAATTCTCAGAACTCTTCTTATTATTTATTGGGTAAATAAGTAAATATGCATGGTGTTTAAATGAGTAAAAATACAATCCTTTTCCAAAACAACTTAAGTGACCTAAAAAAAAATTGGGATATAAAACCACAAGCAAAAATATCAGTAGGGCAGAATATAAAGACTAAGTCACATCACTTGTAGTTCAGCTTTATCCTGTTATCTAATTTTTATTGTTTATCAGTTTTAATAATTACATGTGTGAGTTTTATTTACTGAAAGGTGATTTAAAGAATCAGTGTCTGGTCAGGGTTTTTTTTAGGGAGAGTACTGTGTTTTGTCAAATGCCCTGGTTGACAATGCTATCTCAATTTTTTCACTCTTAATTCATACAATGGCTCTCTGTTTTTTATTGCTTGTCTCACTTGCGTGAGGGCAGGGCATTTACTTTCACGTACCACATTGCTTGAAAATAATAGCAAAAAGGTCCATGAACTGTAAAGAAACCTCCCTTGAAGTCTTGAAGGCAAGCTCTGGGAAATTTTAGGGTGGATGTCAAGACAGATACATGCACTGTGTGTGCATGGGGAGTATTAGTGTCACATGAGCCTACAGAGCACACTTCATGAAGCCAGAGCGGGTTCTGGCAGTCCATATTCTAGCAGCTGCTACAGAGCTGCTAAAGCTAAAGAAAACATGGAAAGGAAGAAAAATCAAATAGTAAGGAACCCATCTTGAGCAATGGCTAATAATGAAGAAGATCCATAGCATTCTTGTTTTCCAGGGGCTCTGCCAAGCTGTGCTTTCCAGGGGCTAGAAAGATCTGAATTCACAAGTGTCAGAGAAAAGCTGTTGAAAAAGCGTTCTTCTTCTGCAAACTGTGCAGTGTCTTGGAGTCCAGTTCAAAGTCAGTGTCTGAATGAGATCTTGCTGCAGGACTCTGAAATGTACTTTGAAATACCCTAATATATGGAAATACACTCTGAAGTAGACAAAGATGCTGCTTTCATTAGACTACTGATGATTAGCAGTTTAGCAGTCACACAGTAAATCACTGTAAATGTTTGTCATGAAGATCCCTAGCACAAGGACCTATTCATTAGGACCTATATTCACCTATATACCTTATCATATCCTATTCAAAAGGACCTATATATCCTATTCATTGTTTCCAGTATTCTACAGAAGGTGCAAGGAGATATTAGGTCTGACTTATAAATGATTTTTGTAAAATATGCATCTATATTTATAAGAAGTACAAGGACCTATCCTTTCCCTGCTGAGCTGAGCACCTTTTATTCTCATTACAAATTTATTAGTAGTGCAGGATGTTCAGCAGTACAAAAGAATGTGCTTTTTACCAAAAAGACTTCTGGCAAGTTCTTGTAAGTCAGTCTATCTTTGTTTTAAGGGAAAAAACTGCTCTTCTATTTTGGAATACAGCTAAATGAGAAATGTTGAAAGGCAGGCATCCATGAGAGATGCCACTGTCACTAGTGAAAGCTGGAGGTGGTCCAGGGGCACATGTTCAGAGACTGTTAGTGTCGTTCCAGAAGAGGCAGAACTCATCACATTCACAGGGGTGTTCAGCAGCATCCTCAGACCAACAGGCTCAAGGGAGTGGGTACCAGCACAGACCCTTCCCACTGGCACTTAATTTGATGCTAAGATGAAACTATTTTTTCTTCCCGAGAACATCTGGCGGAGGAACAGACATATGTCCTCCTATTTTCCCTTCTCAAGGTATTTTGCTACAGTTTACCCCTAGCAGAGATGAACTGCATAATTGGGTCCATATTGTCAGTTTGCCTTTCTGCTCCTCAAAAGCAGTTCAAATAAGCTAAAACTTTTATGTGTCCCTGTATTCAGCATATCAGTTAGGAACTGCAAAAGCTTGGTGAACTTTAAAACTCAAATTACACATAAACCTGTTTATATGTTTCTGTCAAATGAGAAAATGGAAACTAGAAAAGAGCAGCATTTCTGTGGCCAGCATTTAAGATGCTTAGCATGCTGGAAAGGAAAAATAATGGAAGCACTTGTCATAAGCTGGAAAATAGATTTAGAGTGTATAACATGACTAAGGTAAACAAACAAGATCAAACAAGAGTTGAGCAGGCTTCTGTGTAACCAAATGCCACATGAAGTGCAGCTGCTGAAAGGATTCTGTGAGGGGAAATGAAACCGAGCAGACAGGACAGACAATGACATAGTCTAAGTTCAGCGCATTCTGATGACACTGGAAATTGCACTCATTTTGGCATCTGGTTTGGTGTTTTCCCCTATTGAAAATGAGCTGGGGAAGTGCACTGTGTGCATCTCTTGCACTTTTGGTGACAGAGTCTGCAGATTCTAAATTAAACATGTTCTTGGCAAACAACTGACAACCAACTCTTTGTGAACAGTGACTCACCGGGGTGGAAGTTAGGAGTATTTAAGAGTTGGGTTGTCTGTATTTTTATGTTGATATTTGATATTTTTCTTTGTGATTGCTTGCTTATTTAATGGAATAAATTTGCTTTTTGTCTTCTTTTATTCTTCTTTTTGTGTCCTGGGGTTTCTCTGTATGATGAACTCTTAAGATACATAAGGCTACAAATGTAGACAAGCACTAGCTATATTATCATCCCATTCTGATACTCTCGGTGACTAATAAACATAACGGGAGGTTACTTTGCAATATACAGAGTACATGCACACATTGCAAAGTTGCTAACACACTGTAATATGACATCCTATTTTTATTGTACAGTAACTTTCTCATGTAAAAAAGCCCTCATTCAGCCTCTTGTTATACATAGAAGTACAGGTTGCTACCGTGACAGTCTGAGAAATGCAGTAAGAAGCACTGCTGACATGCAAATATTTTGGAAGGAAGTGGTAGGCACAGGAACTATCTTGGTTCTCAGCATTTGTTTTTCTATAATCCAGCCTTTAGCCATCCCCAAACATATTCCCTGCCTACCCACAATGGTTGCAGTTCAGTCACTCAAGCCTAACTTTCTGGCATTTTTTGAACCCTGTAAGTTTGATACCACTCTATAGCTTAAAATTATCCTTACAAGGAATATAAGATTTTCTTTTACTTTGTTTATTTTTTTAAGTGGGAAAACTGATGACAGGAAAGCCTAAGACGCACAAAGTCAGCTTGCAGGACAGAAGTGGAGAGCTATCAGGAAATTCTGTGGGCTTCTTTCTGTTTTCTCACATACAGTCTAGGGAAGAATGAGTATGGTATCTATAATGTTCTCAGGATGCGTCTTAATGCTTGTATAACCTACTATGTTTTAAAGTGATGAGCTGGAATACCTGCAAAACATACTAAAAACTGAGTTGCAGGGACTATTCTTTACTACGCTTTGGGTAGTAAGGTAAGTCATGCACAAGTCATCATAGTGTCTTTACATGGGTCAGTTTGTATTTGTTGAAAGCTAAAGATATTTTTCCAGTCCTTAACTGTAACACTGTAGTCAGGAGATGCTATTTTCAGAGAAGAAAGGGACATTAATCAGGTTTAAATATCGTCATAGCAAATAGCAGTCAAAACAAAGCCTACTGAAAACTGCCTTCCAGGATCCACAGTAGGTAAAAGTGGTGACACAAATCCCTCCTCTGGTACCTTTATGCTAGAATTGCAGCTCCGTAGAATATATTCACTTGTACTCTGCTCAGCAGCACAGTCCTGTATCCTGACAGCTGAGTAATGTTCTGCTCACGTCTTCCCTTGTAAAATGAAAAAAGTAGATAATTTAATATAGATGTGACAAGCACAAGATAGATTTCTACTGAGCACAGTTCACTGCTGAAAGTATTGGGTTGAAAACCATTTTTAAAGATAACCAGCTTCTTAAGTTCTCCCCCATCACCACCCACCTCCCCCCTACAATTAAATACAATATAGAGAAAACATTAAACTAAAAATTGAATTAAGTCTTTGATCATTTCAATATGAAAAAATCTTTTATGTCTACTATTCCAGAAAATAAACCAATGTCTTATTTCTGCCTAAGAGCAGGCTTTTTTGTGAGGCATGCTAGAGACAATTTTTGTATGTTTCCAGTGCAGATTTTTTTTGGTCCATCTGCTTTTCTTTTCTGTAGTTTTTACTGTCCCCTGAATCACAGAAGCAGTTTACTGCTACTTCTTGTCACCATTGTAGTTGGGGACTAAAGTAAGCTTATTGCCTTCTTTGGTAAAGCATGACAAATTCTGTCAATCCAAATTCATTTCTGAGTATGGCAGGGTATGCAGTCTGCTTTCACTGGCTTCTTAAAAGAAACACATTGAGCAATTCTCATACCTACGTGTGCGTTAGTAATGGGTGACATGCTGAATACACAGCATTATTGTGCTGTCCTGATGCTGCGATATTAGTCTTGTATCCTGTTCTCTGGTATTCAACCCATTTATGGTCCCCTGTGCCATTAGTGCTGCCTGCTGTTACAGCCTTTCTGCTCCAGCCATAGGGTGACTGGGTGCTCGAAGCAAGCTATGCCGCTACTCTGTTCCTCGCAGCCAGCGAGGCACCTCCTTGTCTCCAAGACAACTCAGAAGTGAAGCAGAGCTGTGGCTCGTGTGGGAAGTCTATGAGTCTTTGAGGATGACGTTGTGTTGAAGTGAGGAGAGTTTAAGAAGGGATCCAGCACCATTGCAGAAGCTGCATCCTTGGTAACGGCAAATGCAGATTGACTCAGGAAAGGTAGAGGTTAGCATGGGATTCAGCTCCCCCAAATCCCAGTGAGCTTTTTCCAAAGTCTTTGACAGTATCACAGATTTATTGATATTGTTATATGTTGTTTCTAAACCAGTGCTGTAAAAGATCCAAATGGTTGTGACCCATCACTAAATTGATTTTATAGCACCTATTTCTGTCTAAGGTTATCCAGTAGCAGAATTTGAAACTTTAGGACAATGTTTCAAAAGCATTGAGAATAGCCTATTTGTTTTTTTTTTTTTTTAAATTGAGAGCAGACTTATCATTGTCTTCAGTGGGTGAAATGTTAGCCTACTGCCAAACATTAAAAAAACCCTCACATTTGCTGCCTCTAGTCATTGACCAGAATGTGTCTTTCAACGTAGAGTTTTTAATGCACAATTGTCTATGTCAAAGAAGTAACTTTTTCTGTGCAGTTGAAATGGTACGTATACGCTGCATCTATCATATTCCTCTGGCATGCTCAAATCTCCCCACACAGAGGAAGGAATACAAATTAAAAGGTTGAATGAAAATTACCTTTCTTAATGTTTTCACCAATATCCTGCTCACAAATGACTCAAATACATTAGTTAAGGAGAGAACTAATATCTTTAAACCAAAAGGAATATTTTAATCTAAGAACACTTTAACAGCATTACTAAAAAATTCATAGAGGTTGACTGCCCAAACTTGTAGTGCTGTACTATTGACTCTGTGTTCAGCCGTGCACAGATGGTAACTCCCCTTCACTTTGATGGGAGATTTGCCTGGGGTAGGACTGCAGAACTGATGCCTAGGATGTTAATTAAATGTAGAGTCAGCTGGCCAAAAAGTGGATGGTTGAGTCATAAGGATAGATCTTCCTGGCTTACCTAAGAATACTTCTTAGTATATAATTAAACCGCAAAAACTGACATCAAAGTAACGATAAGGGCCTAATGTAATGCACATAACTGAGGAAATTCAGGCCAACATTCCTTCCTTTGATCACCCGACTGGGCCAAGCTAGTACACAAGGTCTGGGTCTGGATACTCCCTTTCTCAAGCACTGGTAGAGGTGAAGGAGTTAAAACTGATGGAACTGGCTAGATTGGATGAACTGGTTGGGAGGTAGTAATTTTTTGTTGCACATACCTGCAGAATCCCTCCACAATTATAAGGTGGGAACAGGGATCTTTAGTTAAAAGGAGGTTTTTCCAAGGTGTGAAGGAATAAACTCAGAGACAGCATACTTCCATAACTTGTTGATCTCTGTACTTCATACCACTCTAAAGTCCATGAATTTCTGTGTCAGCTCAGTGGCTTTTTTTGTTGGATGTGCTTTCTTTACACTGGGAGAAAGTCAGGGCAGGTGAAGGGATGACACCCCTGTGGGTGTAAAACTACTCAGGGAGTGCTCTTTTGAAGGCATGAAGGTACTAGAAGTCTAGGAACGGTGTTTCTACCTCATATCTCTTGAAGCTACAGATCTGAACTTTAGAGATGCTTTAAAAACATTCTTGTTTCACATAGCATTGTCTTAAACAAGCTGGAAAAACAGGCTCTAGAAGATGATCTACCATGGAGTGTTAGCAACACGAGCTGGAAAACTGAAGTCGAAGAATAGTTACCAGTGGTTTACTGAAAATAGGGAAGGGTATATCAAATGTGGTTCCACAGGGATCTGTCCTGAGCCAGATACTGTTAAATATTTTCATTACTAACTTCAGTGATAGGATAAAGAATGTTCTTATTAAATTTGCAGATGCCACAAATCTTTGAAAGCTCCAGGTATGGAGGAGAACATGATTAGAATTCCAAGGGATCTTGACAAATTAGAAAGATGGCATGAAAAAAAACAGGATGCAATTAAAGGCAAGTCCAATTGCTGTGCTTGGACAAGAAGAATCATTTATAGAATCAACTAAGTGAGAAACAACTGACTAATTTACAGTCTTACAGGAAAGGAACTAAGGGTTGTAGCTGACTGCAGCTTGAATATGAATGGGCAATGCCGTAGTAGTGTAAAAAAAAGGGGGGAAAGTAATTTTGAGTTGTACAAACAGGAACATAGTCTGCAAAATGCACAAAGTATTCCTTCTGTTCTACAGCCGTGGAAAGGTCTAAGCTAAGTTCAGGTGTAAGTCTCACATGGACTAGAACAGAGCAATATAGCGACCTAGGAGAAAAGATTACAAGGTTTGGGATTGTTTAGACTAGAGAATAAAAGATTGAGAAGAAACATGATAGCAGTCTTCAGATATGTAAAAAGCTGATGCAAAGCTAAAGGGACCTTTAAGTGGACAGGGCAGAGAGTGAGTGATTCAAGTGCAACATGAAAAGTTTGGCTAGGCTTTAGGCAAAAGCTTTTTTTGACAGTTAGGATAGTTAAACACAAGTTACTGTAGAACCTTTACCTTTTTTTGTTAAGTTGAGGTTAGAAAAAAGGCCTGTCTGGAATGAGAAGGGTATAGTTCAGCACGTCTTGCAGTAGGCACAAGATTTCTTCTTCAAGTTCCTTCCTGTTCTGTTTTGTAATAGTCTCTGATCTGTTATTAGAGGCTTTAGGAATCTCTCCAGTAGACTTGTTTCTCTTCTCACCCCTGGGCTGGCCCTGACTGGTAGCTTTCAGTCACACTCTCATAGCCTCCCAAGGCCTGATTCGTATTTTTGAGATGCAGACAGCCCACTCTCTATTTGGCTGACTTTCTGGGTTACCTAGGAGCAGGTGACTTCCCTCCTGAACGGCATACTACACATCTGTATACAGCTCACCTCCTTTATGCATTACTTAGTGGTACATGGTTGACTTAGCAAGTGGCTGCATTTTGGTTTCCTGACTAGTTGCCTCACTGGGCAACCCAGACAGCTATTTCCTGGGCTCCTAACAAGCTGCATGGTCAAAGAGATGGGTAGTCCCGAAATGACCTTTTAGTTCTCTCTTTCCAATAAAACCAAAACAAAAACTTGGGGGGGTGTCCAAATTCAGGGTGTGTGGTGTGGTTTTCTTTCTTAGTGAAAAAGTTTCCATTAAAAATCTTATCTAAAAACTCTGCTGAGGCTAGGGGCTTGTGAGGTCTAAAATCTGTCATGAGAGTCAGACAATTTTATAAAAAGGACTGTTGAAAGTAACATGGAAAATATAGGTATTTCTTACTGGGATGTGAATATTAGGCAACTTAGTATGGGTAGCAACTGGAAGCCAAGTACCTTCTCTGATGATGTTAGAAATTAATTGTAAATTAATTGTAGACTTCCATTGTCCTGAGTTTTGTTTTTTTTTTTAAATGATGGCCTTGAAGCCTTTGCGAGCAAGTATCTGGTGAGACTGTGTGTCTTAAAAAGACTTATTTATTACACTGAGTATCTGACAGTGATGTTGTCTTGGCCGCATGGAAGGCTGCTGGGTTTTCCTATGTCCAAGCAACAGCTGCATGTTTTCAGTGAGAATGACCTTCATTCTAGATCAACAGCAAGGAGAATGAGTGTGTTTGCCCTCAACACCAGTCTTCAACAAACTAAGTAAAAATTACTTCCTGCTCTCAGACATCCTTAAAGATTTAAAGGTACAGCAACTATTAAATGAGGGGTTAAGTGTAAGTTACATAAGGTCATAGAAAAACAGTAAACGCCAGAAGACTGAAACGGGTGGTACTTAATACGATGTCTATCAATCACGAGACACATTAGCTGGATGCAGCCAGATAATTTTCTTTCTCTAAGCTCTATTTGTTTTTAAAATAACACTACAATTTTGTTTCAGACAGTAGGAGGCAGTGAAAAGTGCTCCAGTGTTTGAAGTTCTTAGGTAAAGACGCTCTTCTCTAGAACAAATTATTTTCCTCCTGAGAGTCTCTGGTGCTAATAAGAAAAACAAGGGGGAACAGATTGCAAGATCTTAATAGGCTTTTTTTTCAGTGGGTTCCATGCCAAATTCTATCCTCGCATGAGTTCTTGAAACCTCTCTGATTTCACAGGGACCTCATGGCTGTAAAAGAATAGATTTTTTGGTCTTAAGGTCTAAAAAGCTTCCTTCTGTATAAAGTGCTTTACACATGGAATGGCTGCTGAAGCAAATTGACTAGAATGGCAGTCAATTTTACACTGCTGCTCTCCCACCTGAAAAGCACTTTCGGTGCCCTACAGAGAAAAGAAATGAAAGAGGGAGGATAGAAACATGCGCATGCACACGCATCTAGAGAAGAGAAATGCTTGAGAAGAAGGCTTTAAAAACTGAGAGGAAATGAAATAGTACTGTATACTGTCTGTCCTACATATTTGTCTTGCTGGGTGGGGACAGGTGTTTCTACAAAATGGAACATATCCAGTGAATGCACATTGATCTAAATTCAGTTCTTATCTGCACTAGGATATTAGCTTCAAATAGCTGTGCTTAAGGGCCAGAATATTCCCAGGTTACATCTAGGGAAAATGAAGATTTCAGATTCAAATCAGTTTTAAAAAGATGCATACCTACTTAGTACTTGCTATATTGTCGTTTTTAGGGACAGATTTTGTACTGATGTTAATACAGTGTATCTCTGCTGAATACATTATAACCATACCAATTTTACATTAGCTAAATTTCTAGCCTCGTATCATCAAAGCAATGTACAAGCTTTAATAAATATTGACCAGAAGTCTTTAGTTAAAACTAAAATTATGTCTTTGGTAAAGGAGAAGCCTCACAGCTCTGGCCAGCAGTATTCATGGAGCTCAGACTGTGAAAGTCTACTCTAGAAAATAATCTTCAGCATATTTGGTAAAACAGAAGTGCTGCTAATGCAACAGTTACATTAGCAGTGTGAGAACGGGAGCAATAGGAGGACACACCAGGAAAATATGTTGATTATGCAAGGTCTCTCTCTTTTGCAATAAGAGCGGTGTAGTGATATGACATAAAATCGAACAGCTGTGTGTCTGAACATTGGAGAGCTAGTGGAATATATTTTAAGTATGTCTTCTGTGTCCAAAAGGCAGCCTATTTGGTTCTGTTCTTGAATACTCTGGTTTTATTTTCAGGGGTATAACAGAAAGGTTACGCACAATACAATATGACAACTCCAAATGTTATTCCATCTATGGACAGCCTTGTATGTTCACTGTGGTACATATATATTTTTCCATTTTCTGTTCTGCTGCTTCTACTTATAAAAGTAGGTACTATAGCAAAGGTACAGCAATAAACATAATATTTAATTTTCAGAGATCTTGTGCATCAAGTTTTCTCATATTTGCCATTCCAGATCAGTTGGTGTGGTGGGTTGACCCTGGCTGGACACCAGGTGCCCACCAAGCTGCTCTATCACTCCCCTCCTCAGCTGGACAGGGGAGAGAAAATATAATGAAAGGCTCGTGGGTCAAGATAAGGACAGGGAGATCACTCACCAGTTACCGTCATGGGCAAGAGAGACTCAGCTTGGGGAAAAATTAATTGAATTTATTGCCAATCAAATCAGAGCAGGATAATGACAAATAAAATCAAATCTTAAAAACACCTTCCCCCCACCCCTCCCCTCTTCCCTGGATCAACTTCACTCACAATTTTCTCTCCCTCCTCCCCACCACCAGCACAGAGGGACGGGGAATGGGGGTTGCGGTCGGTTCATCACACCTTGTCTCTGCTGCTCCTTCCTCCTCAGGGGGAATCACTTCGTCACCAGGGAACCTCTGCTCCGGCACCTGGAGCCCCTCTGCCCCTGCACCTGGAGCCCCTCTGCCCCTCCTTCTGCTCTGACCTTGGTGGCTGCAGAGTTGTTGCTCTCACATAGTCTCACTCCTCTCTCTGGCTGCAAATGCTGTGCCCCTTTTTTTCTCCTTCTTAACTCTGTTCTCCCAGGGGCGCTGCCACCATCACTGATGGGCTCGGCATTGGCCAGCGGTGGGTCCGTCTTGGAGCCGGCTGGCACTGGCGCTGTCGGACATGGAGGAAGTTTCTAGCAGCTTCTCATAGAAGCCGCCCCTGTAGCCCCTCAGCTACCAAAACTTCGCCACGCAAACCCAGTACAGTTGGGATGACAGAAATCTTGTCAACTGATTTGTCCTTTTGTAAATTTGGAATTTGACTATTGCTAGATGCATAGACGTACATCTACATACATACATAGCCATACAGTCATACTGTTGGGAATAAATTACCTCAGTCTTATCCCCCAAATTCAAAAAAGCCTTTAATAAAGTTTGAAAAACACTAAACTCATGCTTTGTTTCTTTTTTTACCATAGAGCCATATCCTGAGACTTCAGGTCCTTTTGCTAAATAAGCAACATCCTCCAGTATGTTGTCTGTTAAAGCTGAAATGCTGGAAAAGGGCATTGCAAAGCTTTGTTAGGGCAACAAAGCTGGTGAGGAGGCTGGAGCACAAGTCTGATGAGGAGCAGCTGAAGGAACTGGGGTTGTTCAGTCTGGAGAAGAGGAGGCTGAGGGGAGACCTTATTGCTCTCTACAACTACCTGAAAGGGGGTTGTGGTGAGGTGGGTGTTGGTCTCTTCTCCCAAGTAACAAGCGATAGGATGAGAGGAAATGGCCTCAAGTTGCGCCAGGGGAGGTTTAGATTTGGATATTAGGAAAAATTTCTTCACTGAGAGAGTGGTCAAGCATTGGAACAGGCTGGCCAGGGAGGTGGTGGAATCGCCATCACTGGAACTGTTCCAAAAACATGTAGACATGGTACTTCAGGATATGATTTAATGGGCATGGTGGTGTTGGGATGATGGTTGGACTTGATGATCTTAAAGGTCCTTTCCAACCTTAATGATTCTGTGATTCTGTGAAAAGTTACATCACAGCTAGGCTTTCCATCGCCACACCAAGAAAGAGACAGCTTTTTAATATTCCTTGTATAAAAGGCCTTAAAAAATATTGACAGTCTTGAAATAAATTCTGTTTTCAAGGATTTTATCTGATTTCATATCTCAAGAAAAATTTTAAACTCCTTCTGAGAATTTCACATCATTATGAAAAACCCTTTTTTTATTTATTATTTTGAGAAACATTTTCTTCTTTTATATATACTGAGGCTTCCTGAGTACTGGTTATGGTGATAGTCTTTGCAGTGTTGTCATTTGTTTTCATTTTTCATCTGAAAAAGATTTTGTTTGATAGCGGCTCTAAGGAAGTGTTCCTTCCTCTTTACAAATGCTGATTCTGTGCTCCTCATTGGTTGAAGATAAGGACTAGGTTCTCAGATATTGTACGTTGTCATAGCTCCATCAACTCATATGCTGATTTAGACAATCTGACTTACTAATTGTAATCATATACATTTTTTCTAATCAGTAGCAATCTTACATTAAAAATAATGTGAGATTTCTATCATCAAAGCATTGGAGTAATACATTATCTTTTGAAGAACACTAATTTGTATGTTTATTTTCATTCATAAGGAAATGTATAATCAATTCTTTCCACCCAGTTCATTTTAATTAGGTAAATGTCTGGATATATATTAATTATGACTAAATCTTTAATTTTATTAGGTAGATATGATCTAAACACAGCAGGATCTTGTTCATTGGAACGTCTCTTTAATCAAACTTCTTGTTATCCAAAACTTGGACCATGTGCCCCAATATGCGTCATTTGTATTGAAAATTAATTCTTTTTGAGTAGCATATCCCCTCCTGATCAGTTTTATAGGAGTTTAAAATATTTTACACACTAAGTATTCTAATCTCTCTGAATTCTATGCTGAGTGTTTCTTAGTTTTCAGGCAGTAATGTCATGTTTTTTATTTTTCATTTGATCTCTCTTCTACTTCATGCCACCTTGACACCAGTCAATAGCAGGATCTGGCCTTCAGTTTGCAAAGTTAGTATTTTACTAAAATCATCAACAAATTAAATAGAGAACACTGCTACTTGCATCAATAGCAACTGTTAATGTGTGAAATTCATTTCTGTTCATGTGAATCATACCAGAGGAACACAGACATGAGACAGGGGTCACATTATACCTTTGAGTTCACTTGCTATTTCTATTTTGTATTCTTTATACCCTTGGTCAACAATTTTAAAGAAAGCGATATGTGTATGATTTAAGAAGTTACATGGCTCATTAACTGCAATATAGCTGACAATCTGATTTCAAAGACTTGTTTCTTAAGTTAGCAGATTTTTAGCACAGCCTAAGATGCTTCAGACCCCAGATGTGCAAAGGAATAACAGAATGAGAGCACTTTTGCCTGCTCCTATTCCTGGGGCTCCCTGAGGAGCAGCAGTTATCCTTGAAAGCTTCTGTGCTAATGCAACTGCTAGTATGAAGAGGAGCCTACTCAGCTGCCCCTAGGCATAGCAGAACAGAGGAGGGCTTTTAGATATTTAGGGAGATAAGGCAAAGGAAAGGTGCTAGCAGTGATCTTCCTATCTTAAATTTCAGATTTCATAAACTCACAAATGCTACAACCTGAGTGGATGTTGTAGCTGATGGACACTTTTCAAATCTATGCAAACCCAAAACAGTGAGTTTGACACAGCTCTAACAAGGACTCACTGAAGCCAGAGATGAAGTCACTTTAAAAAGTGAATTTAAATGGACTTGTGCCTGCTGAAAGAGGGGAGACAGCTATAGAAGAGGAATTTCCAATCTGCAGCTGAATTAACTGGGAAAATGCAGTTTACCAGTTATGGGCTTTTCTGAATCCAAGCTTGCTGCTGTGGTGAAGAGGCTCTTTTTCGAAGGACTGAGAGCCACAGAGTTGAGGGAAAAATGGGTTTTGTGGCTAGCCATACGAGGTTTTGCTGAAATGCCCGTTCAAGCACAGAAGCCTGACCTATGACTTTCTCTGTGAGTGTTTTTGAGGCGGTCATGCATATTCTGCAATGAATGGAATCTGAAATGAAGAAGCTCAGTATTGCTACTAGCAGTGAAGCACCTGACTATAAATGGTGTATTTCAGTCAACTTTAATCCCAAGAAACAGCTTTTCTTTCATGGCAGCCCCTTCTCTTCTTTGTCTCCTTCTGTAAACTGCTTTCTCAAAGAACAGTTCAAACAAATATACAAGCACCTTAACTTATTAAGTAATAATTATGGTAATATAAACAATGTAACAAATGATAGAACACGTTGAGAAATATATACGTACACATCAAATGCTGAGATTTGTAATAACCTGCTCCGACTGTACTTTTATTGCAGTCATTCAGTGTAGTCTCACCTGTTTTACCTGTTGCCTTTTTATTTTCATAAAGTGATAAACTACAATTATGCTTTGGTCTTCAGCCATACTATATTACATCACAAAATACACTGAAGGCATGGGACTTGAGAAGAGCCCAGTTCATCCAAATATTTGCACATACGTCTAACTTTAAACATGCGACCTTTCCTACCATAAGCATTGTGCTGACTTGAAGCCTACCTTCTCAGAAGATATCTTAACCTCTCTGCTTGACTGCGCTCTGAGTTTATGAAATATATGCATGGTAGTGAGAAAAGAAATGGAAGGCTTGGATGACATACATACATCCATCGCGCAAGTACCATTTGTACCTGGAAAGCTGCTCGTGCTATTGGATCTGCTGCCTTGATATGTGCGTCGTCTTAGGTGCCCTTGCTGAGAAGCAACTTTGAAACTGCAAGTAGAGATATCAAAACCAAAAATACATAAATTGGTTGTCTTGTCAGCTAATACCTCTTACTTTAATGACAATAAGGCCTGCTGACACATGTGGTTGTGGCAAGAAGGCTTTCTGCAGTGTGAATGGAGCAGCTGCTGCTGATCAGGGAGGGAAATCAATGACTCAGCATTCATCAGAAGCATCCTGCTGGTCACCACTGCCAAGTGCCGAGTCATCGATTTTCCTCCCTGCTAGGCGTAGACTGCTCTATTTTCCTTACAGCAAGCTTTAAAATGTTTCCAGTGCACTGTATGCAGCTGTCAGCTCCCATTGGTAGGTCTCAGTAGGAGCACCCCAACACAAGATTTGTACTGGGGCTGGGGGATAAATCTCCAATTTGCCCAATGTAGCTTTGTCAAAGTGCCTGAAAGCCGGCGTGCCTGAAGCTCAGCATGCGTCAATCTACAAATCACCCCATAGACCACAATCAGCATAAATGAGGTGTTCTGCTTGCCATAAGCTCACTAAATATTTTTTTCTTGTGAAGTGGTAAATGGAACACAATATGCATGGCTCTCAGATTCACAGTCACCGAAACAAATCCAACAGCATGCAGTTGTCATCAAGAAATATGTCTAGGAAAACCTCTATAGCCACGCAGTTTCAGCACAGCATGCTAGTACCAACCAGTTCTTCAATATTCAGACAAAGAGATTGCCATATATAGTGCACATTTAGAAGTACTGCCCTTTGATTTCTCCTTTTAAAAGGAATCATCCTTACAGCTGTTCTCTATTGTCCCTCAGTCTTGAATATCTTCTTTATTTAAAGAGACACTGGGAATCAAAAATAGAATCAGAAAGGGGTCTTTGTCTGTTCGTACTAAAATCTTGTGAGTCATGTTTTCCCAAATCCTTCACAAAATTCTGTCAGAATTCAGCTCACAGCTTCAACTTCAGGAATACTGTGAAGGTGACTACAAACAATGATATTCATTTACAATCTGAAAAGCTCATTTAGGCTGAAATGTGTGATATATTCACATACATCTCTTTTCTGTCTCATTTACAAAGAGCAACAGAATTGCGGAGCTGAACAATAAAGCTTGAAAGCTTTCAGTTCCATTCCATTTTCCAGATGCAAATGAAGCAAGTTCTGAAATCTGCAACCCAGGTTCTACTTACTGATTTCAATCTAAGAAATAGCATATTTACTAGAATTACTTAAATAGAATATTTACTTAAAAATGTCTCACTGTATTACTGTTGCAAAGATTTTCAGACCCGTGACGTTGCCATTTTCTTCAGAAACAAGGAAATATGCAAATAAGTTGTTATTTATAATAGCTGCAGCTCGCTATGTTTGTAAAATAATTATATTTGCCAGTTAATTGACCTTGTGTGCACAATAGGGACAAAAATAAAGAAATGATCCATGAAAATTCAAAGTAACACGGGATTGGTTTGGAAAAGTATATTAAATGTTAATTTTCAAAAATGGTAAGCAATTAATTGCTGCTGTAACGAATATTCTGTTTTACTCTGGCAACCATACTGTGTTAACATAATATATTGGGAGTTAAGGCAGACCACTTGATTGCAGTGTTTGCGCTGTAATAAGTGCGCTTTTTGGTTTAATTGTGAATTTTAATCCCAAATGTTCTTACAGGAATGCAGATGTTGTCCTATTTGTCAGTCTTGTTAAGATCTTTGTCATGTGAGTGCCAGTGAATGTAGTAACACCTAATAAATTATGTAAAGTATTGCAGTATGCTGTACTTGTATGACCATTTCAATATACTGTAATTGTTTTCCAAGACTTCCCCCACAGGTCAGTCTGGCTTCCAACAGAGGCAGAAGTTAATAACAAGCCAATCAACATGCAAAATATTGAACAGAGTAGCTCAGCACGCAACCATCAGCCAAATGTGAGATTAACACGTAGTTGCAGTCAGGACAGTGACTCTTTACACTTGGCTTTCTAAACTTTGCACGTCTGCTCCCTGTATCTTCTGAATCATATTTCTGCTGTTTACTGGTCAAAATAAGTTTTTACCCATGTCAACACTGGATGATTAATACAACTGCAGAAGTAGGGCTAGATTATGTTCATTGCAAATTACCAGCTTTTGCCTCTCATGGAGCTTTGGAACTCTGTCCAGAGGAACTGAGCCTGAGCCCATAGTCCTGATTCTGAATTGTAAATGCCAGTAACGGGGGGATACGGCCCCATGATGCCAAGTGGCACTTGTAGTCAACGGCATGTAGGGGACCCTGCTCTGATATGTAAAGGCACTTGTCTTGGTATTCTTGAGGAAGTTTGATCGCATTACAGCGTGTAATTCTGCCTCTGTCACACTCAAGTGGTACATTCCTTTTTACTTCAGTGGATGTGACCTTTGAAGGCCATTTTCCAGAGACATGTAGTTTGTGGCTGAAAAAGTTGTCTATAGAACAACCCCGGGTCTGTTATTTACACTGTGGTACTTGGAGGAACTGCTCTTGGTAACTGTTTTGTCCACTGCCTTTCCACTGAGCCCACTAAGCGAGTGTCTCGATGCTGGTACCAATTAAGGAAGCTCTCATTTTTTCTAGTGGAAAAAGCTGGCACTAGCAACTGAGCTGAGACTACTGGCTCCTTTTAGATAGACCACACTGTACAGATTTTAGAAGGTAGCAAATTTCAGTCACTACTAGCCTGTGGTGGATTTAACCAGTGGTTTAAAAATGAAAATCTCTGTATTGTATTACAAATCCCCTAAGGCATCCAGCAGGCTTTTTTGTGATTTAACGTGGTTTTTTCCTCCATTTTTTAGCATTTCCAGAATTCACATTAGCTACTGTAAGACTAGATGGATAACTGCCCATAATTTGGCTCAGTTCTCAAACAGTCAGGTATCTCCAAGTTGGGAAGCATCAGCTTTTGCCTGTGTAGGTTGGTGCCTTTCCGTGAAACATGTAAAATGTTTTTGCTGTATCTTTTCCAAAATGGAATATTTGACGATCCTGCTCTAGTGCCAGTACACCCTTATGAAAGGAGCTAATCTGTGCTAATGATTGTGTAAGAATAAAATGGAAAAAAAGGAACACAGGAACTTCTCTGAATTTATGGCATTACAGTCCTTCCCATGGCAACACAGATAGTCAGATGGTTAAATACAAGCAGGAAGAAAAGGCAAACAATGACAGAGAGAAAAAAAGGCAAAGAAAACAATGTGATTTTCTCTAAAAATATAAGAACTAAATGGTAGAAGAAAATCCTTGTAAATGTCTACTTGTAAAGAATATCCTTCATGTGTGTTCATTTCTTTCTATTAGACTGGCTTGTCTAAAACATATACAGAAAGCCCTTTAATATCCCATTATACTGTATACTAAAGCATTCAGGTCTAATACTATTACTGATAAAGAAACCAAAAGCATATTTACAGAGACTGAATGTCTATAAAGAGCAGATCAAGCAAGTCTCTTGAGAAAAGAAAGTCCCATATCAGATTATTGTGTGAAAAAAATAGCATGCTCATCTCAATTACAGCACCAATTGGGTTTATTTAAAAAGGAAGTAATTCTGGTTTTATATCATAAAATCACTTTTTTTAAGCCTGTAAACATCTAATAAATTAAATTTTTAGATAAGATCCATTTTGCAAAAAGCTATTTATGAAAAGCTTCAGATAATAATTAGAGAGGATTCAATAACCTAATAACCGACTAATACTAGCACACAGTTAAGTACACTGAATTACATGCTTCTCTGGAGTTACTGTTTTACCTCATGTCATTTGGCAGTTTCTTATACCAGGTAAATTGCTCAAGCCTATAATTCCTACACCAGTGAAGGTATGTAGCAGAAAATTTCTGATTATAGTCTCTTTAGGTTGTAAGTAAAAAATCTTTAATAATGTTTTTCAGGGTAACTGTCTAGCTGAACCTAATGCAGAAGCCAAATACAATGTTATACTGTCAAGTTATGAATATTAACATCTGAAACATGAAAGGAAGTTATGCTATTTAGCATAAACATAGACCATTCAATATTGTCAGTATGCTATGGAATATTAAAGCTTTTCCTTAAAAAAATATGTGCGTATTTATGGTTTATATTAACTTTAGTACTCTACTAAACACTGTAGGTACTCTACTAAAGTTAATATGAGCCCTTTTGTTTATTACAATGCACTTTGAGCCAGACCCTGGAATTAATTTCATTCCTAGTCATGCAATTTACCTCTCAATAAAAATGAATGAAATGTTACCCTGAGCCTGCCAAGAGAGAGCAAGCTGTGATGGTCCAAAATCAGAAGCACTAACACGGTACAAGTTATATCCCTTAGAACTAAAACTACCACTTTACTGCTTGAATCTTTTCTAGTGAGATTTAATTTAATTTTTAAAAACTTGGGGGCAGGTTAATGAAAGTCTACTCCTGTAACAGACGGAAGGTATTTAAAATGGGTCAAACCAAAACCCTAGACAGACCATTGCAGTACTTTGGGACTTTAAAGACCTGAACCAAACTTCATGTGTTTGTTAGCAATACTTGGCCATTCTTGCTCTTAGAACTGATGCTATCAGCACTCACTACTGGGTGATACAGTGTTCCGTCACACTCGTCTGCTGGTCACAAGCATCAGATAGATCATACTGAAGGAGAGCATACTCCAGTGGATTAACACACCTTGCTCATAGTCAAGTTACATTTCTGTGTGTAGACTGGAATGTAAAACAGCACAGAAGTAGTTAAGGTAGAAGAGGAAAAATACAACTATACGCAAGCAGAACTGTCTCTGAAGTAGTACATATATGGAAATTAGGGATCAGATCCCTCATATTGAAACTGTCTTTAAGAAAGAAAAAGGAAAATTAAAAACACTCAGACCAACAACATGACCACTTCTGTCGGCACTCTTCAGGTGCCATTAAAAAGTTTCCACTAACATAGCTACAGTGATACAGCCACAAAGATGTACCTCCAAATAGCTCCAATTGAAAGGGTGGGGTGCACCTGCCAAACTCCACCTGAAAGGCAAACAGTCAGATGGCCATAATGGGAGAGAGTGAAGAAAGAAAGAGAATTTTTAGGTTTTGAACAAGAGGGGTTTTATATATGTATATATAAGCCTGACAAAAAGTTAGCACTTAAAAACCTATATAATTGCATGCATTATATTTGTGGAAGTTTCTTATTGCTACTGCATTGCTATTAAAATGCAAAACAAGTGCAAGCATATCATGTTTATTAAACCACTAAAAACATGTTCCGGCAGCATTATGACTTTGGTTTCAAAAGCAGAGAAACGGGCAGGGAAAAAGAAGGGAGAAGAATCAGAAAACAAAATTCTCAGTCTACTCTTTCATAGTCTTTTGTGCCTAGTTATTGGAACATACAGGGTGGATTATATAGTCCTTTGAGATGTCTGCAGTAATAATCTTATGTTTTAGATTAACTGATCTCAAAGTGCATTGCAAATTTAACAGTTTGATACCAGACTTAAGCACAAGATGACTACAGCTATATGTAAGATTTCCTAGGGAAAAGGTTTACAGCGAGGGGAGAGTATGTTCTTTTTTCCCTTAAGAAGCTGCAAAGGAAACATAGGCGTGCAGAATTACGCAGACTGAAATTAGGCCAGTTCACTATAGCTAATTCCCTGTCTTTTACAAAAAGTGCCACGGGATCTTTAACGCCACAGATGATTAGGTTGTCAGCTTTAGGTAACATCTGCAAGTTGGCAGCTCCAGTAGCTTACCCAACAGTGTGTCCAGTTTTGAGAGCACAGGGATAAATCCTGGCAGGGCGACATGCAGCATTTCTCCTCACTTCTTCCTGACCCCATATTCCGCGTCACTGGAGCTGTAGATCCTGTGCCTTCTCATTCATGCCTTCAGCTTAAAGTTTCCATTTATTAAATCAGCCCCTCCATCATGATCACCTATGTCCTATTCATACATCATTTCTATCTATTGCAATACCTCTTCCCAGGATTTAAATAACTCTGGCACCAAATAGCTTGTGCAATCTGAACGAAGAGTCTTAAGCTATCAGAACAGCTTTATCTGAAACATACTTACAAACATATGAAAGGAAAAATATTTGTGTTCTTTTTTTGTTTTGTGAATAAGAGTTATGCAGGAATAGAGAGATTCAACACTGAGTACATTCTGGCAATAGTCAGATGCAGCCCCAGCAGGTGAAGGAAGTTGCTATGACTTTGAAATGAACTCTCTTTGCAAGTCCTGGAAATGTTCTTCACTGTCCAGTTAATTACATATCTTCAAATTTTGGATGATATCTGGGATATTGGCTAAAGACTTGATAACACTGGCCTTTTTTTAACTTTTAGCTCTCTCCTCTAAATCCAAGTGTTAATTTTGTTCTGTTGCTAACGTACCATTCTGGGTAACACACTTGGCTGTTCTTCAGCTGTTTCTTTCGCAAACCTTCAGCCAGTCACATGTTACCAGTCCAGCATCATATCACAGAATCACAGAATCACTAGGTTGGAAAGGACCTTCAAGATCATCAAGTCCAACCATTAATCCAGCGCCACCTAAACCATGTCCTGAAGCGCCACATCCACATGTTTTTTGAACACTTCCAGAGATGGCGACTCTAGATTTTTTACTTGAAAAATTGTACTGCTACCATTTCTTTGTATCAGAACTGTTAGATGTTGTGCAACATCCCAAATTGCTCTGAGATCATGAGATAAAAATAGACCGCTGGGAGTGCAGCACAAATTTAAGCCAGTAACCACACATAATTCTTGCACTCCAAAGATTTCCTTGCAGATGCACTTTTTGGGAGAATGTGCAAAAAAAGATATTTTCAAACTAAAGCTAGGCTCATACTTGGAAACTCCTCTTCAAAAAGCAAAACTACTATATTGGTGGAGTTGTACTAGAAAAGAATGGACATGGGGAAAATATCATTGATGTCCAAGAGGACCTCCAGCTGTGTTGACAGGCTTTCTCAAGTCCCCGCTGTTCCTCAACAGCTCTAGGAGACCTGAGAGAGAGATGGTTTTGCCCGTGGCAAGCAGTGGTAGAGGGCAATTTAACTTATGTTTTCTCAGGCCCCTGTGCAACAGAGGGTGAAGCTCCCAGTGTGTATCTCCCTCTCCTTGTGTACATCTAAAAATGTCATCCAGAATCCTCCTGAAAAAAAGCAAAATGGGAAGCACTGACATCTATATTCCTTGATGTAATGTGTAATGACCCAACTCTGTTGCATGAGCTATGGCAAGCACTTGCTTTATGGTAGGTGTGGGAAAAGGGAATGAGGAGCAACTGGTATTTAAGCATATTTTAGAGTTACATTAAAGTTTTGTTTTATTTCAATTTCAAAGTGCATATTGCATGTCAGGTTTTGATGAATATATGTTCAAGACAGGAACATTTCATTCATGCCTTTAGGATTTTAGGTACAAATTTCAAATGTATCATCAGAAATTACTTTTCCAAACCTGTCAGTTTGCAGGCTTCTGACAATGCGATTCTCAATCCATTCAAAGCCGCTCTTTCTTTTCCTTGTGCTCCATTTGGCTGTGTGCTTCTCTGCGTTCTGCAATGTATCCTTTATAAAATTATACACTTTTACCTTGATGTCCTGTCTGAAGGTGGTTCATACCGTGCAGTAAGGCCAAGTCTGTGTGAAAGGGAGAGCCCATTTCACAGCTTGTGGGCAGGACACAAGCAATTTTATTGCCTGCCATTTAATCTTGCCTTTGAAAGGTGGTAACACTGGCTAAACCCAGTGCAGCTGCCACCTTGGCTCTCAACATGGAAACGGCTCTAGTAGCATATTTAAGAGTACATATAAGACCAAATCTGGTTTCTGGTATTTAACACTTACGTCTATCTGTTTTTCAAAAGGGCAATAACTCATTCTTGCATTTCCTATTAAAAATTTGGAACATAGTAACTTAATCCAGACTGTGCACACCTTCCTCCTCTGAGTGGTCTGGTCAGAGAAAGATGATTTCAAATTCCTAAGTAAGGGTGTTCACAATGGAGACTTGCTAACGCTGTTTTCTTTTTGCTGTAGGAGTTCCTGTGTCTGTGATTTGGTTTTAAGGACAGATGTGGAAACACTCCTTCCTTGGATCTCTGGAAGTAGGCTAGCAGTATTCAATCGTTATTACATTAAGATGATTCAAGGCTAAGAATACTGATGCCACCCTTCCCCCATCACCCTCTGTAGACACACACAGACACACGCGCACAGGCGTGCACACAGAGTATTATCTCTGTTTGCCTTACTAATGTCATTGTGCAATATTCCATTTTCCTCTCTCTTCTTGTCCCCAGGGTCTGTAACAAACCCCTGCTGGACCTTTTATCCACCCACTAAGTCCAGATTAATTTATTATACTCCATCTAGTTTTTGAACTGTTCCTTCTAAATGTGTGATGGGGCTTAGGGCTGAGCAAAGGGGATTCAAGGATAAGGGGAGAAAACATCCTCAGGCTCTAGCTTACAGTGAAAGGTTGCGTTACAGTATGAACACCTCTACTATTATTATGCATAGCCATGGAAGATGATGCCGGAGGAATGACTGATTAGAGCTCATATTTAGCTAAATTAACATCTCAAGTTCATTTTTTTGTATAAATCTGAGTTCATCATAATCTAAAAGCAAATATTTGCCTTTAATATCTCTGATTTATGCATAGAATACAGTGTACTCTTCATTTCCTTCTTAATTATTATTATTTTTTTAAACAGCTTCCAGGCAGAAAGTCAAAGCCTGCTGTGTTTTATATTATACTCTGCAACTCATTTTCCTGTTTTTTTTAATAAAACATCTAATTAATCCATGTAATCTGAATACTTTCTGTTTAAACTCAATGTGCTAATGAAAAGAACTGAATGAAAATGTAGCTGATTTGTTGTACCTATGAAAGTAATAGCTAGGTAAAAAACATATAGAGATAAAAAGTTGAATACTTTATGCCTAGTATGTGAATGGTGACTGAAAACAAATACTAAGGATAACTACAAGTGGAAAATGTCTGAAAAAAGTTCTTCAGTGAAGTGGAAATTATGCTCCTAATTTTTGCCATCTCATTTTTGCTAATTGCATTACGTAAGCTGGGCCTGATGATCTTGCATTTCTAGCAATGAAACTGCTATTTCTTTTCCATTTGCGGGAAGTCTCAATGTGAGCTTTTTACAGGATCCTGATAAAAAGAAAGCTTGAAAGATTGTCGCAACTCAGGCCTCTCTATCTTGGGTTGAACACAATAAATGGCTAGTTATGTTAGAAGTTTCTTTTTCTTTATCTCTGTCTGACTCAGCATCTTCTCCCAGGGAGAACGCAAACAAGAGGAACTGGAGGCAATCATATATTTAGAAATTAAGCATGTAACTTCAGGTGGCAAAGTCTGCAATAAAGGGAAAGCATTAGAGAAGTGCGCTTTTTGATGAATTATCACCAGCACAATTTTTAATGGAATGTTTGTCAGGCTTTTCCATGAAATACCAGCAGCTCTTTAACATCTTCAAAATTATTACCTAGACAATTTCCAGTAATGATGAAGTTGAAAATCGATGTAGGAAATATTACCATAGTAAAAGCAAAAAGATGCCTCCAAATGGTAATGTACAAAACCTCACAAGGGAAGACTTACTTGCCTATGAAGCTTCCCCAGTAGAAATATTATAAATCATACATAAGTCAGAGTATGAATGAGCAAAAGAAAAATAACTATCAGGATATAGTTTGGAATTGCTTAAAGTGTTCACGGTTTAGCACAGACAAATGCAAATAGAACATGTTTGTTAAGCATGGTCAGCAGAAACACGGCATCTTGCAGTATCTGGGTGGAAACTTAGAAGTCCTATTTTTTTGAAAAATGCATTAGATCAATTTCTCTGCCCTCTTTTACATCTGCACCAAAATCATCCATAACACATCGCTGTTAAGTGGCTGTGTGGCAAATGGAGACTCAGACCCATTTTTTTCCAGGAAATCTCACCTTTGAGGCAGTGTGACTTTGGCAGCACGGCCTTGGTTTTACCTATTTTTGCAATTGAGCCCACCAAGACAAAAACGGTTACATGGCTTCCCCTCTGGCACAGAGTTGGTCATTCACATTTAGAGCTCAGCATAAAATCTCAGCCCTGTTGTACCAGTGGCAAAATTCCAAATGACTTAAATAGGAGCAGCAGCCTTCTGATCCCCCCTGTTTCACTAACTACAAGATACCATTTGTTCTTGGCAGTGACTGTTTACACTGCAAACAGGCACATTTTAAAATACACAGAAATCTCAATGTTACCAAATTAGTCAGATTTGTTTCTAGATCTAATTTGAAATTAGAATGAGGAATATAATAATTGATACCATATTATGGCTTCATTCCTATCTTTACCCGGGATCACTTTATCTTCTATTGTACAGAACAGTAACAAGATTGTCTTCATCCTTCTTCCAGAGCTTTATAAATTATATGCTGAATGAGATACAGCAGGTGGCAAAACAAGGACATGAGTGGCATGGGAAAATCAAATAACAATAAAATAAACACAGTTTAGCAGAGAAGCTTGGGCTACATTTTCCCTACAAAACCACTCTCCTGGATGGGAAGCTGCTAGAGACACATACCTTCTCCTTTGTAGGTACAAATGGAACCTTGAACATGGCTGGAACATGGATAGCAACACAAATAGTAATGGTGACTGCGTCAATTTTCCAAGAAACACATACCTATTTATACTGCAAGGTTTTGTAATTAATGCTCAACTAAGAAAACATCCACCAGATCATAAAAGCAGCTAATAGTGAACACTGCAGATGCCCTGATAATTTCTGTCACAGTTGAACCCAGAATGACTAATGTAACATTCCACTTAAAAGGAAAGCTTTCTAAAAGGTAGCAAAGAAAATAAAGATTTGCCATCTAGTTTAATTTTTAAATCACCATCAAATCATGCACTTGTATTGAAGAAACTTCATGTAAGTATCTACAAATATCTTTTCTGTAGATACATCCTTATTTCAATGTCACTATATCTCATCACTTGCTACTAATTGCCTTAATCTCCAACATGTTTAATGGCAAAAATCTGTTAAATCAAGTATTATATACTACCGCTCAGCAGTCCTGTCCGTGTCTAATTTTGGAATGCCTTACTAATAAGTATCACTTTAAAATAGGTATGAATTTTTAAATATATTTGTCGATATATCCATGAAAAAATATAAGCATTAAAAAATCCCAATAGCACACTATGGGATGTTTTTACAACAGCAATGTCACCTTGTTAGTACAAGCATGTTTACATGTGGATTTGAATCACGCGTGCAAATTAACGGAGTTTATGAGCATGTGGGGTTATCATATTTTGATACTTTCCAAGCATTCCCTCTTCTAATTCTTTTTGTAATTCGTCTTTTCCTTCACCTTATAGATTGTATCTGTAGTAGATTTTAACTGCTGTGTAGTAATATTGTATTGTCTTAGTGATGACATCAAGCTTTAAAAGATTAATTAAACCCAGCTGTTCCTAAACTGATGTGTAACATGTACAATATTATTGTTGGTTTGGGGTAGACAGTTCGGTTTTATCCATCTGGCCCAAGGCAGATATCATTTTGCTAGAGAATTAAGAGGAGGGGGGGGAAGATAAAAATAATAGGCTAGAAGCTGACCTGAAACAGGGAGTTGGTAAGATCTCAGTCACCTGCCAAGGTGGCTCCACATGGAGCCTCTAGAAGAGATTGCAGATGACACCAGAATTGTCGTTCAAAAGGTTCACGTTTTAATTTACACAAGGACGGAGGGGTGAATACTAGGCTATTTACAAATTCAGCTGTGCCCTATTTCAGTCTGAGACAAAGTCACATTGCGTAAAGATAATGCTGTATGCCTGATTCAGGTAATTTCTGACAGTTTCCATTTCTCTCTTCTCAGCTTGCTTTGGTAAAAGCAAATGACTTATCAGTGGTTTGGGTTGTGTGCTCTCTAAGCATACTGCTTGACCAAGTACAACAAAGCTGGTAATTCTCCTACTGTGAAAGCATATCCCCTTCTTACATGATGGGCAGGATAGCAGAGTTTCCTGATCTTTAAAGCCCTGGAAGAAGAGCTGGCCAAGGCTGTAAAATGGCACAAGTACTGGGAATCAGATATGGTATGGGTCCCCGTTGGCAGATTAAATAGGCTCCCTGCCGAGGAAATGAGTGGGTTATGCAGTGGGAGCTATTGTGGGAGGGAGGGTATAGAAAGGGTCTATGGCCAGAGGTTTCTGGGTTGCTGTAAAGAGCTGAGTATTGCTGCCTAACTTGCAGAAGATAGGTGGTGTTGGCAGTTGTGTCTTATTCTTGGGTTGAGGATAACAGCTTGTTCTAGAGGTTTTTTACATCAGAATGCTGGTAGCTGTCACCCTGCATGATGAGCTTGTGTGTGATGCTGTCTGCTCCTAATGTACAAGGTGAAGGTATTCTTGTTATTGATGCTAGCCTGATGTTACCTTATCTTTGGGTAGCTTTGTCATTCTTCATCTGCCAGAGCAAAAATTCATCTGCTTTCTTACGTCTTTGCTGGCATAGGAAATGTCTTTGAAGCTTTTCCACTGAAAAAATTGAGAAAATCCTTACAGAGGTTCACCATAGCCTACCTATTGCCCCTGCATGCAGGTCTTCCCTGTGTGATGGTTAGTCTCTCCTTTTCTTGAAAAGAAATAAGGGAAATCCCAAAGCATACTGAACTTCTTTGATTTCAGGTGGCAGTGTACATGTGAGAGTTATTACATAACAGGACTTGGAAAGCGTAGTTTTGGAAAAACTGTAACTTGTCTATCTTTCTGATTTCACCAGAATAAAAAATATGTTGCCTTTTAACTTAATATATTGACCTTTATTTATGTTGATTTGTGTTTCTGTCTACTACTAGCACTTTTGAAAGCGGTATGAGCCTTTTGGAGCCAAGCATTAGTAACAGACAATCACATTTGTGAAAAAGTAGTAAAGTTAAACCGTTGAGCAGTGTTTTTAGTATTTTTAGTTCATTAAAATGGGGCTGCCATATCTTTTCTGTTGTACTCGTTGGTGTGGTTCAGTCTCCTTTTGGGTGGGGAAACCAGATCAGTAGAGGAAAGCTTTCAGGAGAGCTCTCTAATAAAAGTCGTGAGATAAAGGAGGATGCTCCTGGAGGTGAGGATTGTTGTTGGGTTATTTTCTCCCCTTTGATGCAGATGACTTCATGTGGCAACACTTTCATTTTAGGAATTCAAACTCAAATAATTCTGTTTCTTCAGGTTTGAAAGGAAGTGTTATTCTGCTCTTGTTAGTGAGGCTTAGTCGTAGGCCTAGGCCATGAATTTATTTATGACTTTGGCCTGCTTTCAGCCCCAGCTCACTTGGAGCCGAACTGATGATTACATACAGACTATACCGTTTTATTTTAGCTAACAGTCTGAATTTGAGGTTTATAATGCAATGAGAAGTAGATTATATTTGAAGCCTTCAACAAATATTTGCTAAATCTTTGCCATTTGTGTGGGTAGAAAGGCCCTAGGAAAAAACCACTGAGATGAACACAAACCTTGTAGCGCACATTACTGAATGAAGTCTAAGCAAAACCATTTTTGTAGACAAATCTGTGCATCTGTTTGAAAGGAAAAACCTTAAGACAGTCATCCAGTCCTATTAACAATCCTACTACAGTAAATATTCTCCTACTCTTTCTTACATGAAACTTCCTGAAACTGATAGGAGTCACACAAACCCAAACTTTTCAGAGTTTACATCCAGGACCAACCGGACAGATGTCTTTAGGGAGGATTGCTGTTTGCTGATGTGATGCTAGGGATAAACGCAGCTCCAGCAGCTATTTCTGACTAAACAGGAACTGGCCAAAGCCAGACTGGCCCCGTCCTTTGTTCTTCTGCAATGCGTCACCTTTACCAAGGATCAAAGTGAGTCAGATATTGAATGTCATTGCTGAAATTACTTTTGTTTCTGTTAAAACAGAAATGCAAGTTTGTAGAAAATGTAAAAATACATTCATGTACACACAGACTATCTTTTAACATGTTTGAAGGTCTATTTTCAGAAGCCTACTTCAAGTATACCTAATGCAAAATGTTGCAAAATAATCCTGTAAAGCGTAGTTCTTTACTAATAATAGATATTCTAGGCAAAGTTGTTTTGAAGTGCTGCTTTACAGTCATCTGCTGAATTGAAAAATCCTTTACAAACAATACTTTTACATTTCAAGGCAACAGTTAAATTATCTAGACTTGGTATCCCACACTCAGAATTGTACTTTACACTGGTACAGGGAATACTTATTTTAAGCACATCCAGTAAAATACATATTTTAAATTATATTTTACAGTTCAGTGGTTTCTCTAACCTGAAGATCCCAAAGTGCTTCTCAGATGGAGGTGAAGTTAGCTTAAGAATAGTCCTATGAGCACAATTATTTCCATTCTACATACAGAGAAAATGAGCAATGAAAACTGATGGTTTGTTTGAAGGTTGCACACAGGTGCTGGCAATAAGAATAGAACCTGCACTTCTTGCCTCCCACTTCTGTGCTTTAACTATAAAGCCACTATTAGGCTTTCCACATCATCCTGAGATTGAGTAACTTTCATTAGATCAGTGGAGATTCAGGAATTCTGAGCTAATTAATGCTCTGGCACTTTTCAAACCCTCAGCTGCTCTTTACCTCTGATGGTTCCAAAGGGTTCAATGACTTGCAGTGATGTGTCTCTGAAGAGACAACAAAGAAAGGCAAATAAAGGATGGGGATTCACTAACCTTGTCTGACAAAGGTAGGGACCATACTCAGAAACATTTGCTTAGGTTTTATAGGCTTCTTATGCTTTTTAAGCAGAGGGTGTGAAAACTTCTAAGAGGGACCCTGTCATGTTAAAATCTAATAATTTAAAAGTTTTTCCTTATCACTGTCCTCTGCACTGCTCTTCCACTGGTTACAGCAAATTGCCCAAATCCTCCTTTAAAACTACGCCTTTTCAATGAGATCAAATTAAAAAACATGATTCCGGTGTAAGCCACAAGGACTCAAGTGTTACAACTATTCTGCCAGCTGCACTTCTAAATAATTAGGGAGGTACATAAGCTGCTACTCTTTGATCTGGATCAATACCTCACAGAAGTTTGGGCTAAGATATTTTCGTGCAAATTGGTAACACCGCTGATTACAACCCACTGTATGTAGAGTTAACTGTTTCAACTTTTCTGCTAGTAAGAAGATTAATCGTGAAGACAATAAAGAGGCGAAGCTATTAACAGTGATGAATTTTGGAGCAGGTATTTTTTTTTCAGTCCAACTAACAGCACATGGCCTGTCAGTAATGTTTGGACATCAAGAGGCAGTACGGTGCAAATAACCCGGAGGACTTAAGAACATTCATCATTAATTTGTAATGTCATCTGAATTCTCACTATTACTCTTGGTCTCTCTCCACATGGCAAAGGTTTGTGTTTTGTTTACATATTACGTTGGTGTTTTGATATGTTCCGACAACCCAGAAGTGGGTCATCATTAATGAATATGTATATACCTAACATAGGTGATTTACCATGTTAGAAACAAATATACAAAACATAAGTTCTTTCTAAAACTACTTTGATTTTTTTTTTCAACTTGTAGTGCAAAATAGGAAGGCAATTTTTAGAAATACGATGTTTTGTGAACCTAGGCCTCTAAATATGACTTTAAAACTATCTATATATATATATACCACTGCAGAAACTGAATGCCTTGAATGGTTAAAAAAAAGTATATGATTTTCTCTTTGAAAATCTGTGAGCAAATCAGTGTGAAGAACACAGGGATGAAGTAACTTTACAGTGTTAATAGGGCTTAATATATTAAGTAGTAAGCACTGCTGTAGCACTCGTAAAACAACATGGCTAATGCTTGAACTTGTTTGACATTGGAGCTTTTTTACTACTTATATTCCAGCATATTTACAAATTGAGAAGAGGCTTGTTGAATCTTGTTCCGTGATAGACTTCTGAAGTATTCAGGCTGGTAGTTTTCAATTACTTCATCTTGGCTGAGATTCAAAGCAGGCCAGCACAAGGGGAGGAAGGCATTCAGCTTGACCAGCTGAAGCACGGGAGGATAACACATGCTCTTAAAGGGGAGAGCACAAAAACTGGGCTCGTCTTGACATACATCATTAACCATTAATAGAGATTCATTATTTTGTGGATTTGTCACAATTGGCTCTTAGGACAGGGTGTCTATGTGCTTTACTAATTATCCCTAACCTGCTTGGAGGCACATCTGTGAATGGCAATCATTTATTGCCAATTTACATACTTGGGGGAGGGGGCTGGGGAGAGAGTCAGTAATACAAAAACACATTAGAGTTAATGCATTAATGTTTCCCTCAAGATCACCCTGTACATGACTTGACACGTCCATCTCTGTCCTAAATAAACCTAACCTCTTGCATCCTTCACAAGTGACGGGAAAGCTGAACAATTTCCTCAAGATTACTTGAATTCCTTGGAATAATGTCAGTCATTGTCAGTGTTGAATTTTAGGGTGTTTTTAAAGAATGAAATGATATATTTATGGTAAATCCCTGATTTACTTACTTTATATGAAATTTCAATGTTTTCTTTTTGCATAATCCACTTTGCAGTGTGTCAGGAAGCATTTTCCTAGCAATCCATAAGGGAACATAAATCTTCCATTTGAATAGATCGGAGTTTATTATACTCCTTGCCTTGAGGTTTGAAGTGACTTGTTTTCACATGGTAAGAGGATGGGCAAAGCCCAAAGTGTAGGTGTCAGGGTAGTAACATTAGCTACCCATACCTAATCTAAGATGTCATGCCTGACTGTACTGTGTCATCGTGACTGAGGTGTCTGTGCTTTGTCATCATTAAGTGGGTGGCTGCTGTGGCAAGATGCTTCTGTTCAATGAATCAATTGTAAAATTCATTTTACGACTTCTGCAGGGGGAAGTATCATACCTCCTTCTGTGACTTCCCACCCCCAAACCTTGTATTCCTCTGCTTCTCTGACATGCTGCAACAGCTTTATGAAAATCAAATGCTTTAGTTGTAAAACTACCATTAATAGAAAACACATAGGACTCATTCAGTGCTCAGCTTCTAGAGGTTATTTTTATTTGGCATTCCTATTTATTTGGCATTCCTATTTTCTTTTCCTTACTCCATCTTACCAAGCAAATGTTGATATTTAAACATATCCCACATTGTTAAGGAGACAAGTGTCAGCATCATAGTGAGCTTTAAATAAGTTGTTTGTAAACTTCACACTACTTCAGTATTTCTTTTATATGGGGCTGGGTTCTCCAGTCAGCTTAGGCAAAGTAGCCCTGACATGGAGAGCAGCGAGTTCTTCCGGCAGGTGCCCCCTTCCCAGAGCCAGCTATAGGACAAAGAAGGGTTCTGCTGTACACAGTCTCCTGTGGCTCGATGCTTCTGAGGACCTCACACTTGCTCCTTGCAGCTATTATTTAGGATGATGCAGTTCTAAAATATGAACCACTGAGCTCCTTACAGCTGCTCTTCTCAAATGCACTGCAGCCTAGAAGTGATTTCAGCACAACTGGAGAAAAATTTCTCTCTGTCTTTATTCTCTTTCTGAGGGCAAAGTGAACAGGATGCTCTGTGGGCATAGTTACCATAATGGGGCTGCTGCTTGTATGGGGTCTTTAACTAATAAAATAGATTCATTACTTTTTCAGGGAAGTTCCTACATTAATCTAGGCAGAGCATGGTACGGAACCACCCCCCCACCCTGCTGAGGGAGCAGAAATTGGCCTCATTTCCCAGACAAAGAAGAAGCTGCTATGTAGGTCTGTGCCATATGTGTTATAAGCATGTTTGTAGAAACATGGGTGCTGCAGAGGAGTACTATACTGTAGGGAGATTTTCCAGTCCTGATTAGGACACGTGAAAAACCAAAACCAACAAAAAAACAGGTTGGAGTGAAGCCTGGCAGGATAAGACCTGTGCAGGGTATGCTGCTGCTGCTGAAGAGCTTCCCAAGGAACTTCAGAGCATTTCTGTGGCATGTGCTTGGGTTAGATGTTGCTTGATATTTATCAGTTTGGAAAGTCTCCCTTCCTCTTGTCACATAAACCTGTGTGAAAAGGGAGTCTCTTTCTAGCATACACACCAGCAGTGGGCAGCTTTGCACGCTGTTCAGTTGGGTCGCAGGTTGGGAGACCGAGTTTTGTTTGCGCTCAGAACTGCTCACCTCACTTAAGGTTGCCTACAAGTAAATGGGGGTCTGCTTTAGCTGTGATTTCTAAGTATCTGCTGTAATACTGCCTGGAGGTTATTTATCCTGTTTATTTAGACGTGGCTTCTTTTGAAAAAGATGAGGAGGTGAAGAGATACAGCTTCCTACGTAGTAGTAAATGCATGCTGTGTATGCATGACAATATAGGTCTCCAAGGTTTAGTGGATCTGGAATTATGCCATTTGTTTCACACTAATTGAAGCATGTGTCTACAAGTGTGCAGTGCAAAACATAGGATAAATGGAGATCATAAAATGAGGGTACTGCATAACCTGTCTTATTATTAGACAGGTAGTCACTTGCACAGCACCTGAAAATGTATGTTTTTGTAAAGAAAAGCTGCTCTTTTCTGTGCATATGTGTATACATATTAAGCTAATAGGATTTATTTCTGCTAAGCCAATCTGAGACAACACATAGTCTTTTACAGCTTTTCAGAATCTTTCCTGTACGTCCCTTGTATTTGTGAAAGATAGCACGTACTTTTCAGTGCTTTTAAAATTGTGTAACAAGTGTTAGACTTAAAGCTGCTTCTGTTTGAGAACAAGACATCTCACAGAGTAAGTGTTGTCTTAAGCATGATTAAACTTAATTTGCTTCTACACTGGACTCTCTAGGAAAAGATTTATATATTGTGCAGTTTCAAGAGTAAGCTGCTGAGGTGAGGCTGAACTTGGTCACAATTTGAAACAACCTGAATGGTGCTGGAAAGAATGGGTATGTCTCTGTACCTGGCAGAGACATTCGATGTAGTATGTAGGTTAGTGTAACATGGCCATTAGTGTAATTTGTCATTACATTTATTACCATGGTATACATGAAATCTCATTGTGAATGTTTTCAAGAGAGGGAATTCACTCATTTTTGTTATCTGAAGTTTGGTTTCACCAGCCAATGCAAATGGATCTGTGCTACTGACTTTGTGATCAGACATTTATGACACATCTGTCTGGTTTAAACTACAGAATATTTTCAATAAGTGCTTTATTTTCATTGCTATGTCTACAGTATGGCTGAGATGTATTGACCTATGCAAGTGGGTAGGAAAAAAGAAGAGAAACTTAGTTACGTTCTAGAGATACTCAAACCATTAGGAGAGAAAACACTTCTGCTGTGTGCCTGATCTCTGTAACCTACTGAGGCATCCACTCACAGACGGGGGTGGGGGGTGGGGGGTAGAAAAAAGAAAAACAAGGGAAAAAGGAAAAACAAAACAACCCCAAAACACATTTTTTCTCTATCTGTACACTTCAGTGCACAAGCAGTGTATGCTTTTTAGGCATGATTCACAAGGCAGATTCATGTGCAAGTGACTCTAGGTACAGCAGTGGGGGTGGATCCGGATCAGATAAGGCCAGTGCAGAATGTGGTAAACACCTTCCCCCACTCCCCAGTAAACAATGTCAAATCAAAAGGTTTACATTGCAATTTTATTATTAAAGGTCCGTTTAATCTTATACTCATTCTACAATAGCAGTTAGTATCTGATACTAAAGGAAAGAGGGTAAGAATGAGGACAAATAGAGACAGACCTGCAAACACTAGTTTGGAGTTTTCTTGAGTAGTGGTAGTATTGGAACCATCGTGGTCAGAGAAGCCAATGGAGTTACTCTGTGACTTTGTCTTTGAACCTATTTACAAGTTACCTCTACAACAGTCTGTGATAGTAAGTCTCTACAATTTGTGTACTGGGTGACAAAGTACTTCTTTGTTCCTTGTTTCAAACTTCCTAACTAACTAATGGGTACACTATCAAATTATTGGGATGTTAGGAAAAAAATTATTCATAGGTAGCTTCTCTTTTTCATAGCCCTCCAGCTTATCCTCTCATTGTTATCACTTTTCCAGTCTGAAAAATCCTAATTCTGTCTAAGAAGGTTATTCTGTACCTTTAAGCGGCATTGTTGCCATTCTTGTTACCTTTTCTGTACTAAAAAAAAAATGAAAACCAAAAACCTCAAAAAAACCATGAACAAAAAATAATTAACTTTTCTTCCAAATAATTCCTTTTAAAAAGGTCAACTCAAAGCAGAAGTTAGCCCAACTCCACAACAGAAAGGTGCCAAAGTATAAGCATGAGAAAATGGGTGCCATCAGGTGTTTGCTTTCAAATCCTAAGTGATTGGTCAGAAGCGTTAGAAATACCGTAGTGTTTTCTCTGGGCTAATAATAAAAACTAGAAAGAGTGGTGAAACTCAGAATGGAATTTATTATCAACCTGCTATATGAACTTTTTACTTGTTTCACTCTCATGCATTTATATTTATTTCAAATGGGTTGATTGTAGAAGCTGATAAATGATCTGCTGTCAGTTGTAGTCCATTGTGTTTGTCATCAGTGCAAGTTCGTTGTAGTCAGTGATGAAATTTCACCTGCTGTGTGAGAGAAAATAAAATGCACAGTTGTGGTTGTAATTAGGGTTGAAAATCAATACTAAAAGATGTTTTAAAAATGAGAAAGATGGTAAAAGAGAAAACGAGGAGAAAACTGTGAAAACAGAATTAACTGGGGACAGATAAGAACAGTGAATGCAGAGACATATTGGAGGAAATGGAACATTAATCCAAGGTGGAACAACTACAACCTACTTTTTGCAAAAAGTTTCATTTTGTGTATAAGAAAGAATGGCTTTTCTAGTAAAAATCTTTCTTCCTGTAGTGGTATGTGCATGTGTGTGAACAGAAAATGGAGCTGCTAATGGTGCCTTGAAGATCCTCACATTTTTTCTGCTTCAGTCCCTTGATGGCCACCATCCTGGAAAATGAAGGACTTGGACAAAACTCGGTTTAGAATTCAGGAGGGGATGTCCCTTAGTGAGAGAGCAGCATGTCACAGTACAGTACACAATAAAGAATGCTGCACCTAATTTTAGTTTTTATTTGCTTCAAAACTATTCTTTTATAGCCTTTGAGACAAAGTATCTGGGGGTTTGGATATGACCAGATGGCTGAGCACTGAGTAGACTTCTTCTAAGTCACTCTTAAAAAGCACCTGTACTAAAAGGGTGGAAAATTGAAAATTCTTGTTGGCTCCGCAGGGGATGACTTGTGTTTGGTTTTGATGGAGTGGAATATCTTTGACTATTGCTGATTATGAAAGGGCTTATTACTGGCTAGGGAGTAGAAAAGGCAAAGCATTTCATTCCCTGCTTTTCTTAGCTTTCACCTCAAGAGCATCAGCTTAGGAAATAATGTGTCAGAATGTCAAAGAAATGCTCAGGCAGTTTGTTCTTTTTGTTTTATCTTTCTCTAAATATCAAAAACCTTGGTCATAGAAAAGACAGTCTTTCTCTTTAATAAGACTATTTCCAGTGCAAAGCTAGTACAATATGACAGGCAAATACAATAACCAAATTAAAGCATCTTCTGTATAACACACAAATGTGTGAAATGTTTTGTCCTAAATAAATAGCCTTCAGGAAGGTATGTGTATTGTGCTTAGTTATTAGACCACATTCTCATATCGCTTTGAAACTACATCTGCTGTATTTTAAATAGCAGCCAACAAAGTATGACGAGATGGCAGAAGAGTTTAATATCATGCCCTTTATCTGCCCAGAGAGCACAAAAGAAAAATAGAGCAAATGGCTAGCATAAGAAGGGTAGAGCATGTTATTCTATCAATGCAGACAATTCTGCTCCTCTTTGGCACATCAGTGCTATAATACAGAGATAAAAATGAATCCTTGCACAGTGAATTGGATATTTCCTAGAAGCTCTTGTTGGAAATTGTTTCTGATGTTGTTAGTTAACTTAAGTGTAAAGTAAATCTTCCTTATCAGACATCAGTTTCCTAATCCACAAGCAAGTAACATCTCACGGGTATTCATGAGATTTTTTTGAAGGGACAATAAATCTATCAAACAGCTGACTTTGTAGAGCTTTGGTATATGTCATGTTAAGCAAAGGTTCCAGCAAACAAAGATTTTTGTGGGTTTTGTAGAAATGTGCAAAGACTAGATGATGTCTGACACTGCGTGCGCTTGTAAGGGGTGCATGAGAACAAAAAAGGAGGCAGGCAGCTATTTAGAGCCCAGTTCAGCAAACATTACCCACAAAGAGCGATGTTTTACATCTGGGCATACAGGCTGCTTAAGTCGGAGAAGTCTATGGAACTACTCTTAGAAATAAGTAACATCCAGTGGGACTCCCTGCTCCTGCAGACACAGTCATACTCACTGCACAGAATAAAGAAGGTGTGGTTAGAATAGTATTGAAACTTTCTCATACCTGTTTACGGCAAGTTTGTGGGTTTCTCTGGTTTGCATATCTAAAAAGCTCCTGTGGTTACGGAATAGAAACAACTTCACATCCAAAGCTTCTGTTGACTTCAGCGAGGCTGTGGGTTCCGGTATCTTTTGAGTCAGTAGGTCCCTTGTGTATCTGTGCACACCCCTTGCTGCCAGACAAGATTAAATTGAATTCTCGAGCTGAGTATTCAGCAGTCTATAACACTGCTTAAGTGTAGATCTGAGCCTATTCTCAAGTCCCAGCTTGTTCATCATCAGTGTTGTTTATGCACAAGCCTATGCTGAAGTGTGGATTTAGGCAAAGCTCCAGAGCACGCCCAAGGGCAACAGCCCAAGTGTGCTCAACTCCCTAGTAGAGACCAGGGCTCGCTAGTGCTGGCAGGATGGATTGGATACAGCGGCCGCAACGTTTGCTACCTACAGCCCTGTCCTGCTGCCAGATGTTCTGAAGGACAGGGAGGATGGTCTACAATTGAGCTATTAGCCAACAACGTGGGTGGAAAATGTGCACGTCACAAGTACCATCGTGCTAAACTCTGTCTTTTTCACCTTTTAGTGGAGACATGGCAGATGACAACTCTGTGCACAATTTTTTTGTGTGCATACTCCCACATGGTATGACTTGGAAAGTAATTTAATATTTCAGATAGTAATGGTGAGCTCTTACCTTGAATAGTAGAGTAAATGGTCTCCGTATATAAATAGGTAACATTTAACATTTAAGTTTTTTTAAATGTCAGGATGTAAAACTAATGGGAAGGTTGAAAGAGGGGGGAAGAAGAATTGGCACAGTCCTGTTCACTTAGTGTACAGAACACAGCCCTGTAAAACCACGGTCGGAGTCTAATCTCTGCTAGTTATGGGGAAAAATTCAAATAACTAGCCATATCAAAAAAATGAATTGCTCAGCCTCGGCAAATTGAAAGTTGGCTTAAAAATTGTGAGTAGTTAAAAATAATATGCTTCAATTTTTCTATTCTTTTAGCTTTTAATTATCTTAAGATTTTTTTTCTTATTTTCAGGCTTTTCTTTGTCATTAGAAGCTCTTGAATCTGATCAGATTTTTAAAGGAAAACAGTAATTAATCTACTACAATACTGTGAGATTAGGGTTACATTTTTTGAGAGTTGCCAATACTGCTTAGATGATAAAGTTTTGATTTGATGACAAAGATCTGCAAATGAAAATTTTCAGGGCAAGAATTAAGTGAGAACAGAACCAAAATACTTGGTAAATCAAAGGAAGGACATGTACAATCTTCAAAAAGCTTGAAGAACATAGGCCCAGTTCCTCAGCTGCTGTAAACTGCCATAGACCAGCAAAGCTTTCATTAGCTGAAGAGTCCCGGCCCAGTGATGATCAGCCAAATTGATCCAGCGAAAGATTTGAACTCTATTTCTGCTTTACAGAAGGAATCCTGGGAAAATTATAGTATCTTATTAGGACCATCATAAAGAGTTTGGATGTTCTGCACATGCGTAGAATAACTGATTACATGTGAAGTGATGCTGGTCTCACTGCAGTTGCTGTGTTCAGCCACTCTATGGATGTGGACATTCAGCACTGCACCAGCTCTCTGCTGCTGAAAGGTTTTGAGGTGTCTCTGACCAAGGTCCCATGTCTTAAAACAGGACTGTCACCCGGACACAGGCTGCAAAAGGATTAATTGTAAGGAAAGAGTCCCCTTAGGTAATCTAGGAGAGGCAATTCTTAAGTAACTGATTTGAATTTGTAAGAGTAGATAGTGTTTATGCCTTGTCTCTGGACACGTTTGTTGTGTTGTGTTTTGTGGGGGGGGAGGTTTGTTTTGGATTTTTTTTTTTAATCCAAATAAACACAATCCTGAAATGTATTTTCACAGTTTTCTAAAGTTATAAAGCACATAGCGATAAGCTTTAACGACCATATCACAAAACGTTTCCCTGCATATGTATGGAAATCTCTTCCAAGTTACAGAACTAGGTATATAGACTGTAGGGTTTTGTTCTGAGCTGGTTCAAGGGACAAATTAACATGTAAGACTGGGAAGAGGAGAGAGTTTTCAAAGAACCAAACCCTCAGTAAATTAACAGAAACCTGTACATTTCACAGGGACTTATGTCAGGTAAGGATCTGATTCACAATTTAAATATTTCATTACACAATAAAGGAGTATCTTGTAAAATATTCTGATAAATTGCATTTTAAGCTTAAATATCTCTAGGAAAATCGGAGGGAACTCCAAAACCTACGGCCACCCACGAGAATAGTGTTTGTAGCAGATATTTCCAGGCAGTTGTGCGCCTAAATTCAATTACACTGGTGGCTTCAGCATAGATCCTGGTGGACATCATAAAAAGTGGAGGTCATTTGCCACAACTGAGCAAAACTGTCATTTTCTGCCTAAAAGAAGCTGGGACTCAGCTAAGGCAGAAAATAAATCCTCTGTGACTCATAAAGAGAACGCTTTTTTAGGTCAGGTCAAGAACAAAGACAGTGGCAGTGCAATGCTGAGAGGCTTATAGTGGCATATCCCTAAGGACAACTCCCGACACCAATAGGAACTTTTTTCATGATAGGGTGAATGTTTTTTTGAATGGATTTGTAAATGCCCTTAAAATAATCAGTTTATTCAGCTAGCAAATTCTCCTTTAAATATGGAAGGATTTTTTTTTTTTTTTTGCCAAATAGGCTGTTTAGTCTCTGAAACAGGAAGAAAAAAGAAAGAGACGGCTCTCGGAACAGGGGCAGAGTAAATGCTCTGGGGAGGGTGAGGCTGAGAGAGAACGTTACCACTGCCCTCCCCTCTGCCATGCACAGACACATGCACGCCCTCCGAGAGCTCGGCAGACACAGTTTCTTCAGTACCGAATAGGGGATGGAGCAGCCTTCCACCTTTTGAATCAAGATATTTGTTAGTATTATTGAAATTAAATTATAATTTTGCCTCCAAGTTCAAGTTTTCTTGTGAGTCTTGTTATTTCTGTGAATTTTCATTTGCAGAAAAAGTCCAGAATTAAACAGCTACTTTCCTAATTTCCCCCATGTTACATTTTCCAATTTTTTTTTCCTTTGCAAAAACAATGTGCTTGGGTTTTCCTATCAAACCCCATGCTGCTCAGTAACAGGAGCCATCTCATGGTGTATTTGCAGTGGATCTGCATGTTAAAGGCTAATACTAACCTAACACAGATGGTAGGTGGTAGAATCTTGCCCAGAAAGAGAGGTAGGAGAGAGTGCAAGAAAGCATGGTGTGCTTCCTTGTTTTGGTCTGAGACCTGTTTTGGCCTTGGGTTTTGGATACAGTTCACTCTGAAATTATAATTATTCTTTAGAAAATAGTTTAAGACAACAGTTTCAGGTTACTTGCTACCTTAGCATTGATTTTGGGGTTTTGGGGGTTTTTTTGTTTGTTTGATTGGTTTTTTTCCCCCTCAGGTACTGTTGTGGACTAACCGTTGTATCCATATAAACCTTACTCATCCTCTGCTTCTGAAAAAGTTTAGAGCTGGCCAGTTTCAGAATTGGCAATGTACTCCCTTTCCTGCCCAAGCTGCTCCTTCCACACGAACTCCCTGCTCCCCCATGAACGCAGGAAACTCTCCATGAACATCCCCCAGTAACTGGGTCACTGGAGATAAAATTAATTTCTGCCCTTCACTTTCTGAGCTCCAGAAAAGTGTCACAAGGGCCAGAGATTGCAGACGATGGCCAGTGGAAAGCCGAGTCCATGACTTGTGCTCTGTGGAAGACAAATGAGGATAGAGGGACTGTTCTGGCAATGGAGTACATGGGCAAAATAAACCTCGTGGGATTGAGAGCTCTCCCCTATCTCTGTGGATTTCTGCCATGTGTCTGACAGTGGCCTACTCTGGAAGTGTGTGTAACGTCATATGGCTCAGTGAATGTCTTCCTTCGAATCTTTGGTCAAGAAATGAAGATGAAGTTGTACAATTTGGTTGTGAGTCACCTAGAAGAGGTTGCTCTCAGGAGGTATTACAGCTCTTCCAATGCTCCGAATTCAGGGAAATTGGAAACACGTAGAAGTTTGTGACCAAATAGGAGACAGACAGGGACCTCCCTGGGTCACAGCTAAACAAAACTGTTCTTCAGTTGTGAAACTGGTGATCTCCTGAGGCAGCCTGACTCGCTACCTGTGCGGGTTCCTGTGGGGTCAAGTGATTCGGCATGCGTGTGAGTTGGGCTAGCATTTGCTTTGAGGAAGTGAACTTAAGCCTTTTTGAGGGCCTAAGATAAACTTTTGAAAAGTGTTCCACGTGCTCAGACAGCAGAATAAATGCAAAAACGCACTGTGAGGAAAGAAAGCCGTTCCACAATTTTCAGTCTATGCTAGGACTCAGATGTACTGTAAATCTAACGTTAAGTCCTTTTTACTGGCATTTCTAGCCTGACTTCTTAGCTGAAGAGTTTCAGAGGTAAGCAGCCAAACTTTTGAATCCTAATGAATCCTCATGAATCCTAATGAATCCTTGTGAGTCTTTGAAGCTTTGCCCATCATTAATCAGCCCATCCATGAAAAAATATTCTAGACATATGCACCATATGTACATGCATGTGCTTCTGTAACTATTAATAAAACCAGCAATATTGTCATCTCAATATGATTATAATCCACACCTTATGGAATTGCCTTCCTAGTGTTTAAGGTTTAAGAAATTAGATCCCCATCTCCATTGTATAAACATTTTAAAAGCATCACCTAGTTGCAAAGTATTCCCCAAGTACATGTTCTTTGAAAATATTCCTACTAACGATGTGTTACTAGTGTGAAGGGCCAAATTATCTACTCATCTAATTGGTTCAGCTCCACTGTGCTGCAGAATTTGACATTATCATTTCTCAGGGTCTAACATAATTCATACAAAAGATCAATTTGTTATACTTATCATATTAGTATAGAGCACCCTTAATAACAGGACATTTTATGCGGCATTAGCTTTCCAGCATTTTTAGTGCAGAGAAAATAGATTTTTTTCTTAGCATTAATTTAGGCAGCTGTTATTCAAATGTTTTTGTTCCTCTGCTTTTAGAAATTAACTCATTTAATTGTATTGTAAATATTTGTCTTCCATAAATTAATGTGGAATCAAAATTAATTAGGTTGAAAAATATGAATTGCCATTCAATATCACATTTAAACATAAAACAAATTAACAGGATAATTTTTCTGTTCTACACTCTGCATGCAAGAGCTAGCCAGTGTAAATCTCAAGATATGGTTTCCTTGTTCTCAGTTGTCATTAAGCCCAGGCCGCTCTTGACAAGTTTTTGACACATTGCTCTTCCATCGGGTTCCTTACTTTCGATTGTGGAATGACAAGTCTATTTTGTGGCGGTGTGAAATGAACCATGTACTGCTACTGCTGTCTCATGTCTCATAATGGAAGGTTCACAGCATGGACAATTGGGAATTTCTCCAGGCAGGGGAAAAGCACTTATTTTCAACCCCTAGCTTTAATCAATCAAGGAGAAACTGGAAATCGCTGTAAAGTAATGAATGTCAATTTATGTACATGCTATTGATTTTTAGAAATTTAATGCTCTGTTTCCCTATTTTATGTTGACCTGACGAAGTTTAAAGATGAACGCAAAAGGTGAATATTCTTGAGACAGAATTGTTTTTCCCCTGGAAATATGAACAAAAGATTTTTGTAGCTTCTGTGTAAGGGTTGGGGGAGGGAAGAGGAGGAGGGGGTCATCTGGAATTTAAGCCAAAGGGCTGAACCAAGTCAAGGGACTGGAGAAAACAGGGGCACGTTATTAAATCCATTTGTTGCGAAATGGACAAAACCATTCTTGCAAGACACGTCCCAGTTGTTGTCATCTTGGCATACTGAGGATTTGGGTTATTAAAATTCACCCTTTAGTTAAATACACTCTTGATTTAACATTCGTTATTTTTATATAAAGTGTGAAGGTATTGTTTTGAATAATTCACTGTTCATCTACCTTGTAGTTTGCATGCTTTGTGTTCCTTCGCAGCACTCTGACAGAGAGTGAGGGAGAGATTAGTAAACATGACCCCAGAAGACCTCTGTAAGTGCCTGTCTAGCATAACTTATTGGCTTCACTTTCTCTGCTCTGCGGATCGTTAGCTTCACCGGATACCCTACACACCAGTTTTGCTATTGCTTATCTTCGCAAAGTTTACATCTCCTTGTTTTTTATTCCTAGATAAGAAACTCGGGCACTGTCAGTTAAAGTATACTCCCAGGAACTCACCCTCTCCGCCGTAGAGGAAGAAAACGATGACTTCGGAGATTACATAATTTGAACCTATGTTGAAAAGCCCCATTCTCATAATGTTGTTTCTCTAATTCCTCCTAAGCATAAAAACCAATTCCAGTAAGAAACTGAATGTTATGCTGGTGGTTTAATCAGTCACAACATTCTGCTCCTACAGAAGCAGTAAGAAAACACGTACAGAATGTTTTGTTCGCTCAGAGGATTTCTTGTTGATCTCCACTGTATATTTGTACAAAAGATCTCAGGGGATTTCTCATGTTACTTCCCTGAATACACAGTAACAGAATTGCACAGGAAAAATGCTGGTACTATCAGTATGCTCTTAAACAACATGTTCTTCTACTACTCTGTCTAGTGCAAAAATTGAAGCCAGCTCTGAAAAACAGGTTTTTTCCCCTCTTTGCAGTAGTTTTACAAATGAAATCACAATACTCCCTGAAATTACTAGTGCACTTGACTCCACGATCAATTTACTCCATTTTCAATATAGACATTGACAAGAATGATTTGTTTATGCTGTCACATGAATCAGTCTCAGTAAATTAGACCTGTCAAAGTTACTTTTTCTGCACAATACAGTTTGCTTCATTTTTGACACCTGTGCAGTTGGGAAAGCTATTGTAAATAGTGTGAAAACTTGAGTCAGAAGGTAAGCTATCTGCCTTTAGATCCTATTCCCCATGTCAAAAATGCATCTCAGCAGTCCACGGAAGTATTTTTTTACTTCATTTGGGGTTGATAACTAATAGTAATAAAAATGTGATTCGAAGTTTGAATTTTGAATATACTACCTGTGTATACCGAAATGCATATGAAAGGCAAACAAATGCACCTGTGTGAGTATTTTGTACCACAAAACTGTAGAGAGATGTCACGTCACCATCGAAGCATGTATGCAGCATGTTAATATAGCAGCATTAGCTCCTTTTTTTTTTTAATTACTTTGCCCCCTTTTTATCATTGCATTTTAGCCAAAATCAAGGTCTAGATTGTGTCCTGGGGTTCAGCTGGACCTCTTGCATAGCCTTGGCATCAGTGAGCCTCAGTAAAATCTTCTCTGAGGTGAGCTCCCTTGCTGGTTTGAGGTCTTGCCGCCCTACACGCATTGACAGATTTCTTGTGCGTTTGTCCTAGGTGGAAGGGAAGTAGCAGCTCAGTACTAGTGTGCCCAAGCTTGTCCTGGTGGCCTGATGCAGGTGTAACCCAGATCGAAACTGAACCTTGACACTGAACTACACAGCATGCTTCAGGGTACTGAAGGAGAAAAATTGTAATGACAACTTCTTATGATGACAAAACACCATTTAACCTGTTTATGGAAATTAGAGTTTTTTATGGTATTAGTTACTATTAAGCAAAAAAAAAAAAAAACAAACCACAAAAACGATGAGTTAGTAGTTATGCACTGAAGGGTCAACAAAAAGACCTCAGTGTTATCTGCATGACACAATTGTATCTGTGGAACTTGCATATTTTGGTGCAAGGTTCTATTTGCCTGTGTTTTCCAGCACCAGGGAAACTTTCGGTTTCATTTAGACTGATGCGTGGTCACCTTGAGTTAAAACACAATGAACCCACTTTAAACCATAATAAAAGTATTGCCACTTTCAGTGATGTAGCTCAATTGTTTTACATAACAGGCTTTGTTTAATCTGGAGCAGCCTTTTTATGTAGACAGGCCCTTAGTGCTCATTAAAGCAACGGAGTGATGTCGGCTTAGATCGAGCCTGAGTTTTGCACTTAAAGAAACCTTCCAAACTGAGGAGGAAAAGAATATTAAAAAAATGGGGTAAACTGAAATCAATAACTGCTAAAGAAAAACAAGGCTGAACAGTGATTATCAGGGTGATCTGCTACTAATTAACTAAAGAACCAAATTACTTTGGCTCTCTGGTTCCTAACTCTGCTTCCTCCTTTCAATTCACCTATGTCTTTTCAATTTGAATGTTCTGCTGGAAAGTAAAGCACTCAGTGCTTAACAGACCTTCATGATAGAGTTCATTTGATCCAGGCAGGCCCAATTTATAGCTGCTGCTCCCCAGAGCCTATTTACTTTGCTAGGATTATGATTTGCTGTTGTAATATTGGGATGTCAACAAAAGAAGCCAAAGACAAATGTTGTTGATTGATGGTACCCTATGTTTCTTCAAGAGGAGTGCTTTATCAACATCATAAAGGACCTTATCCTTTCCAAAAGCAGGGTGGTTTTTGTGGCCATGACAAACAGGAAGAGTTTTTATCATTAAACTGTAAGCAGTTTTGTAGTCAGACACATTTCTGTGTGTCTGACCAACTCCTGGTGCTTGTTTGAAGTGTCTCTTTTTATTTGAAATCATGCTCTAAAAACAGAAAATAAAGAGCGAATATAGGATTCTTAAAAGGAAACCAATTTTTAGATCAACAGTATTGGCAGGGGGCTTATTGTTGCAATTTTCCCTTTCTTCCCTCCAATTTGCAATTTTGTATAGTCAGTGATTTTTTTTTTTTTTTACTATTTTGAGAGTAAAAAAAAAATTAGTTGAAGGGTCCTGTGTATTTTATAAGATTTTGTTGCAGAAAACTGTCTCCATAATCGGTAAACTGTCTTGCAAACCAGAGCTTGTGTAAGTAGTTTTGGCTTATATGAATAATCTCATTTACCTCCTTGGGGCAGAAATACTTAAGTAGTCTTAAAAAATATTTAGAAGATGAGGCTTTTGCTGGCAGTAGTTTTTAACTCATACCATTCTGCTTCCTTTTCTGCCCTTTAATTAAAGCATGCATGGATCTGACCTCAGAATCAAGAGAGGCCAGATCTCACCGGCTCTTACCAGTACAACCTGTGCTCACCGGAGCAGCTCCAGTGGTTTGGAATAAGGGTCACTCGTGTCAGTTAAGCTTTGCTGGATTAAGCCCTTCTTGCAGTGTTGGGATATGACGTGCTGTTGGCATTGCTGCTTAAGTATACTACACAGGTGTCTGTTGGTAGGCTGGGGCTTCTGTCCCTGCCAGCGCTGCGATGTAGGTGTGCATGGCCTCAGCCCTGCTCCTGCGTTGTCACTTGGATTTCCCCAGTTGACCTTGGACCCCGTGTGTAACCTGCTGTTGTCCTGTGGCTCCCTGGGCTGTCACCAGGACCTGCTGTGGTCGCCGCTCTGCTCGCTGGGCACTGGTGGCACAGGACTGTGCCCTGGTGCTCGGCACCCGGACGGGGCTGTGGCCTCACGGCTCCTGGCTGGCCGGCCCTCCGCAAGCAGCCCCGCTCGTGCTGCTCCCTGACAGGAAGAGTCAGGGAGCTGCTTGGAAAAACTGTTATGGGTAGTGTTTCACACCCTGAGGGAAACCCAAAGAAGAATTGTATTAATAGTTTTTGCAACAGCCATTAACTTCTGAAAGGTCATTTTTCCTAATAAGAGATTTACCATTCTCCTACCCCAGAGGATCTACGACTAGCTCTTGTCCTTATCTTGCTGGTGGTGCTCAAGCTCCCTGATTATTAAAAAAACCCCAAAAAACAAAAAACAACCAAACAAACCCCCAAACAAAAAACAACAACAAAAAACAAAGCAACAAAAAACCTAACCAACTAAAAAAACTGTTTGCATGGGTTTTCTTACTACAGGTCTGAGCTTGAGGTCCTTGCTCAGGCAGAGTTCCCACTGAGCCTGATGTTTCTCCTGCACACCTGGCCTCAAACAGTAGATGGGCTATTGAAGACTCCAGTTTGTCAATGCTAGGATCAACAGTTCCTTTTTCACTCAAGTCCCTTCCTCCCAACTTGTGATTCCCACCCCACATCTATTCCTTTACCTCATCCCTTCGCCCTCATCTCTGGTCACAGTTGCTTGCCTACCTCAGCATCGTTACCTACCCCGGATGCCTCACTTCCCTCTTTCCTGACACAAGTGTTCCACCTCCTGGGTGTCCTTCTTCTGCGGCTTTTTTTCTGGGATCTCAGCAGGCAAGCAGCAGTGAGGACTGAGGGAAGGTATTTCCCTGTCAGACCAGTCAGTACATGCAAGCCTTGTTATCCAGAACGCGTGCACGCTCTCCCAGCGCCCCATGCACGCTTGTTATCTGTCAGCCACAGGCAACTCAAATAAATTGTCCTGTTGTCTGCGTTCAACCCCTGGGCAACATGATGAGTGGATCTAGTCTAATATATGTGCACTATAGGTCTGATTTTTCTGTTAGTTTATGACCACCTGCTTTCCTACAGTTGTATTTGATTTATAGGGTGTAATAACATAGAAGTATTTTTCGTACATATGGTACAGCCTCTAACACCACTTGGTAGGCCTTGTGCAGAACAGGGAACGTGTTTTGAGATATTGTAGCTGTAAACAGTTATTGGTGAAGAAGTAATCTGCACTTCTGTAGCTCTCCTTAGTTTGAGAAAGGAAAGACTACTAGTGCCAGGAGTTGTTACACCTGGGCAGTGAGTCTGGTACAGCTGTGAAGGTACAAAAGAACTTCACAGCCATCACATTCATTGGCATCTGGAGAACAAATTCAGCTGTTAGTTATCACAAAGCCCTGGTTTAGGGATTTATTCTGTCTAGTGTATGTCAGAAGGGAGTTTCAGACTAGATTCTCAGCTGATACCCATAATTTTTATTGTGCAGCTTCAATTGGATGGAAAAGTTGGCCCTTTGGTTTTCATGTGATGACTGAATATGAAAATTTTGATCAGCCAAGGTGTGTCTGTTATTTTATGTTGTTAACATAAATTATATATGTTAACATTATACATGTTAACATAATGTTACGGACTTCTGACTTCTTTGCATTCTTCAATTTGCTGGTCGTTTGCTGAGGGACAGGTGAGCTGGTGAAGGAATTCATCAGTAGACCCAAGTCCACTCCTGACCCCATCAGAAAATGCACATGTACTAGATAGACTGCTAGCTGATCCTGTTGGCCGTTATTTCAGCATTTTGATGCCAAGAGAGAGAAATGTTCCTTCATAGCCAATTCCATGAGGTGCTGAGCCCTTCTTGTGAGGCTCTTAGCATCTTCGGGGAAGGTCATGACAATTGGGTGTCTTGCAGGATTAAACCCAAAGTTGAACTTGGAGCCTCAGTCTTTTGGAAGCCGCAAGTTTGTGCCTGGCTGTAGCTGCCATTGGGTGGCCCATGGAGAGCAGGGAAGAGGGTTTGTTAGGATTTGGGTAGTATGTAGAGGAATGAGTGTGCATGCTGGGATGGGATTTAAAGCTTCAAACCAATTAGATTTTTTAATTGTTTCTTTTTTTCCTGTTTGTTAGCAGTTGTGATTAACTACCCTAGGCCAATAGATAGCTAAAGCACATCCCCATGTAGGGACACCACATCCCTACCAGTTTTGGAAATTTGTTACAACAATGAGTCCTGAATTATCTCTAAAATATCCACAGTGCACAAAGACTGCATAAACCTGGTAAAAGAATTGAGTTTGTTTACTGCTAACAAATTTTAGAGCAAATTGAGACTGTTTATTTTCTAAATACATTCCACTGTAATTTTGAAATGATGTCTTTTTTCCTTTACAAATAACAGTTTCAATATCCTCTGCTTCACAAGTGTTTGATCTAACCACAGTTGATGTTTAGCCATGGTAACACTCAGGATCTTTTTTTCATGCCTGTTGTTTTCCTGCCCCCCTTCACCCCCCCGAGACAGATTGATTTGGAAACTGTCCAAGTTCTCTCAGGAGTGGTATCAAATTCGCTCTGTTCTCTCCACACCTGACCCATTCTGGCTTCCTTTAAATGCTAAAACTAGCAAGGGCCCAGCCGTGATGGAAAAAAACAAACAAGAAAATCTCATTGCATGTTATCCCTGTACAGTAAAGGTAGCTAATGGGGAATGGTGGTTCAGTGATACCTAAGGGATTGTGTTAAAAGGGAAGTTACCAGTCAGGTTTCTTTTTGTATCGGATCGTATTTAAGAAAGAGGTAAAAATAAATGTAGGCATTCCTAGAACAGCTGTACCTACCTATGCACCACTCGGTACCCATCTGTTTATGCCCCTTTACTCATGCAATAATAAAACCAAACCTTTTCCATATTCACACTTTAAAACACACACTGCTGTTCAATCTGATATTTCATGTAATAATCAAACCAATTCCCCTGCTAATAGCTACACACACATTTGTGCGTCAATTCTTTAAATACCCGACCTTTGGGAAATAGGCCCTGGGTTGGAGCAGGAGGTACTCAGGCTGAGCATACAATGAGTTTAAATGGAATAAGCTAATTTGTCACTGTTTTGTTATGATTGAATATATGTGTTTAGGATTAAATTTAATTTAAATCCAATTTGTAACATCTCTGTGGGTGGGACAAAGGAAAAAAAAAACAAAACCCAAAGGATATATTAACTGGATACTGTACTGTGGATGTAATGGGACTTCTGAGTTTAATGTTCAATTTAAAAGCCCTGCATGTTCTTATTACTGTTTACAAGACTGGGTAAAACCCAAAACCTGTACAACCCTTTTTTTTTTTTTTTTTTTGTCACTGCCTTGTGCAAAGTCTTTACCTGGTACAGCTAAGCCATCTGTTACTCTTGAAGGAAAATTCCGTCACAGAGGTATCAAGAGATAAAAAGAGCATTTTTATCTAAACATTTGCCTGATTTGCCATGTTGGGATTTTTACTTTAGAAAATGAAGATGAATTAGTATAACTGGCTGTTGTGTTTTGATACGAACCGGCAGAATCGAAGTGGAATAAACAAGCGTGAGCCTTGTGGGGGCTGATTAGTCACAGACCGCAGGTGCTGGGCGCGGCGCTGCGCCCGCGCCGGGCTGCAGACCCGCACCGCCGTCCCGCGCCGGCACTACCGAGGGCTTAGCAAAGCCTGGCATGGCAGCTTCATCTCTACTCCCCCACCTCCTCCTGCTACTTTAAAAGTACTTGGGGAACACGATAAATGGCAGGAGGAAAGGCAGCTTTCTCCTGCTGCTTGGCGGCTCGGCAGCGTGTTACCCGGTGCCTGGCTGGGGGGCTCAGAGTCTCGAGTTGGGGTCCCAGCTGGTAAAAGTCAGGGTTGCTCGGTGGGCTTCAGTGAAATGACACTACTTTATTTTGCACTGGATTTAGTCTTTCAGTTATTTTTATTTTCTCCTTTCTTTACTTGAGAAAAATGTTCAGATTATCATACCTCAAGCAGGATCTTGTTCAGAACGTGATAGCAAGCCAGGAGGAGACAGGAACTGTGAAGTCAGGAGGGGTGGGCAGGCAAGCACTCACTGCTCTTTATATTAAGGATAAACAGCATGAATCAAAGGTACCTAAGTTGGAGTGCATTGGCAATCACTAGTTCATATCACCTTTGCATTGTTTATTTAACCTTGAGTGGCTGTATCACATATATCCTTTATATAATCACTATTCATAGAGAAATATATACCTATAATAGATCCTGCAAAGACAGGTTTATTTATTATAGACCCTTAAAATACATACAAATAATTAAACACTTTGTTGCTTATACAGTATGTTCTTTCATTTGCATGCTATTTAGCTAATATTAAGTAAGGACCTATTACAAGCTCTCAGAACAGATATATCCCTTATTGGGTAATTAATACTAATCTTGCAAACACATTAACAACACAGAGACAGTAACAGCTATCTTAGGAGCTGTTACAGTCCATCTTGTAAATCCTGTCTTAGTGCGTGGATTAGTTCATGCTCCTTCGGAGATGCGAGAATCTACAGTGTCAATGCTGATGCCGTGCATGGGGGCCCAGTCTGTAGGGATCCCTTCCCCTCCAGATTTCGAGGTTTTGAATGCAGCTCTAACAGTGCATTCAAGTGTATGCATGTGTGGGTGAGACGCACACAAAAACCACACCTGCAATTTTTAACTGCTTCAGTGTTTTCCATTGTATTTGGTTGGCATTAGGAATAAGGAAATGAAGCCTTTAAATTTAATTTTTTAAAGTTAAGATAATAAAATCAGAAACCCTTTTTAAGAACTTAGTTTATTAAAGTAAACAAATAATATTGTTCAAGATGGGGGGGGGGGGGTTGGTTTTGGGGTTTCTTTTTTAGTCTTAAAAACCTGCAAGCATGATGTTTTCCCTTAGATAAAAATATGCTTTCAGGTTGTGACCTCCAGAAATTAATTCCATAAAGGGAGTGCTGACTGAAATGATCGTAACTATGATTTTACTGTAATAACTTGCAGAATGGAGATGGTGCAGGAAGTGTGATGCTTTCATATACATTTACTCATGGCTTTTAAAAATCACTTTTGTGCTTAGGTAGTAGGACCAACCTGCTTTATCTTCCATATGTGTATTTATATTTGGCCATCCACAAGAACCATATTATCCTGTGTCTGAGTAGGAAGTGAATGGTATCTCCTGCCAGCATTGCCTACACTGGCTGTGCTACACCCTCACAGGCAACTGATGTTACCTGCTGTCTATGCCCACGTTAAACTTCCTAGAAATATAAGAACAATTTCATGGGTGCAAAGAGGAGTGTTTTGGGTAGAGACCATGTTTACAATTGTACTTGGAAATAATAAAGACAACAGACAGACTATACACACAAAAAGAAGAGGTAAAGTGGCAGAGTATTGATTGAAATTAAATGGATTCTGTTCATGTAACTGAATTATCTCAAAAGTAACCTGGGTCCACATTCAAAGGCATGTAAAGCCCAAGTCATTGTGAATCCAGAACCACCTTCCGAGTTACTTCAAGCACTGCGATAAATATTTATATTTACAGTCCTGTTTGGTTTGAAACTTGGCTTATCACGTATTTGCCAGGACAAGAAACACTCTTACATTGATTGACTCTATAGAGTATCTTCTGACATAGTCTCTCTTAGAAATGAGTGTTCCTTCAATTTTCATACTCTTTCCTCTTTATCTGCACTGTCAGATCAGTGTTTGTAGTAGCGCAAAAGAGGATACGCTATGGATAGTCCAACTTTCATTATACTGGTGCCCAGTGATGCAGGGGTGGATTTCAGTTCGTCATGGGAGAGTTACTGTAATTGTCTCAGAGCTTCATTAGCTGTCAGTCCTCCCCTCTGTGTCTGACATGTCAAAACCCAGAGACAAGCTGCTAATTTCTTGTTGAAAGCAGCCACAATCTCTAGAGCTTGAAAAGATATACAAGCTCCTTCCTTTTATGCTAACACACCTGACAAGTGCCAAGTGGTCTTACCTCTCAGTGAAATCTGAAATCAATAGGTTTTGTGGGTGCTCAGAGCTCTCACGTGGCTCTTTTAAAGATAGAGACCATGGTGCTTCAGCTGGTCTGGGTTTTGGGGCATTCTTGGCATCCATCTGTGACTCTGCCGTGTGCATCCTGTTTGACCTTGAGCAAGTCACTTAGTCTGCCTCCTCTTCAGCTTCTTGATCTCAAAATGGAGCCTGTAGCTTTTTGTACCTAATGGGTCTGTGGTGAAGACTAATTCCTGAATATTGGTAATGTGTTCAGGTTTTATGTTGATGGTTATTTTACAGAATAATGTCATAAATAATATTTAAATCTTTAAGCTGTTCATATTGAGTTGTTCACACTGCATCTATCCTGATTCCACATCTGGACAAGATTTAGGTCCTACCCAGCCCATAGTCTTGTTTCCCCGAGACAGAAACTCAAGAGCACATGTTGGAACACAACCAGGATGTGCGGTGTGTGTGGGTGCACCATGGAGCACATCTGCCCTATAGCTGTAAGGTGAGATGCTGTGCTGGTTCTCCAAGACACGTTTTGTCTTCTCTTGAAGCTTGACTTTCTCAAGTAGGTTGGAGGCACCTTAGTAGCTTTGTTACTCTGGGCCTCAGTGGATCCAGAGCAGTCCTTTGGGTAATTCTGTGAAGGCTGTGGGTTCTGCCTAAAGGGTTGCCTTCAGCAGCAACATGATAAGCAGCAGCTTGTGGCACCATCACACCCTCCCACGCTGGGGATGACTAGAATGTGCAGTTGTCTTCCTTGTTTCCTAAACTAGTAGATGATTTTATAGCCCATGGATCCTGCACTGATCCCAGACAGGCACACGGATCTCACACACTGTTATGAAGGAGGAAACCCTGAGAAATGCTAAATGTCTACAAGTTAAGCAGAGCTGCTAGTGAATCTCAGCTCTCAGAACTGCTTCTCTCCTTTCATTAAAGTATGATGTATGCAGCCATTTTGCATTTAAAGCAGGATTTTGATTTTTTTTTTTTTTTTGTATGGATGGCATTGGCCAAAAATATTGTCTAAACACACAGATGTTTATATAGTCTTTACTGTGATTGCCTTCTGCAATTTTGGAGCTGTTATTTTTAGCTCTTCGTTTCTACAGCAAGACCTTTTGGCATCTTTGCGGAACAGGAGCAGTGTCCTGATTTAGCACAGCTCCATGATTCTGACATTGTATAACTGAAGGAAGGAAATAGCTCCCTTGGTATGTAATTTTACTGTAAGCGGCATAGGGATACTTGTTTGAGATTCATTGAGGAGCAGAGGCTGTGAGAAGTTGTGGGGTCCTGTGGCTTTCCAGCAGTGGACAAGGGTATGGAGCCTCCAAGGGAAACGGACAACCTTTTTCATTCTCATAATGCTTACTATTCTTTGCTTCCAGGATGAGCAAAGCAGTAAATATCACACAAAGGATGTTGATTTGTATGCACAGCAATTGTTGGAATAAAAATCAGTTCAGACCCCAGTGACTCTTGCCAGCCCTTGTTATGGCTGTAGAGATGTGAATGCACAGAAAGTAAATACAACTTAAAATTCAAGCTACCCATCAGATTGTAACTCCAAATAGATCATTCTCCTTTCCAGAAATGACTGGAAAGTTTCCACGGGAGGGGAGAGGCAGCAGGGGAGCAGGACCTGTGGAACTGTGCTTGTGTGGGGAGCTGTATCACCAGCCCTGAGCTGCTGCTGGCGTTTCATTCGTTAAGTAACACAAAAATCTATTGCAGAGCAAAACAAAATGAGAACTCTGTATCAGAGTATAGATGACAGTCTTGCATTAATAAAACAATAAATGAAATTAATAATTTATCTGTGGCTGTTTTTTTACTTTTTGGGTGGATTTGCGATTCATTTTTTTTTTAAACACTAGTAGAAGGATATTTCCATTCAAACTGAACTGGAGTGAAATTACTTCTACTATAGATAAAAAATATTCAGATGAGCCTCATGCTTTCCCCACAAAGCTAACTGCAATCCCAATTAACACTTCTCAAAACTGAATTTATTTTTTTCCCCCCTACTTCCTAATGAGGTTTTTTCCTCCCTGCTGTCTTGATACAAAGCTTTATGCCGTATGAGTGTGTTCATATGGTGCTTGAGTGCGTTATCTGACCTTGATTGGTGTTTTGGGAGCCAGTTAAATAGATTACATAGAGGTTACCTTGACAACTGTCTTTGCTGATTTAGCAATGCAGTTCATTCTTGGGCACAAGACTCTCAGCAACTGTGGAATTCCACTGACTTCATATTAATCATTAACACAATGTTCTGGGGAGGCTCTGCCGAGCTAGCAATAAGGACTCTATTGAAATTATTTTTTTTACTCGGTAAATGTTATAGACCAAGATATGTTTACAGTATGAAATGTTGTTCACGGTCATAAAATGAAAATATATGTTCCTGTTTATTTTTTCTCTCTCTTCTAGTTTCAACAATAATATTGGAATAATAAATCTCCTATCATGTCTGATGGGAAAAGATGGTCTTTTAAATGAAACTCTTTCCTTAACATTGATCTTACCCCATACCTTCTTTTAGGTCTGTGCTGTAACCTCGCAGGCATGACAGATAGTTAAATTCAGTGTGCAAAAGCTTATGAGCCTGGAATCTGATCTCTATTAACTTCAAGGAGATTGCTTCTGATTTACATTAGTGTTACATATCGGTCAGAATCTGGCCCTTTTCAAAAGATGTTTGAAGAAAAGACAGTCACTTCCTTTTTCAAAACTGTTGTCCAAAATTTTTTACAATAGCCTTAAACATTTGAAATAGTATGTAATCGGGGCTTTGGGCTTTGTCTTTAAAATCAGTCGTTTTACTTTTAAGTACCCAGCTCAGCCAGAATTTTGCAGGAGGATGTCAAGATTCTGGGGCTGTATTTTGCAAGAGGCTGGAAACCTTGTGGAAATTAGACAAAGTTTTTTATGCATTAAATATGAAAATGAATAATGTAGTCAGAGCAGGGGCCACACCATGTTTTTCTTCTGATACGATATTCAGTGTATCTCATAATGTCTTGTCTGTCCTCCCCATTTTCCATCTGCAGTGTTGTACTGCAAATCCAGCTGGTTTTTGGGTTGAAAATGCGTAACTGTGTCATACAAATTGTCGTGTACAAAGTCAGTGAAGAACACAGCTGAGGTCTATGGCGCATGTGGATTTCACATGTGGAGGGAGATTGTGTGGAATTTATGGGTAGACGTGTTAGCTAAATATTTTTGCTAGTGCTATCAGGTAATGAAATACTAAACTTTTTTTTTTAACTGTCATCATTAGGTTTCAGAGTTATTCCTAAGACAGTCATTTGTACTTCCTGGAGCAGTTGTTTGCAAAGTCAGAAACACAAAATTTATCACGGTGTCTTGAGCTCCTGATTTTGAAGTTACTGTTTGCCCAGTTTGAGAAATATTTTCTTTCAACTGAAATTATACTGAAGAATAATTTCCCCCAGATTTGTTCTTTCCACAGTTCTTTCATTCTTTTAGCAGTTTGGTGCTGGGCCAGTACCACAGGCGTGAGCCGTGTTTGTCGTTTCGGGTGAGGCCAGTGCACACACTGCTGTGCTGGGCGCTGCTGTGAGCTGTCTGGGGAGCCTGTGGCCACCGCAGCCACCGAGGGTTTTGCTTAGGCATTTTCTGCAGAGCACGCTAGAAATAATTGGAACTTTTCTTTCAAGCCGTGTCTGGGAATGGTCTCATACTCTGTCTGCGGTCAGGAAGGACCTTTCACTCACTTCAACACAGAGGACTCCACTTGACCACGCAAAGAGGCAGCTCTACCAGATTTCAATTTTTTTGGAGGCAGGTATCTACTACCATTCTGTAAATGGCTTAGTGAGACACTACAGTTGCCTTTGTACTCCTGATCCTGTGTCCCTGATGCTACCTTGACGTGCTGATAGCATTTGAGACAAAACATTGGAGGCATCAGTGGAAGAGTCAGTAGCAACTGGATTGTGTGGCTGAGTTACTGTACCCAAGTACCAGTCTTCCCTAGTCCCCTCCAGCAGAGCTCTTCTGCATGCCAAACTTAGGATTTCTTAGCATAAAAATATACAGGTCTGCAGCTGGAGCCTAATTTTAGACATGCACCACAGTATCTCTGATACAGTATACTTACATTTATTTTTTGCTGGTACAAGTAAGATCTGATTCAGTCTGAAGCAGGCTGGTGTGGCTTGCTGGAAGATTTTCAGAAGAATACCCAAATGGTTCACTGCAAGTGTGAGTGGAATTGCTTATGGATTGCTTAAGGAAAGGAGCAAAACTTTGTTACTAGAGATTTTAATCTGTCACTTTAAAAGATAGTGAATGTTTCCAATATATGCTCTAGGGTATTTCACAGCTGGCAGAGATGATTTATTTTGGAGGTCTGTAGCCCTTCAAGAATTCAAAAGTAACACACTTGAGGCCTCTGATTTTAAGTTACAGGGTACGGATGGTGGAGATTTCCTTGACACAGTTTCTCTCTTTTCACTTATAATATCTGGGTTTGAATATTGAGCACAGTGGTGCCCAGCTGCCAGCCACCTGATTATGTGGTGCTGCAATATTGCTCCTCCTGGAGAAGGACATGGAATAGCCAAAGTATAAACAGAGAGAGGGTTGGGATTTTTTATTGCAACTAGGACGAAACACTGGTTTCATCAAAGGAACCTACAAGCACGAAACGTCTAACTTCTTACATTTTATGGGAATGGAGTTTCCAGCTATCTTTGAGTCATTTGAAAATCCAAGGATCAACAAAAGCCTTACTTTAGAAGTAAGACTATCTATCTATCTATAATATAATCTATTGCAGACTGCTTTTAGGCCTATGTCATTTTTACACCCATGTACTCATTCCTGCAAGCTGTGACCTCATGTGATCAGAATCAAACCCATTGCTCCCATCTGCCGTTCTGACACTGCAGGAAAAGCAGGGAGATATTTTTGTCTTCTGGTGGCCCTATGTACTGATAATTGCCACATTTCAGCATTTATAGGAAAAAGGTTTTTCACAAATATCAAATTGCCACTGGTAAAAGTTTTAAGAAAATTGAATTTGGTGCCAAGGATCTATGCATATCAAAGCTTAATGACTAGTCAAGACAAACATCCATGATAACATCTGGGATATGTCTATGCTTTAGCCATTTAACCAACCTAGTCAGAAGTTTCAAGGCAGTGTCCATATGGGCCTGAGAAAATTTTTGCAAGATTACTGGATACAGTCTACAGACCACCTCCTGAGATTAATGGATGTTTATAGCTTTTAAATTTCTGCAGAGGAACAAAAAAGCAGAAATTTTCACAGCCTCAGATATTGTAAGAGCCATTTATTGGTTATCAGGAGGAAATTTTAACTAGATACTATAGAAATGTTTTTAGATTCTGAATAACAGCCAGTACAGTATATTCTCATAGGAGGTGGTCAAAACTATCAGTACTGAAGTTATGCAAAGAGTTAAATAAGGCTTTCTCCAGGCTCATGAAGCAAGTGGCTCTGGAACCTATTAATTCTTTTCCCAGAGAATACTCCTGTGGTATTAGGACATGGTTCCTAATGGACTTTGGACGGGAACAAAAGACATGTTTAGATGCTGATGCTGAAGGCTGCTCTAACTTATGCTTGGGGACTGTCTAGCAATTAGCTTGGGATCAGGGGATTTCAAAAGTCACCTTTGCACCTCCTGTTTTGAGCTGCAGTATGCATTTTTATCTTGTGTCCCAGATCATGCCAGGGTAGGTGACTGGAGCAGTAATTTACTGTATTACTCTTCCCTACACACCAATAGATAGAAAACATATTGTATCTTTTAGAGATTTATTCCTTTGAAATAACTCCAGAATTTAGGATTTGTACAATATTTGTCTGGGAGGAGAACATCTTTGCAGGCTTTTGCTGTTATATATGTTTTTCTAAAGCTCCTTAATGGAACAAGATAATTCCACCTGTGTGTCATCATTCAATGTAAGGGTAAAGTTGTCAACAGATTGTGCAGGGAGATGAGCACTCTGGTTCCCTTCATATTAAAGTGAGATATATGTGTGTTATTTCCTTACATGTCACCTGGAAGGTTTCCCCTGAATGTTACCAAGTCATGCAATTAACACTGCTGAATTCCCCAAGAGAGTCTACGCTTCTAATTTTCTACCCATACTAAGACAGTGATTTCAGCCCCAGACTAGCTTCAGTACGGAGCAACAGTCAAGTATAGGAAACTAGAAAACTTGTATATAGGTATACATGGCAAAGGCTTTACTAAATCAAGACAAAGTACTAGCTTAGAATAAATAATGATTTCTCTGTCTTCCCTTTATTTTTTTCTGTTTTTCAGGGGAGTGGGGAAATGGGAAAGAAGAACCTCTTAGGTCAAGGTTGAAGACTTTCTAACACAAAACAACAAAGCGTGACTGTGATAATCTACAGAGCACCTGCCCTGAGGATAAACAAACAGTTCACTTTTTAGTGCTTTCAAGTATGGTACAAGCAAAATAGCACAAGCAAAATATTCTTTTGAACCTTACAGAAAAGGAAAAATGGAAATCTTAAGAACAAACAAAATGGTATTTTATATCCTGTGGATGGCTTTTCTGTTTAACAGAAGCTGCAGCATGCAAATCAAATTGATCAAAATCAACCATGTCATTAATCATTGGTTGGATCCAAGATGAGATGCTGTTCTCACAGTTTTTACCAGCTTATTCTTGAGCATAATTTTGTCTTCCATGCAATCCTGGGCTGCCCTGCTCTTTGGTGATGGCAAAATCACACCACTTACCTCGTGAAAGACGCCTGTGTTTAGTCCGTCACAGCCTTTGTTTCACTCCATTAAGGATTCCAGATTCTAACCCATGAATTAGGTCTGCGCTGGTATTTTCAGTCAGTTTTTCAACACCCTGTTGTTGCTTCATTCTGATCCTTTGAGCAGTACCACCATGTAAAAAATGTAACTGTAATTTGGCCAAATGCTTAATTTTTTCTAAGTTGACTGAACAAGACTTGTGTCAACAATCTGATTCTCTCATACCAGGTTTCCCTTAAGCAGGGTGATTTTTCTGAAAAGTTTTGCTAGTTGTTGTTCTTTAATATCCTTTCCACATACTCCAGAACTTCCCAGCACCTCCTGTTCTTCATAGCCTGAATTATCACATTTTTGGACTCTGATGTTCTAAAGACTTCTCCTAGCTAGCAGAACTTTCATAACCAACACACCAGACACCTATCTCATGTTGCATGCTGACCATCCCACTGACATGCATGCAGGTTTTTCCTCCCTCCTTTGTATTTCAGTCTGTTATTCAAATATAGTGTTTATGAGACTCCAGGAGAAGCCTTGCATGATCTCTGCTTTGTGCATGATACACTCTCCAGCCTTTGTGAAAATGTTATTTAGGATAATCCTTCAAGGAAAAAGGTTCCCTTTCAAGTCTGGGACTTTGGTCTCCTAGCACAAACATTGAGCAAATGGACTTGGGATAACTTTAATTTTACTTCAGATGATATTCTGATATATATTGAAATGAAAAAGAACTGAGGAGAGAGGGTGCATTGACAGACTGAACAAGAGACCATTAACCTAACCAAGAGTGTATGGTTAAGCATGGATAGTAAGCTATGTATTGTTGAAACACGGGCAAAATGAAAGGGAACACAAGCCTCAGAAGTCCACATCAGGCTGAACAGCAACAGCCGAGTCCAACAGACAGACAAGCTTGTGATGTCCTGAGAGTTCTTAGTGACTACAGCCAGGGTCTATCTTGATCCCACGGGAAATCCCTAACAAAATTCCTGTTTATTTCAACTGCTGCACAAATTGGCTCATGTGATTATTTCAAGATTTATTTGATAATCCTGTGAATAATAGAAAGTCTATATGCAAAGAAAATGTGTGTGTTTATGATTCTCTTCTGAGTTCTATTTTCTCTAGAATCGAAGTCCCAGTTCCCACCTCATCATGAATTGAAGTCTTCAGTTCAGCTTCACTTCTGTTAGCACCATGGAGAAATCTCTAACAAGACAGATGTCTGCAGCCACCAGAAGCCTTAAATTGAACACCTAAAAATAGAAAGCTACAGAATTTATAAATATTTTTGCAAATCAACCTTTTATAACTACCCTTTTGTAGCAGTGGTAGTTAGCATTGAAATCCAAGTATATTTCAGGAAAAGAGAAAGCTGACCAAGCAGCCCAAGAAATTCTGCAGAGTTCTGCAAATTGCAGGAGGCCCAGGGAAGGAAATCACTGCATGCCAAATTTTCCCACCGATTTCTATTGTCTCTACTTATCATATGTAACACTAGAAATTCATTGTGGAGCACTGTATCTTCCTCACAATTCTTACCTAACTAATAGCCTTATTATGTTTTATGACTTCGTATTCTCATTCAACATAATTTACTCTTGAGTTAGAAAATATGGCAGTCCCCAGAGGAACATCCAGCCCTTTGTTCTCTTTGTTCACAAATTAGTTTGGAGAAGGATCGACCGGTAGTGTAGAAAGCCTGTATTAGATCTGCTAAGATCTCCTCCTATTCAGATTTGCTTTCTGTTGCTGGAGGCTACTCTTGATATTTATTTGGAATGAAATATTGTTCATCCCCTTAACAAAGAGATAGTTGGTTCCATTCAGTACTTTCATGAACCTCAGACAGTGTTTATATAGCATGTATTCAAAACATGCCAGCTATTTCTTACCAGCATGTAGTTTCTCTGACCATGGGCTGGGCTTCTGTTTTATCAGAGGGCTTCTGTTTACCTGGCATCTTTTTTTGTTCTTTTACATAATTTTCTAAACTGCCTAAGTAGTATGATTATCGAGAGGAAGAACTGCAGAATTCTCCTGCAGTAAGTTCCTTCAGCTCCTCTTCCAAAGACTCACTCCTCTCCCCTTTTCTCACCTCTCAGGTTTGGATATCCCCATGTAACTCCTCACAAAACCCAGTGCTCCCTTCTCCACTTCCCTGACGCCAGCATGTAGACATTGCTGTGGAGCCCGTGAGCAAGTCACGGTGGATGATTTCCATTCATATCTGATGTCTCAGTAAACCTCCACCTGAGGACTTCCCTCCTCTCTTGTGTGTCCCATAACCCATTTCTTTCTGGTTTCGCATTGCTACTGAAGTGATTTGTGCCAGACAGGAACAAAGTCATGGCACTCATTAAGTAGAAAGTTACTCACCCCCGAGTAATTTCTACTTCCAGGAGAGGTCTTTGCTGTTGAATATATCTCTTAAGGTTGATCTGTACTACCAAGGCTTTGCCACGGAAGTCAAACCAGTAAAAGCTTCTTGAGAAGGATCAAGTTCTGTGCATAAAAACCGCCTGTATTGCTAATCAGGCTTCTCTAATTACATAAGCCATCCTGCAAAAGATTTCTTTTGCTGCTCAAAATCGTGCCAGCCCAGGTGATTTCCTTTCTAAGCTATTTTGGCAAAATGCTGTCTATGCAATGCTTTGTAGGCTAAACTGATCCCTTATGGGAGATTTTTTTGAACCAGGTGAATTCTTTCTATTGGCCTGCTGTGACTATCTATGGAAATCTAACTGGGGTCATACCAAAGCCTTTGGTTTAACCTGCAGGATTGGCAAGATGAGAGGAAGAAGATAAGAGGCACCTCTACTCAACTTGAATCCTAGGCACTCTAGACAAAAAAGCCCCTAGCAGATCTCAGTATGCCTAATCCAGCTGAGTAGCTCACCTATATATATAAACTATCTCCAGAGTACATATCCTTCCTCTGCTGTGTGCATTGAAGTCATCATGGACAAAACATATTAGGTATTTTCTTATGTTTATGCAGCGCTCTGAAATTGTAGGGCCAGATGCAGAAGCTGCTTTAGATTAATGGCAATGCACCTATTTATATCAGCTGACAACCTAGTCCACAGTTCACTAAGTGCTATTTATTATTTTATTTTGTTTGCGAGAGTGACAACGGAAATGACATTGATACACAGGTCAACTCAATCCTGCTGATAGCCTCAAGGGGTTTTTTGTTTATTTTTCCCCTTCCCAAGAGAATCTCCTTTACAGCTTTATTTTTTGTTAATGTTTATTTAATAAGATCGGCACATTGGCAGTCTCATAAGCTTGTTATTTTGTGTATCTCTCAATTCCTTTAGCTTTATTAATCATCATGGTACTTGAAGTTGCTAGCATGAAAAATGCACTGTAAGAATAAATAATCATTATTATCAAAGTGCTTTCATAAAAATGATCTGTAGAATTAAATCCTTATTAAAGCAGCATTATTAGTCATGATTATTATTATTACATATTAATCAGTAGTACCAAGATAGTGTAGCTTTCAGAATTATCTTTACCAAAGTCAGTTAAATATGACGGTTTAAAATTTCAATAGATTTAGCGGTTTAGGACGTGGTAGTGGGATTATAGTTAATATTATTTATTCAGTTCAGTACTTGCAAAGGGCTGATGATGTGCTCAGTGCTGTGCACAGCAGAACTTGCTGCCTGAAACACATACTTTAAGAAAGGGAAAGGAAATAGTTGCATTATAATAATTAGAATATAATTATTATAATAATTATATAGAATAATTAATAATTATTCTTATTAGAATAATAAGAACTAAGAAATTTTTTCTTAATTCTGGGATCCAGGTGTTCTGTGTTGTTTATGGCCCTACTGCTTCCTGTGTCTATTAAATTTTGTGCTTTGTCATTTATTTAATCTTTCTCTGCCTCAGTGTATTGATGTGCATAAAGTATGTTATGTTAATTAATCTGTGTAATGCATTTGGAATTACAGGTACCATAAAAGAATGGAGCACTTTTTACCATACCTGAGACAAAGCTCTAGTTTACATGGATTGCTGTATTATATGGCTGTGTATTTTTAGTAGATGGGTTGCCTGTTTGGTTAATATAACTGTGAGGTGACATGATGGGCAGATTGTGTACAGCATACTTCCCTCTCTTTCTTTTATCTGAAATGATACTATTACTCCTTCCCTTTGATGCAGTAACCTAGTCAAGCTTCAAGAGACATAGGATGAGAAAAGACTGACAAATAAAATATTGTTATGGCAGGTGTCATGAGATGGTGCTGTTATATAAAGTCTTCCAAGTTCTTTTTTTTTCCACCTTATTATGTGAGCAAACATTCAGTCTCGGGAAGACACGCTGTGTTTGTAAATTTTCTTTTGCATGGCCCCGGATAGAGACAGTCAAATAAATAATCTGTTTTGTTGCCTCAGCCTCTGGATGGAGTCGTTCTGGAGACAGGCACTCCCCAGCAGACAGGCATTACTACTTGGCTAAAATTCCTGAACAAAGCCATTGCCCTGCTGTTGCCATCTCTTTTCCAGGTTTAATTTTGCTTGTTGCCTTCCCTCTTTATGTCATGCCTCAAATTTAGCATCCCAGGTTTTTAAGAGCAAAGACTCTGCGTTAGATGCAGAAATCCAACTTAGGCACCAACTCTGCCTGCAAAGCAGGAGGCAGGCTGGGTACTTAAAAATGACGGTCCCAGGAGCCAGCATACAGAAGGGGAGTTAGTGAGTGAGGCAGGAGGAGATGCCCCGAGCAAGGACAGCTTTTTAGTCTGGCCTCTGAGTGCATAAGTGTCACCTGGGATTCTGAAATTTCTTTTGAAGGTGGGTACCCAAAAGTAGTTGACCCTTCCCTACCAAAACAGAGTGAGGGAGAGACCATTTCTTTTTTCTTCTGTTAATTGGGCATCTTTTAGGAAATGGGAAGCTAAATGTCCCTCTGCCGAATCTGGCATATGGAATTAAATTTAGGTCTCCCATAGTTCAGAAAGGGCTCTGCCCACCAGACTCTTTGAGTGCTTCGGCCTCTTTCAAGTCTCTTTCAGGGACACTGCTGCAATTTGCATACCCAGTGAAATACCAGCAGTTGAAAGAATTACTTGATGAGATGTCCTGACTCTGTCATCTGCCATGTGAGTGATATAACCGTTGGTTTACAGGATCTTCCTCTCATAACCTTTCCCTCTTGAGAAGAGACACTCTTAAGAGACGGAAGAGATGGGTTGAGGTCTCCATTCAAGCGAGACAGGGTAGGGTTTAAAATGCTGATCACCCAGATTACAGGCAAATACCCTCCTGGAATGTGATTTTTAGTACATGTTTTAAAGGTTATCTACTAAACTGGTCCTTGTTGGTTAGTAAATAGGAGATCCTGAGGTCTGCTGTGCCGAGTAACCTGGTCTAGATTGTTGTCATTGGTGTGCCATGGGGGGCTTAATGTATTATGGACATAACAGCTCTTCCTTTAAAAGCACCAAACTCCCCCTGAACTCGGTGGCATTTTTGGGTATGCAAGGAATGCAAGAGCAGGCTGCTGAGAATGGCAGCTAGTCATTTCAGCAGTCTGAACTTTTTGCTTGGCTGCCCTATTTAAAATTGAGTACCAGTGGAGCAATAGATTGGCATCTGATGTTAGTTAGAAAAAAAACTCCACACTTAAGTGATACAGTAACAGAGTGGTTTTTGAAAATATCTGGAATTAATAACTACAACTATTTGAGAAGAGAAACAGTATCATTCACACTGAAAAATATTCTCTTCCCTCCCACAGGGGAAGCCTGTGTAGGTGTGGAGCTGTAGTCTGGGAAATTAAAAAATGCAAATTAAAAAATGCAAATGTAAAAGAGAGGCATTGCTCGCTGCAGTGCTCTAAGGGTTTTCTTGACTAGCAGCAAATTAGAGAAATGCTATGTAATCAAAGTTTATATCAAGCCTATGAAAGAAAAGCATCATTATCTCTAAATATAGTGATAGTACTCTCTGCTCCTGATCTTTTACATTGTGTATGTATTACCAGTAAATTACAAAGACAGTTGTATTACAGTTTTCAACAAGTCCTTGAAGAAAATGCACATTACCTTTTTATATACCACTTTATTCTGTTGTATTAAAACATTACGATTAGGAAGGAAAGGGTAGTTGGGCTACTTTTGTTTTCAACCCAGTTCATTCAGGTTTCTTCACTCGATTTCCCTTTGCTGCTCACTACCAATGAGGGCTTCCCAACTGCAGCCGTTCACCACTGGCGTTCATACAGTTCAATCACATGAGCTGCATTGATTGTACGTAAGTTTAGATCATAGATGCTTTCTGTCTTTCACCTCTGCTTTTAAATTATCCATATATAACCCTATATGCCTGCTTTTCTCAGCTTCACATCAGTTTCATTTGTGGTCCATCTGCAACATTTCCCACAGAAGGCCCACACAGGCCTTCTAGGGAAAATAAATGCATATGCATTTATTAACTGTTCAGCATTTCAAGATAAGCACAATACATTACGAGAAGGAATGCTTGTAAGGTAGATAGTATGGTGCCATGGTATCCCTGCTCATAGTAAATGAATGTGTATCAGAAGAATGTGTTAAAAATGTCTTCCAAATCCTATATTGATAATTAGAAACTGAGATTGACCTCCATTATTCTCTGTGTCCCACTGCCTTAAATTAACTTTACAGATGGTCCACCTGGAGCACTGCATCCAGCTCTGGAGCCCTCAGCACAGGAAAGACATGGACCTGTTGGAGAGGGTCCAAAGGAGGCCACAAAAATGATCAGAGGAATGGAACTTCTCTCCTGCGAGGACAGGCTGAGAGAGTTGGGGTTGTTCAGCCTGGAGAAGAGAAGGCTCCAGGGAGACCTTACTGCAGCCTGCCAGTACTTAAAGGGGGCCTATAAGAAAGATGGGGACAGACTTTTTAGCAGGGCCTGTAGTGATAGGACAAGGGGTGATGGTTTTAAACTAGAAGAGGATAGATTTAGATATAAGGAAGACATTTTTGACAATGAGGGTGGTGAAACCCTGGCCCAGGTTGCCCAGAGAGGTGGTAGATGCCCCATCCCTGGAAACATTCCAAGTTAGGTTGGACGGGGCTCTGAGCAACTTGGACTAGCTGAAGATGTCTCTGCTCATGGCAGGGGGTTGGACTAGATGACCTTTAAAGGTCCCTTCCAACCCAAACTATTCTATGATTCTGTAGCTACTTAAGGACTTCCCAGCATAAGGGTACCCTGGGCAATGTCCAAAAGGTTTAACAGCACAGGGAGTGGGCAATGTGGCTGAGAAAAATGAGAGACAATCAGGCAAACGGTGCATCCTAGCAACATCCAGGTAACCTGTTGGTCTGCAAGGCAGTATGTAACTGTTTCGAGAGTGATGAGATTGTTGCCAACTAAAATGGCAGATAAGCTATGGTGGAAACTCCTATTTATTTGATTAGCAATTACAAGAAGCCTCACTTCCTCCAGCAGAACTCAGGATATGTTGGGCATGGCTATGAACAGGGGCATAACCATAAACCATGTAGCTGGGAATTTCACCAAAGGTAAGTTAATGCTATTTAAGTTGTGATTCCTCTGTTTGAAAGAACTTGTATTGCTTTGTGCTGTGATGATTTCACAAGTTTCACTATTTTTTTGTGATTCTTGGTAATTCCTCTTTGACAGAAAACTCCCTGGGGCCAGAAATTTGTACATGACTATTGCCGGGCTCCTGCAGAGATTAGGTGGAAAGTAAAATAGAAATGGAAGTTTCATGAAGCCTTCTTTCCTCAAATGTTGCAGGAGGAGCTTGCAACCACAGTGAGTTGCAGAGCCTGGAAGTTGTGGAAAGCAGAACAGAGGTAGAAAGAGCAGATTTGTATAAAAGCAATACAGGCCTTACACAAATGCTTGTGACCAGTGAATTCAGATTTTTTGGCTGAAAATGTGCCTGCAGCTTGAGCTGTAAGCAGAATGCAGGTCTGTGGATTTGGCAGATTGAGTAAATGAAGACTTCATCCGAATCTCTAGGTACTTGAAGAAACTAGGCCAAGCATGCTCAGGTATATAGCCACTGAATAAAATATTTTTTTGACCCTGATTTTAATTAAAATAAAGCATAACTACCCCATTGTGACACCACTACAGTTTACAATTCTTTCTTCATTTATTTAATCAGTCAAAGCAGATAAATCAGCAAATAGCGCTTGTAAAGTCTCCTAGATTAAGAGATGAAACTCAGATAACCTTCGCCAAATATGTTAATAAAACCAGAATTAGCAAAATTCCCTAAATACCCCTGTGGATGAAAAATAGTAAAGGGATTTGAAAACAACTGTTAACAACAGCTGTAAATAGCATATATTTTTAATTTAAAACTGTAATATAGAATATGCTTCTTACTGTTCTTACTCATTAGACAGTGGATATTTGAATAAAATTCAGGCCTGGATTGAGATATCCTGCAGTGGAAAAAAGGTGGCATTTTCAGCAGCTGTTGTTATCACAATGATGTGGTGAACTGAGCAAAGATTCCTCCAGGGCATCTTCTTGAGCTTCGTCTTATATTTCAACAACTTTCCCTTTCTCTTGGTCTGTCAAATAGGGAAGAAAAACCAGAACTACATTTGGGTAAAGCAAAACACTCACTGTTAGGACTAGGAAAGTCACTTATGATGTGACCTTTACTACTTCTGAGTGATGGGGAGATGAACTTCTCCAATCCCAAGTCAGTTACTGCAAAGGAGAGTCATCATCACTGTTTCTTTACTCACATACGGTATCTTCATGGACTTTTGTAACTAGTCTAGCTCTGCTTCCAGAGTGGCACGTTATTAGAAAAGAACTTAAGTGTTTCCATGATCAATATTCTAAATACTTCATGGTACAACATATGAAACGCAGGTCTACCTCTCCTTTGACATTTTAATACTGAATTGAGATGGCCACTCAAATTTTACAATCATCAGTGTCTCTCTGCGATGTGCATTAAATGCTAAGCAGCCTTGAAGCTCTTCCAGATTGTCTGGCTTTAGCTGCTTAGAAGATTCCATTACTCTCAGATTCAAATACCATCATAAAAGCTGCTGTAACACCAGGGGTCCTGAAAAGGTCTTTGTCCAATTCACCTAACATTATCAAAGTGCTTGTAACTGGACGTTTATATTATATTCCTAACTTTAGTCTATTTTTAATGTAACTGGCATTGGGAAAAGATGGTGAATTTCTCAAGGTCTTAAAAGAATCTAATATATCTTTTCTATTGGGTCTTCTGTTCTTTTCACATTGTCTCTTGCTCCTGACAGATAGAGTCAAGTTCTGCTACCAGTAGTTACTGCTTTTATGGGTGTCAGTACTAGCTGTTCTGCAGCCTTTAAAACTGCTAAAGAAGCTTCTGAAGCCATTGTCATTTCTGTGGGGCAACACAAGCAAAACAAGTCGAGGAGTCAGGCTCATCCTTTTCAAATCAACTAAATCATACCTTCCTGCCCTGACATCATTGGAATTACCCATCTGTTTCCTGTATTTTAGTGCCTTGTTGATTTGAGGAGTGCCTTGCTCATGTTTCTTACTAAAAGTGATGTGCTGAAGCACATCAGCAGGCATTGAAGCAAGCTTGCAGCACCTATTCGGTGAAAGAATTTTTCAGGACTTTTGCCTCTAAAGCTATTAATCTTGTAACTTCCAAGCACAGAAATCAATAATGTTTTGGAAAGTCAAATTGTTCATAAAGGAACTGTGGGTGGTGTCAGTGCAGAAAAGAAACATTTACTGGAAAATACAGAGAAATTTATGTATTTATTTGATATGGGGTTGCATGTATCAGAAATGTAACAAACATCTCTAGCAAGAAACAAACAAGGAATTTTTTGTAAGAGTCTGGCTGGCCAAGGGAAGGGGAAGACAGATCTGAAACCAGAAGAAACCGGGCTGTAAGAAATAATAAAATAATCAAATGCAAATTGTAACTAGAGCTGGACTACAGTGCGTAACCTTTTCCTTCAAATGTGGATTGAAATGTTTCCAAGTATCAATTAATCCCTAGTCTACCATGCATTTCCTAGTTGCTTCCTGTGCATTATTAATGGACTGGTCACCCTGAGATGAAGGTAGGAAGTAAAAGCAATTAAATTCTTCTCCCACCCCTGCAGATACAATTGACCTAGAGGATTCAGCTACAAGTAAAAATGAAAAAGCTCCAAAAAAGAGTAAACATGCCCTTCTTGCCTGAGCCGGATTGTGTAGTTTAAAAAGCAGCATGCAAGAGCAACGGCAAGCTCCCTTTATATAAAACATCAAATTCTAAGGTCCAGGGCTGATCAAGGAAAAGAGCAGGTGCCCACTCTCTGCTGATTTTTCCTGGTGTTGTTCTGTAACTGAATGAATACTTCGAGCCAGAACTCCAGACACTGATTCTTTTTTGAGTATAGAAAAGAAAACCCCATCTGTCTCCTGAGAGGTATTGATCCCATTTGAATTTGAAGAAACAATTTTAACTTCATGTTTTTGTGCGGGGTGATGTCCACAGAATTCAGTAAGGCTTCTGACTGTATAATACGGTTAACTCTGGCCTGAGAGGGATACAGTCACCCTAGCCTGCAATTGTCATACAGATCACTCGGCAAGGATAACAAGGAGAGCTTTGTGGTTGCTGTTTGCACGCTAACTTTAAAGACTCGTGTTTGTTTCCACAATGTGGTAACGCCGAGGTGAAATTCTACCCTTTTTGCTCTGTTCAGCATCACTGGAGATACCATATTAAGCTAAAATAGGCATCTTTCCAAATCACCCTGATTATCCTTCTGTTTAGGAAAAGTCTCCTAGCCTAACGACGATTATGTTACCAAACTCAGGGTATACGCAGAACTAACTGGTAGGGGAAGAAGGAGGAAAACACTGACAGTGCTTACACAGCACGGGGAAGAAAGGAGTATCATGTGGTTTTACTAATGCAGAGGGACAGTTCTGAGTGTCTGTGAATGAGGTCCTTGGTTATACCCATCCTGTATGTGACTGGAAGTATTTTCTCACTATTTGTTCTCTCGCTATTTCTTTCTTGGTCTTTTAGGACCATAAAGTCTTTGGGAGCACACTAGCTCAGTTGAGTGGCAGGGAGAAGAGAGGAAAGGGAGAAGAAATTATAAAAGCACATGAGTGAGTTAGACCTCATTTTGAGCTTGAGACCTAGTGAGCCATTTGGGCTTTGTTATGATAAGAAGTCACAAAGGGGTGACAACAGGAACAAAAACAGAACCGGCGGCACTGCGGAGAACCAGATCATAGGTTTTCTTGAACCAGTATTTTGCTGGCGACGATGAAGGTTTTGACATCAATACACAGCTCTCTCAATCTGTGCTGGTCTCAGGTGAGTCTGTCACAGGCAGTGCCTGCCCTTCTGGATGATTCTTTGGTTTGGTTTAGAAATGAGCACCCAGCAGTTTTACACAGCAGCCCAAGGTCTGCATGAAAAAGAATGATTCAAATGTGATCACTGTGGGAGGGGTAACTCCGGAAACTTAAAAGTTAGGAGAAGCAAGGATTTGGGGTGGTCATGGGACTCTGACATCGAAATTGTCAGAAGAGAAAGGAGGAGACTGAAGTCTAAAGCGAAACTGCAGAGCAGGCTGGGGAGGGGAAAAGTGAAGGAGTAAAGTTCCTGGAAAGCAGCCATCCTAGGGCTTTGTTGGGCTACTGGCTCTGCACATTGTCGCACAGTTTAAACCTACCTAGAAAGAGACATTTTGAGTAACCAACTTTGGCATATCTTTCCCATTTTCTCATTGCATTTATTTTTTTCAGAATAATTTATGGCAAAGGGCAAGTTTTTACAAACTAATTAGTTTCTGCATAAAGACATCAATTACTTGGCCTCGTTTCATAGGACTTCATTAGCTCTTTTGGGATATCCAGTAGACGTTGCCATTAAGACACACAGTGAGTGAAGCAAATATGGTTCTCGCTGACGTGAAATCCTGACGCAGTCAGGACAGCTCCATGAACAGAAACGAGAGCTGACTCATGCTAAAAGGGTGAGCTGGTATTCTCATAAAATACTCAAACAAAATTATATCAGGTACTAAAAACTATGCTCACATGGCACCAAGACTAAAGAACTGAGAAAATCCACAGAATATGACTTTGATTGATTCTGTGTCTTTTAATGAGACCATTGTGCCTGTTCTTCATAACAACTTGAATTAAGGAGAGACCATCAACTTTAATTCTGAATTTCCATATGTTTGTCAAACTGAGTTTCTAAAGCCTTTTTTTTGCTCGTCTTCTTTTAAAAGCACAAAAAAAGATGGAGATCATGTTATAATCACTTGCCAAAATTCCTTTTTTAAAATCAAAGCTGTTTAATGTTCAAGAATCCTTTTTATGCATACAAAGTACCATGTTTTACTCTTCTATGATTTAAAACTGACTTTATTAATATTAGCAAAAATGTCCTCACAGACAGACTGAACTCTTGTGCTGTAACTCAAATCCTAGCTAATTATGGCTCAGCTGTAAAGTTATAAATCCTTGAAAAACAAGCTTTATAAGAGAAGTATTGACACAGTCTTAACTATAGCCATGTGAATGGAGCCACTGTAATATTGTTTGGAAATAGTGTTCTAAAAGGGAATCTTTTATGAAAAGAGATGCCAGCTGTTCACTTTGGAAACATTTATTTCATTGGCTCATGATAAAATTGGCTGTGGAAGATATTATTCTGAAACACAGTGACTTCTTAATTTCATTACGACCTGAAGTCACTGAGAAAGACATGATGCCTAGGAGCTGTGAAAAAGGATTGTCACCATGTCTTTTGCTTATATTGCTTTTCAAGAAATATGCACATTTTCTTAGAATAATTCAGGCTGGACAGGCCCTCGGAAGGTCACCTAGTCCCTCCTGCTCAAAGCAGGAGAAAATACATAATACACCTCTTTCATTTCATTTTTTGATAAAATAGTTTATTTTTATTTTTAAAAAGGAGGTTTAAGAAAGCTTGCTTTTTAAATATACTTTTTTGCTTTTGGCAACAGTTTGACAGACAAGAGCTGCTTGCTTTGGTTTGAGGAGGCGGAAGTCTACAAGCATGGCTAGAACCACCTGCCAACCCCAGCCGCGCTACACAGTCCAGGGTCACACATGGATAGGTGGCTTTGACCACAAGAACTCAAAATCTAAAGAGATAAGTAAGAAACAAATGAAAGAAACAGAGAGGAGTGTGTCCTGTTGACTGGCTCATGATGATCTGCCATGTGGAGTCTCGCTTCTGAGTCAAAAAGGCTGCTGGGTCTGGGAATGAGATCCAGAATCTGAGAGTGCTGGCAGGGGAGATGCCACAGCTGAAAATGCAGCTCCAGTGATATTTTTCTATAGAGAACCTAACACAAAATAGCTGTCTACCCTCGATAATAAGATCTGGCGTGAGTCTCTTGTGCATCAAATGGAGCTTGTTCATCTCACAGCATCCCCTTGTCCCAAAATTAGAGGAGAGGTATGGAGTGGTATAACTCTATATGTGCCCAGGAACACCTGGGTATGAAGTCCTGAAACTATATCCTATATATCCTGTATTATATTCTATATATCTTATATCCTATTATAGATCATATTTTAATGGTGCAATGCTCTTGGAGATGCAGGGGAGGAAAGAACTTCTGTTTACCTGAGTTCTTTTTCTTTAACATACAGTGCAATGCTAAGCCACTGATCAGTGTGTGTTCATTCCTTATTGCTACATCTTCTTGTCCTTGAGTAGTGCTGATGAACTCCTTGTACCGGTAGTGTCTGCTGCTATTATTGACTACAGTCTCTATCCTCTGCCATGTCATTGAACTTCCATTACCATTGGCTTCATTAGCAATTATTGTTTTGGTGAAAAAAAAAATCCTACATCACATATTATGGGATGACCTGAGGCCATTGTGGAACTGAACATTCCCTTAAGGATAATCTAGGCACAATATATCAAAGTGCTGAGAAAATATCCTTTGTCTCAGGTCACGTAACCAATATGGCTGTTAAATGTTTTAAAAGCAGTTATATAACTGGCATTTAAAATGTTTTATTGAAAACCCTTAATGCTACTGTAACTAAATGACCTTTAGGGGAGTAAAACACATCACACCTTAAAATGGGATTTGATTAGAAATATCAAATGTTATAATGTGCTCATGACTCTACATGCACCATCCTGTCATACCAACCACAGCAGCCGATGCACGAGCATTGGCTTTTGAATGTTATTTTCAGCTTAAACTTATAACCTAGTTACTTTACAAGGATATTATTATTTATTGTTATGAACTTTTAAACATTCCTTGCAATATTTGACATATGATCACTTTATTATTGGGGGTTTTTTTATGAACAGGTGGTATCTTTTAAGGCAGATGTTCCCAAAGAGAGAGCATTTGATCTAGGAAGAGTTGGCTGATCAGAGGATTCTTACTCGCTTCTCTTCTCTCCCCATGCTATGATTAGATCTTTCTGAGAAACAAAAAAATACATCCATTAATCTGTACTGTTCTAGAAGAAACCACAGAATTGCAAGAAAGTACAGAGGTGGTTTTCCATGCTAATGCAAAGCAAGACAGCCATGAAAGTTTTTTTTCTCTTAAGAGATTGCTTTTACTAGAAGCAACTGTAAAAACCCCACAGAGCAAACTTACATGTAAAAATATATTAAATGTCATGTTACAAGTCATATACTACTGATGTCTGGACTTCTGAAACACAAAACCATCTGAATAGCGAGAGTGGGAATATTTTTGAACTCAGGATAACAAAGGTAGAAGTATAACAGATACACAAGTTAAAAAAAAATTCCCCGAATGACAATTGAAATGAGAGATACTTTTAAAAAAATGGAGAAATGCTGTCTCTGAGACTATCTGGCCCACTGAGAAACATAATCCTTTTTTCACTTTCAAGTACTCTGAAGAGGAGTAGGTGGAAAAAAACCTACTCCAAGCTATGAGAGCAAAAATCTTTTTATCTTTCTACTTACTTACCTGTCTGTAGCTCTTTCCCCACAGCCCCATGAGCACTGGTTATTCCAAACAGATTATTCTCCTCATTATTTTACAGCTAGGAAGTTGAGCCATACGGGAATAAAGCAAGGTGTCCAAGATCACTGAGAAAGCCTGCGATAGATAGAATCACGAGCTGAACACAGTCCTTGACACATGCCTTCATCACATAAACATTCTCCTTACCCCAAATTCCACTCCCAGTGCCTATGCAAATATCTCCTCCACATTGAACTGATACGTGCAGGATGGGCAAGACTTCTGTCATGTATTAGATTGTCTGGAGCAGGATTCAGGATCCCAGAGGATGAATTTGTTAGCAAAGAAGAGGGTAATTTGCTGATAAAGTGAACGTGTTCATAAGTAAACTGAACAAGCATGTGGCCAAAACAGATATACAGCTTTGAAAAATCCATACAGAAATACTGGGAAAAAAAGTTTATCAATCAGAGGTATCAAGGAAACAATAGAGAGCTAACAAAGTTTTATGTTAAAAAAAAACAGACTTGATAATTTCCCCACTTCTGTTCATGCTTTGAGAAGGTCACCTCTACCCCCACAAACTTACAAGATCCAGCCAGAAGCTTTTAAATACCTTGGTGCAATTCTACTAATTGAACGTCCAAGCCATTAATTTAGCAATAACGGTGGCAAATAAGGGAGGGTCCTGCAGGGAGACAAAGCTTTTGAGGCTTACTGGGTGCTGCTTGGGAAGACGGTGAGAGAAAAGCTAAATCAGAGGGAGCGCTCGGGGGCTGGAAGCAATCCAGAGCCGCAAAGAGGAAAGATGGGGAGCATGAGGAAAGAAACCCCAGGAAAATGAGTATTGTACTGAAAGTTATTTGAGAAGAGAAATGATGCTTCAGGTATCAAATTGTTTCTCCATCGGCTGGTATTTGGCTGTGAATACTGTAGATGAAGGCTGGATGAGAGAGAGTTGGTGCTGTACGTAGAAGGATGTTGATTTTTGGAGCTACTGAGGTGTCTCGGGAAAATGTTTCCAAGTTGCAGGAAGCCAAGAGTCCTGTTAAACATATTTAAACAAAAACATAGAAAAGGCTCTAGTGTCAGGTGGCAATTACACAAAAACTCTAGAAGTGGAAACCAACCAAGTGCTAGAAAGAGGGAAGTCTGGGGGAGATTGAAAATAACCCTGTGAGGATCATGCTGAACAGTCAGATCAGCGTTTGTGCTCAGTTAGACCAGGACTTGTCTGCCAGAGAGTTTGGTTTTGGAAAGTGGAAACAATGGAATCGCGCATGCAAAAAATTATTCTTTGTGGAGGGAAATGTTGTAGCCGCTTGACCAAAAGGAAAAGGTGGATGTAGTGAGCATGGACTAAACTGATGCTTAAAATTAATATATGTGAGCAAGAAGAAATGGAGAAATGGAACAAGCAGAAACAATAATATCCTTGAATAAACAGCTCCAAAGTCACTGGATAAAATATCAGGCATAATGGTGGTGGCTTCTAGATGCTGCTGAGGTGCTGGGCTGCGGTGGAGATACCAGTTAGCTTGTAGTACATCGTTGCTCATTTTGCTGCCTTTGCTATCATAAATTAGTAGTAACAACAAAACAGGAACAAAATAGATCTAAGAAATGTCACTACAGAGCTGGGGAACCAGGAGGTTTCCCATGGAATTTCTCCTAAAAGGAAACCATGAAATAACCCAGAGAACAGTAAATCCTAGTAAATGTTTATACATTAAACTTCACTCTCTGACGTGCAGTTCAATCCCCTTCCACTACAGGGCCCTTGGGGTGGAGCTGGCAATTAATCTGCAATTGCTTGGGAGGGAGCAGTTCACAGCTGAAGGGGCTCTGTGGATTATAAATTTAGCAAGCAAAATGGGGAGTGAGAGCACTGGTAATAAAGGAAGTGTCAATAGTTAAAGCTATAATAATCAGAACTCTAGGGCAGATAATCGGCACCTATATGGCAATTTTCAATTCAATAAATAAAGCTAACCGAGTTGTCTAACAACGCCATTGAACTGCGATTACAACTGGCAGCATTATGTAACTGTGACAACCAGGCGAAGCGGAAAAAAAATGAGAGAAAGAGAAATGCATATATATTTCCAGTCTTAGTTACTGAAGGAGTCTGGGGATGAAGCCCCATATCTGAAAGCTCCAGAGGGAGCATACTACAATCCATTTCCGATACTCTTCATCAACACCCCGGGGATCCGCACACACAAAAAAAGAGGATTAGACAAAGGCACCTTTTTTTTTCCCTACCATGAAAGTGGCACCAATACCATATTCTTTCCATGCTTTAAATAATGCAGTCCAAGTACACTTAAAGAACCTGGAGGCATGGCTAGCCTCGACTCTAGCCACCAGTGTGGAATTCTGCACTGCAACATTCACATGCTCAAATTTACCATAGCAACCTCCACATCACATTTAATACACAGAGACATCCCTCCTCTTGCCTGTTTAAAGAGCCCTTGTTAAGTGGTTTTGCTGTATTTTAGATGCCAAGATGTCGGTAAGATTGATGGAAGGGTGCACAATCAAACTTGCAAGGAGAGCCTAGCATCTAGCTCATTATGTAAGAGAATTAGCAAGGCAGTTCTTTTGACATGACAGTCCATTATGGCGGCTGTCAATCATACCTTAGCATATGCTTTTTTTGTCCTCTTCAGTGATTTAAAAAAAAAAAAGGTTGTTCCATTCCTGCTTATCAATGAGGCAAAGTGTAAATGCTTTGTGTGCGTGCACAGCCGCTGTTACAGATCTAGATGGGCAGTGCTTTCTTCACAGCAATCACAGGGTGAACATATTATTATGCATGCATGTGTAATCCTTACTCGTGTGGCTCTTTGTCCCAATTATATCTGCACGGAGGCTTGAATCTGCTATTGCTTCTCATCCATCTAATAGTTTTGGTCCTTTCATATGGTGGTGCTTAGAGCATTTTGGTGCAGAAAGTCTAGGTTTACTGCCTGAGGAAAATCCATCTAGAAGGGCAGTTCTATTTATTCATTCCCTCTTCAAGAGGAGGAAAAACTTGCACTAAGACTTGTCTTGAAATGACAGTGATACCAGACTAACATCTGTGCCTCTACTACTTTTTATAAAAATACTTCCATATAACGAACAGAGGTTAATGAACTAAGCCTGGAAGATGGCTCAGCATTGTAGTAGTTAAGTGGGAAACAGAGGTACAGAGAATCTCAAGTCTCTAACTCTAGTTGACTATCCTTCCTGAAGTCTTCTACAACCAAGCCATCTCCTATTGGAAAGGAAACAACTTCTGAGAAAGGCTCTTTGCCTCTCCAAAAGAACATCGGGGCGGGGGGGGGGGGGCGGGAACTAGAAGGACATACTGCCTCTGAAAAATAAATAAGTTCATCTGTAAAGCCACATCTTGACTGGTGTGCTCATTTGAGAGTTGGTAACTGGCAGTAATACATACTAGGGAGCCTGGGAAGTTAACGCATAGCAAACAATAGTGCATTTGCAAACATAGAATATGTATTGAGGTAGAATTATCTTTTTGTGTTATTTTTAAGACAAAAAAATCCTGTGCATTACAAGGCAACTCTTGTAAATTGTAGCTACATCTGCATTTGATTCCCACGTGTATATCAAGCAGTACAGCTGAGACTAGATGTACACTTCACTAGATGTGGTTTTGGTTCATTTATGGTAACACGCAGGCAAGTTGGAAAAAGAAGCTTCATTCTTGCACATCCATCTTTCTGCCACTCCTTCTTTCCTAGTATCTCTTTCTCTTCTGCCCATGTAAAACTAGAGTCTTCTGGGGCAACATGAAAAATAACTGCTAACACAAAGCTGCACCAATGGGAAAAAGGTAGCACAGCCATCCTAGTAAAGATGAACATCCAGAAGGAGGTTTGTTCACTGGAAAAAACAAGGTTCAATAGTCAAATGCTTTATCTTGGTTATCACTTTTATTAGGGTGAGTAGGAAAGTGGGATTGCACTTTAAGAGCACAGTGAGAAAGTAAATGTTTGGGAAGGTTTCTTCCTAAAGTAAATGTTTTCAGAAAAGCCCTTTAAAATGTTCTCCAGTTTCTCTCCTCTTAGTTTATCTGGAAAGGAGTAATGTGTGACTATTTAAATAATCATTAGCCTTGAGATAATTTATACTTACTGCTTGTTTTTATGCTGTTACTTATAATCCTAGAGAAGACTGGGGCGTCCTTGTATATATACACCGTATAAATACAGATAAATTACACCCTCTGCCCCAAGCATCATACAGACAAAGGCTTCTGTCCTGGATATTGCTGACTGAGGCAAATACTCTTGCTCACATACATTGGCAATGATTTCAAGGGGGTCCTCCAGAAGCAAGGCTCAAGAGACCTTCCAGAAGAACAGGTCTTGGACAATTGGTATCATAAGCATTGGCCTTAGTCTTTCTACACAAATGGATCGAGCATCATTGACTTCATTGGTACCACTCAGATGTGCAGTGGTGTGCAGATGTTTGCTTCTGACCTTTCTAACATTCTTTTCCATTAAAAATAAATAAATGATGCCCTGAAATACCAAACAGGAGTCCATTCACATTATTCTATCTGACTGCAGGTTAGATTCTTCCTTTCTGTGCTATCATTTGATATTCCCTAAATAAGAACTTACTATTCTTTTTTATTGGGGATGGGGCACAATATACATATATATATACATACACACATAACCAGTTAAACAACTTCGAGGGTGCTTCATTCTACTACTTCATCCTAAACCGGCCATGTGGTGACTCTTCTCCTGATCTGGTCTGCAATGAAATCAATGGGAAGTGCTCTATTAAATTTGGCTTCAGATCAGATGCTGCCATTGAAAACCATGATATAAGCAGACTGGTCTTTGTGATACCTTCTATAATGGCACAGTGTGGTCCCAATCCTGCAGTCTTACTCTGGGAAAATCCCTATTGACTTCAATGAGAGCTCTCCTTAACTAAAGATTTCACAATCGGGTAATGAGAAGCAATGAGCATACGCTGCCCTCTCTATTAGATCCTGTAGTCAGACTACTTCTGATAGGCTTCTATAAAGTGATTTTCTATGGCAATCTGTGCTTGCAGCAGCACCTGCTCTGTTAGTCTCTCAATTCTTCACTTAACAAAACAGCTTGACACCGCAGGTGAAAGATTCTGAAATGTTTTAATTAACTAGCTTGAGCACCATTTGATTTCTATCTTATCTTCCTAGATGCTTCAGAAATTCTAAACTGCTTGGTTCCGTGACTGCCATCAAATAAGATTTGAATGTATGATATAGGCTTCTATAAAAGGAAAATACGCTGAATTTATATTGGAAAGTTTATATCAGGCCACTGTAAACAGTGTGTTTACACAGCTCATTGTCACTGGGAGACTTGACCAGCAATATTTCTCAAGCTGCAGGAATAGTTCTAGAAATCGTGGGCCAAATCTTATAGCCCTGATTTAGTCAAAACTCCTATTGATGTCATGACGTTTGGTTTGGGGCTCATCTTGAGTTTTAGAGGATGAAATAAAAGATCAATGGGAAGAGCAAAAAAACCCACCTGGGGGCTTTTAAACTATCCATTTTTCAGGTTATACAAGAATATGCATTTCAGTGGGCTGACATTGTACAGAAGCAATCGGAGCTCTGAGTCACGAAAAAACCTCTCGGTCATACGATGAAATAATTACTGAAATGTTCTGCCCATGTTAGCATAGCTCAGTTCGGTAGGTCAATGCTGTGCACCTACTACCGCACAAATAGGGATCAAAGAGAGGCAATAAAACACAGCGCCGGCAATCTTCCCGAGACAGCCCTCACCACGGGCTGCCGCACCCTTGCCCGGCTGTTCACTGCGGAATGGAAGAGCTGGAGATAAGGCCTTCTTGTCTGAATGCAAAGGAATAGGTTCCTCTCAAAGGGCTCAAAATGGACCTATTTAGCAGGGGCATAATCTAGCAGGAGTAGCTATTGGAGAAGACTGGTTTATTCGCATGTATCAGCCTCAGAGTTACTTCGTACAGGGTTTGATATCAGGTTTCTGAAAAAATGTGAAAAGTAGGCATGTGCAAGGAAGGAAAGCCATCAGATGTCTGTTGTGGCCAGCAGGAACTTTTTTTAGTCCTGCCAAAATGGTAAAAATATACCTTTAGTAAAAAGATAAAAGCTAAAATTCTCCTGTAATAACTTGCCTCCACAATCTGAAATATCACAACGCCTATAAAGGGATGAAAGATTAACAATCTTACCGGTATAGCAGCAAAAACACAATGTACAGTTATGGAATCCAGGATTTGAACATGACTTAGTCTATATGGAATGATTTTTAAATGCTCTACAAATAGTAAGAAATACTAGTTACCAACGAATCTTTAATAATCAGTAAAGTGCTGCTGGGGGGCGGGGGGGAAGACTTTTTGTCTTTTTTTTTTTTAACTGGGGATTACGATACAGGTATCTTTGCAGAATTATGCGTATTACTGTTCTGACATCTTAATCTGTAGGTTTTTTCCCTTCACATTAAGCACAGTAAGCTAAATGAAGTGTTCTGTGCCCCATTGTGTCTTTTCATAGTTTCTGAACAGAAGCCAATTTAAATAGTTAAAATCCGTTTATGGGTAACGTTCCTCACAAACACTGCACCACTGAGACTATTTGTCTTTCTGAACTTGTGCTAGCGCTCATTGCATTAGCAGTTTAATCAGATTTGTTAATGAATAATGTTTCACTTGCAAAGTATATCTTACGTGCATTAAGTTCTTAATTGTGGAGTTGCCACAAGCCCTGCATAAAAGGCAGCACTGCAGGAGCCGGGGAATCCAGATCACAGCTGGGCTCCTGCTCCCCCTCGCTCCTTGGTGTCTTGCCCACTGGCTGGGTACCAGACCTGGCTGAGCCCGTGCTGGCTTAGCTGGGCTCTACTGGGTGCTCTGAGCAGGGGAGGCCCCTTGCTTGCCTGCTTCCCTCTAGTCCTTGGTGGGGCTGGGAAGTAGCAGCGTCAAAAAAGATTATTTTTCTGGTGTGGGTTATTTTGTTTGGGGTTGTTTTGTGGTTTGTGGGTTGGGGTTTTTTGGAACCTGAGAAAAGGGAGAATACATGGATGTTGACTCCTGAAAAGAAGAATTTAACTCTAAAGTAGTTCCTCTGTGGCTGATTGCTGATGTGTTTTTTCCCCTTACGGGTACCTTTGCTGTAGCCTTGGAGTTTTAATTTCACTCTTTAGCTGAGCATTATAGGAAATGAAACAAAAAATGGAAGTTTGATGTAGGTCTTCAGTTAATGTATTCAGTCTTGAGCTGTTTTAGCCTGCTATTTTGTAATGCCCAGTCCTTATTTTCATCTTGAAGTTTTCTTCATGTCTTGTTCTTGAGCGGATTTAATTTATTAGTCAAATACATTACAGTTGGGCATCGCAATTCTACAAACTGGGCAATCTTTTCTACTAAAGTACAAGCTAGCTTCTACATTGACTAACAGTATTGTGTATGAAATTGGTCATTTAATTGCAATGTAGAACAGTGGGACAGAAGAAGGAAGTGAGGTTTTATTTCTCTTTGAAGTTAAACACTCCATTTCTCGTTTTCTTATCACGTTTTCAGTTTCATAAGCCTTTGAAACACAGCAATTATATGAAACACTGGTTTGAACTATGTCATAGAAAACCGTGTGCCAAATTTTTTTAAGGCCTGGAAGTACGTACACACATAAGTTGTTTCACATCACATCTGGTTTTCTGGGGTTTTTTTGAATATACAAACTAGAATACTGAATCAGAGTTAGGCACTTGTTTAAGGACATAATGAAATCTAGAGTTTATCAAGTAGGAAATCAGGTCTTGAATCCAGGTATTAGCGATCAGTTCCTTCCTCAATTTGGTTGGCAAAACACTTCTGCAATGTTTTTAATATACCCATTTTCCTCCACAGTGATTTCTTTTTTTTTTTTCCCAGGGAAGACGGTATGATCTCCAGTTGGATCATCTGAAAATGCCTTCCTTAAACCATCTTTTTCAATACTGTGAATCGTAACTTTTGTCGAGTCATTTTGAAATCTGTCCAACTTCAAAGAAACAAGAGAGACATGCCCCATTGGGATGGTTTCATAGGCTGTGTCTGCTTTGTGCCTTTGCTGTTGGGCTTTGACCCAGTGATCCAAGGAACCTGTGGGCTGTGCCCATGCCAGGGCACAGCCGGGTGGAGAGTGGGCAGTCTTGAACTATCAAAAGCACCCAAGGCCAGTAAGCTGAGCTCAGTGTTCCCCGTCCCTTACCTCAGGTGACACCTCAAGTAGCTCAGCTGGAAGCAGAGGTGAAGCAGCACACACGTGGGGGACCACTCATGAAAGCCAACGCAGATCTCTGTTTCCAGGACCCTTCCCCCTCAGCCCCTTCCTTCTCTGTCGCTCCGTGCGTCCCCCGCGGCAGAGCTCTTGCCTCCTGGCTACGGAGCACTTTGTGGGAGGCAGCAGCTAATGGTCCTCCTCCTCTGCTCCCTGGATGTGACCAGAAACGGGCTACACACGTCGTTCTGCAGCTGGCTCGGGAGGCAGCGGGCTCAGGTGGAAGGTGGTGCTGACAGCAGGGACTCCTGGCCACAGCACAAGGTGCTGATTCAGGCAGGCTCGGTATTAAATGTTCCCCTCCGCCGGCATTCACTCCTGCCCTTTCCCAGACGATACTGGGAATTGCCCTGCTCGAGTGGTGCTAGTTCAGGAGTATGGTGCTGGCATGCCAGCCTGGGTCTGCGAAACTCTCCTGGATCTTTTCCTCTTTAAAAAAAAAAAAAAGATTTTACTTTGGGCTCTCCTGCCATGGTTTCACAGGTCTGGGTTAGCGGGTGGCACCACGGTGGCACGGCTGCTTCCCAGGCGGGGATGGTGCCCTCCCCCGCGAGGCTCCACCGCCAAGCGCACGTCCAGCCGGCGGGGACCACCACCGGCGTGTCCCCATGGCCGAGGTGAAGAGCAGCACTTGCTTGTGCAAGCGGGCTCGCGCCGCAGCGGGCGCCTGGGGCCGACGCTTTAACAACGTGCGCAGTGAGCGAGGCAGGGCACAGGGCCAGCACGGACCAGGGTCAGACGCACGCTGCAGACGTCACCGTTACTGACTGCTCTTCTACGAGCCTGTAGTTCCTTCCCGGTTTTATTTACTCCTTGTGGTGAGCACCAGCTGAATGCTCCGTTTCATCCCTGGCAGGACAGGGCACACCCAGCGAGCAGAAGCAGAAAGTTCATCGTGGCTCCAGCCAAGCTGGGAGTCTCTGCGGGGTTACTGCCAACAGTAGCTAGTGGGGCTCATTTGACCGGCGAAATATGACGAGTAAAACTTAAAGGAGGCAGAGCCAAAACCTGTCAGCTCTACCCAAAGCAGAGCTAGGTGAAACTGCGGTTTATTGGGTTACACCAGCTGCTATGGCCCCTTTTTCCTTGTGTAAAGGCACAAAGGAACCAGATTCTGACAGAAGACCTGATCTTGGATGTTTGCCGCTCTGGCGCTGTATTTTGGTGGTCAGAAGGACAGAAATTGTTGGAATTAATGTCTATGTGACTGTGATTACTTTCGTTGTGTGTGCTTCTCTGATGCTTACGTACGGGTGGCACAGCCCAGCATCTCCCTCTGATTCTGCAGCTAACTTCCTTCTGCTTTGAGCTTTCTATGCAAGTTTATCTGGCTGCTGTTCCTAATCACTGTAAGGCTTTTATTTAGCACCCGCCACTGTGTCAAATTCTTGTCATCTTCTCCCTTCCAAATACACTCTATACTTGGGAGGCTGCTGAGCACCCCGCACCCCAAGAAGTGCCGCAGCTTGCCCTTCAGGTGATTCCTCTGTGGCCCCAGTGGCAGAAATATTTCAAAATGTTGCTAAGCTGATTCCGTTTTTCTGCAAGCTTCCCTCATAAATCCAGCAGACTTGGAGGAAGTAATTGCTCCACCTTTGGCTCAAGATAACTTCTGAAACCATGTAATGTTTTATAAATACTCAAGAGGCAGGTTTTTCAGGCGAGAAGGCACACTACCTATTATTAAGTGCATGAGCAGTCAGCTCGGTCTGACTTCACTGCGGTGTGTAGAAACTTCCGAAGTTTCACTTCAGTAGAACCAGGATTTCACCTTTTTGGTAGACACAGGACACTCTCAGCAGTTCAGTATGTTTATCAGCACACTCACATCCACACCAAAATTATATGATTTAATTTCTTAGTCATGTTCCTGCTTGCAACTAGATAGCTCATGCCTAATATTCCTTGGGCAGCTCTGGTATCTTTTTACGTGCAGTCCTATTTCCTTTCTGGACGCGGTACTGAAATACGACCAGGTGCCAAGCCATGATGCCAATGTATAAAGTGCATATGAAGAGCAGACTAGCTCATCAGCACAGCAACTAGTACTATAGCCAAGAGTCTGTGTACAGATTACATTTTTGTGTGGACTGAACTATGCTATAAGCACGAGAGAGAAAAATCCCAAGTCAATGAGAATACTGTTACATAAATAAAGTTATATCTATTTCTTTGGCCTAAGAAAATGTTGTGATTAAAACACTGAGGGAGATCAAAGAGGCAAAAAAAACCCCTAAATAAAACAGTAATAATTGGTGAGTCCAGCATCCCTCTTATAAACTGGTCAGATGGAACAGAGCAAAACAAGTTCTTAAGCCCTTCAGTAATCACAATGGAAATAACTAACTGCAGAGCACACAAGAGGGGAAGCTATTCTTAGCTGTATCCTAACTAACATAGACAAGTTGGCTAAAGATGTAGCTATAGCTGAAGCACTAAGCAGCGGTAAGTATAGTGAGTGGTGCTGCTTTTTGTTTGAAAATGAAGCTTCCTCTTTCGTTAAGAACACGTGGAAATATCTGAGGAGAAACTAATTTTTAGAATACTTTAGGAAATGGGCAAATTAGATCTGACAGAGTAGTTGATATGTAAAATAGTGAATGTAAGACAAAAGGTGCATCAGGGAATTCTCAAGACACCTTTCATCATAACAAAGCCAAAAGCCATGAAGATATGGCAATATATTTTTCTCTGAAGCTATGGATTTATTCCCCCCCTGCCCTTTTTCTGGCATGTTGTTCCCAGCCAGAGCAGTGGGAGCCTCTCTTCCATTTGCCTGCAATGCTGGGTCTTGCTTGCACAAGACTTTACCGGTGAGTAAAGTTGCTCAGACTTCATACTCACAAACATAAAGTATTCCTTTTCAGCCCATGTGTGATGGGTGGAACAAAATATTGAGACCTTACTAGCATTCAAGAAAGGACAATTACATGCTCAGAAGCAGGCCATGAGCTTATCTACAGTGATATTAACTAGGATAAAAATCTTAAGAGATTTAAATGCTTATGATTCACAGTGTATGTAAGTACTGACTGATGAGACTTAAGGAAATATTTCCCTTTAGGGCAGGCTTTTCCATAATCAACCACTACAGGCACACTTCCTCTGGTCCACGGTATCAGACTACAGGGACAGCTAGCATGATCCAGGATGGCAGTTCCCATCCTCCTGCAACGTGAAGTCTGTGGCAGACAATCCCTGGACTCTTGGAGACATGCCTACTTCTAATGTTGAGTCCATTTTTGGGTTTCATCAGGCAAAAACGTTTTTTTCCTCTTACTTGTTTTTCCCCATTATAAGCTCCTGCCCAGGTAACCTCGCTGAAAAATTTCCAGAATTACTGAGCGGATTGATTGTTGATCTGATGTTACACCCAGTTAGCCAGTGAGTGGTGTGAGCAAGGACTGTTTGCGTACATGTGGGCTGTGGACTATGCAGAATAAAATTTCAAGCGGAGTTCCCTGTTAGCCTGAAAAAAAAATATATCTTGGCTGTATCGGGAAATTACTTAGTATGATCTACTTTGGGCAGGGTCTGGCTTCTATAGTCATCACCTGCCTTACTTCAAGACCAGCAGAAACCGCAGGCGGGACTGGCAGGAAAGCAGGTGTGATTTTGAACAAGTATGGTCCTGTTAGCTCAGCAATGAAACCTGTCATCTCCTGCCACGAAAGAGAGGGTCCCGTCGTGCTGCTGCTTCTACGCTGTGAAGCTAATGTATGGACACATTTGTAGGAAAACGTAGGGTTGTCCGATACGCGCAAGTAGCGGGGGATCAGCAGCTGGTGTGGGTGCCGACGTCCTGCTCCTCTAAGGAGCAGCTTCGTACACTGGTCGAAACAGCTCAACATCTGCAGCAGTAACGTGATCCATAACAAGTCTCCTGTACCATGAAGGCATTAACAGTTGAAATCAACTCCCTTTTCTGTTGACTGATCTTTATGATCCTCTCCCTGGAAACACTGAAGTCTGCAGTTAAAACGGAAATATGTTTAAGAAGTATACTTTTGTCTGTATTTTCCTTGGCCAGAGGCTGAAGTGAGTACAGTGTGCAAGTGTGATGCAATAAAAGAGGCTTCAAGAAAGAAAAGAGCGTGAGATGTGTATGTTACAGATGTAAATATCACCAGCAGAGCTGTGCTGCAGAATAAATTGAAGGGTTTATAGTGGGTTTCTGTCAAGAGGTTACATAATGGTTAGAAAGGTGATACGTGGTTCAAATTCACAGTTCAAGTCTAGAAATGGCAGCAGATGGAAAAATATTGATTTATATTAGTGACAGTAGAATAATAAAGGAAATAATTGAGCTACTACAGCTAGTTTCATGGTAAAAGAACAGTGTTCACGTTCCAGTTGCTTGCTGCTACTGGGTGTCAGGGTGACTACAGTACAGATGCCCGTATTCTGACCACTGATTTGCATCTTTGAGCACTGAGGGTCAAATAATTTAATTTTAATAGCTATCAACACTGAATTTAATGGCATTACTCTGTATTCAGCTAGTGCTACTGGAAGCAGAATTTTGTGTTAATGGGAAACAAAACAAACAAAAATTTGTATTTTGACCAGATTCTCTCTAGTAGCACCGTTCTCCTCAGCACTGGAGAATGGGGAATATGTCAAAGATGCAAACATAACCTCCTATATGCTGATCAGTCTATAACGACTGACCCTGGATAAATTAAAAATGATCATGAGATCAGTCTACACTACTGGAATAGAGTTTACATGAAATGGAGAAACATTGGAGCAGAGCATCCCAAATACCCCTTTGTTCCCAGTTAAAATCCTTAATGCTATTGGGAAGGCACAGAAATCACTTCCACTTGGTTTTATCCCTGTACTGAGGGAGGGGGTTTTTTTCTGGTCACTTAAAGCAAAATCTGTTCTTTTGTGCCACTTGCACAGGATCTGGCTTTCTAGCTTAAAGTCACCCGGGTGGGGGCTGCATCTCGGCTGAATGGTTTAGCAGAGTTCCCAGTAGATCCGAGCCCCCAGTCCCCAAAATGAGTTCCCTTCTGCCCAGGCAGCCAGGCTGCTTCCTGTGAAACCAGGAGAGCCGATGATGGGTTGCTGGGTCTCCCCTTGGCGCGGGGTAGCAAGCCAGCTGAGGCCGGAATCTGAAACGCATGCTCCTGCATCTTCCGGCTGAGCCTGGGGCATAAGCGTCGGATAATATCCAAGCTGAAGAGCTGTGTGCAAGGTGACGTCCTGCTCTCCCCATTCGTTTCTGGCCGCCTTCCTGAGCGGAAAAGCTGAGCTGAAGCAGGCCGGGTTCCAGCTCAGTTGCATCTCCCACCGGCTGGTGTGCTGCCTCTGTTTCTTGGAGTTTGGACCGAATTCATCTTCTTAAACGCAGCTGCTCTTGCAAGTGTAGCTGCGTGGAGAGGTGTACCTGAATGTGAACCTTCATGTAACTTAGTCCTGGACCAATAAATGTTTTGTAAATTAGGATTAGGACTTCAAATCCGATCCCAAAATTATTCAGGAGTCAACCAAGGGTGTGAATCATGTTATGCAAAACTACGTATTTTCATCAGCCTACTTTGCACGCTTAACCAATACATTGCTGACTCCTCTAGCTGAATTTACACTACCGTGAGGTAGCACTCTGGCAGCAGTAGCCACAAGTCCGTATTGGCAGAGTGAGGCCTGGAGGTCCTTGCTTGTATTCCTTTGGGAAGATCAGCCGTGCCCGGTTCTGGGGGTGCTGCTGACAGGCGTGCAGCTGACACGTCCTGCTATTTTCCACCGGTCCATCTATCCCAGTAAGCAACAATGTAAAGCAACAAAGATGACTGGGATTTCTCGGGGGGGGACCTAGGCTTCTTCCTGAAGGAGCACTAATACTGGCCGCTGCAAGAGCAGATGGGATTTGTAGGAACCCCGAGCTCCATCTGTTCACAGTAGACTTGATGAGCCCCAGATCCAGGGCACAGCTGAACGCAATGGCCGGCCCAGCGTTGTCAGCTGGAGGTGAAGAACAAGTGGGTCAGAGCAGCAAGATTAGAAAACAGACGGCGAAGACTTCTTTCTCTAGAAAACGGCAGAAAACACTTTTCACCGCTGTTGAAATATATCTGTAGTAGAACCAAAAGTGTAGCAAGGCCACCTTCTAAATATGACTGGCTATCCTTTGAGCAGCCTTATTTTACCTTCTGAGTTGCCTACGGCTGTGGCTGCCCCGCACAAATCAGCTAGCCGACTGCAGCGTACAACCTCCTACTTAGTGGGTGGAGCTGGCACAGCAGCATTTGTAACCTCCAAAGCTTGAATAACCCAGTTTCTAAAATCATCGTACTCGCCAGCCTGTGCAAAGAACATATAATTAGAGCAGCCTCGACTATTTCTGTTGAAACAGCTCTTGCAGCTTCTTGTTAGTTCTGATAACAGGAATGTTGCTGCTTCTGCACTAATTGCTCTAACAACCTTCTGAGGGCTCAATCCTGCAGTCAGTATGTGCAGTTCCTGCTGAGCATGCTGCTCTTAAAACTAAGGGATTGTCAGCCCTGGCAAGAACATGGAGCAGAGCTGGCTGATGTTCTGCAGGATTTTCTTGCATAAGCAGTAGAAAAGACATCAGTTGTTACTGATACACTTCTTCGCTGTCATCCGCTCAGATAAACGTGTTTGCTTCCATCGGGATCTCCACAGCTAGCTACTATCAATGCTCGTGAGCTCAGCTGTGACTTTCAGGAACAGCCTTTCTCTATCGAAAAAAAATAAGCCCCCTTGGGTAAATGATGAGTTCATCTAAGAGGGCATCCTTTTGCTGATTAAGTCACTACTTCATATCAGGGGAAGATGCTAAAGATACCTTAACTCTCTATTACCTCTGACATGTATGCCATTCTCCAGGATGGGAAAGCTTATGCCTTACCTCGGCTGTGATTCTCAATTACCACCTGATATTCCCACTGCTGGAGCACCAGGGCGTCGTTTGCCTCTCCGTGGCATAAATTCCTGGAAGCTGCTCAGCCTCAGATGAGGCCACATGTGCAAGTGAGCTTGTTTTCTCAGCTGTGTCATCTTGCCACGGCAATCTCAAACTCCAGCTGTGCTTGCCCAGAAGACAAAATCAACTACGTGTCCTGAAATGCCTAGGTTCATGAGAACTTTCCACATGGGCAAAGCTTTCCTTTTAGAGCCTCGGATGATGTTGGTGGGGTCAGGCAAGCCAGGATTTTGCCCACGTAACATAGGTTAGAGTGGTGTATTTGAAACACTTTAACACAAATTTATCAGTCACTGCCTCTGGGGAATTTGCCTGATCTGTTGCAATCATCTGGATATTTTAACAGAGTTTCAATAGACTTGCGTCAAAATCATTTTGCCATCATCTTGACATAGTAATGTAGTCTCCAGTGACTGCAGTGACATTATTTTGCCATCATCTTGATATCATCTATTACAGCATTGTGGTCCCCATGCTCTGGCATTGCTGAGTGCTTTGCCTCGTTATATTATTTTTATAAGCTTGCTCTGAAATTAGTGCAAAATAACTGTGGTTTTCATGGCAAGTTACATGCAAAGGGGGAGTTCCCTGAAATCAGAAAGATATTTCAAGTATACTGATCTGCTATTTTAAGAACACTCCAGATTTTTCACATTTTTCCTTTAAATGACCAAAATGTTTAATTCATACAAAACTGCCAGAAAAATGTTCACTTAGGAGGTAAATGATGTTTTACTCAGAGTTTGGCAGGAGTACTGAAAACCGGTTCCAAATTACGCTTTGTTCAATTTTCCATCATTAAAAGCAACATAAACTTACTTAATCTTTTTGGGGTGTACACCGAAGGAAACATTGTTTATTGCAGCCTGGAAGAGCCACAGGATTCTTATGTTTGTGATCCAATGGCTCCTGTGCCTGGGATCCAGCTTATTTTGAGTAAGCTCAGTCTCTACTATATCATTTTAAGTCTTAAACATACCTAAGCATATCCCAAATATCTTCACAGGCTCAGATGATTTCAGAAATGGATAGTCTTGTTGAATTGTCTTGGATAGGGAAAAGCTTGAGTTTGGGCTTAGCCTGGGCAGGTTTAGCTAAAGCCATCTTAAACTCACCCATTTTTTGTGGTTAAGACAAACAGCTTCTTCAACGGAATTGTTCATGCGAGTAGGAAGTTCATGTAAGTGCTTGGAGAATCCAAGAGTGCAAGAGACAGATGTAAAGATTCCCACTGACTTTAATGGCTTTAAAATGGCTTCAGTAGCTTTACATCAGGCCCTTAGAGAGCTTCTACTTGTTAATATTTGTAGAAACAGGAGGAAATTTTAAGCTCGGTGCATCAGTCAGGGCACAACAGTAAGCCTCTGGCAATCCTGTAAGTATTGGAGTTTGAAACTTAAGTATGGAAAATGCTGTCTGCGGTATCTCAGTTCTCTGCAAATACTGGGAATGAGGAGGTACGACACTGACCCGACTGGAGAGCCAGTTGACATACCTGATGCTAAATAGCTGTTCATATTTTGCAACCTTTTTGTAAATTGCTGTAGGGTCCCCGCTTCTTAACACCCTGCCTTGGTGTTCTCATGTCTCTATTCCACTGGTCTCTTTTTCACCTTTTTAGTTAATCAGATTTTTGAAGAAAACAGCAGTTAAAAATAGGTATCCAATGAAGGCATTAATCCTTTTTTTCATGCCTTCATAGGGGGCCATCAGATTATAAACATGAAGTTGGAAAAAAATGAGTTTGATTATTTCTTAATCAGGGGAAAAAAAAAGCTGGAGTTTCTTTTTTTGCTATTGATGTTACCCTTTTCAAAAGTACATATATAGCAGGAGTTTTAAAGTTTCGGCTTTAAAGTATGTTGTCTCACATTCCAGTACTGGTCCTTGCAGTATTGTCTCTTGGTTGGCTGCCCTTTTATTTCTCTTCAATTACAGCTCCCTCAAAAGCTGTATAGAAAAAGATGCAGAAGAATAACACAGACCATTATTCTAGGCTTTCAGTGGTGATAGACTCCACTATAGCAGACATTCAAATAATGACTGAACTATCACTTCCCTCAGAAGCTGTTCTAAAAAAACACCAGCAACAAAATTCATGGAGTTAGTTAATGTTTAATTGTGACAAGTTATGGGGTGATATGGAATCACTTTTTGTTCAAAACCAGAATTACCTCATGGTTCTGTTAGCTATATTAAATCTTCATTAGTCCAAAAATGAGACTGAAATCAGGCCATTCATACATTGGCATCTGCTGAGCTTGCAGATGAATAAAACTTTGTGCTTCTCCCCTACATTCAGTGGGTTGGCAAACAAATAATTATTTTCTGTTTCTATTTTGTTCATACAAAGCCACCAAATCTTGGTGCAAATACATGCAATAGTAAATCTCCCATTGTCTCTAACTGGAGCCACGTCTGGGTCCATCTATATGCGAGTTGTTAAGTCTGTCCTGAAAAAAAGCTGCCCAGTAACGCTGTTAGTATGCCAACAGTCATAAATGTGGGCTATTTTATGGGGCGTGCTGGAAAACTACTTGTGCTAGGGAAAAGTTACTGACAGAAGCAGCCGCTGTCCCCAGGATGAGAAAGCAGGCAGGTCCATTAGCAATTCCTTTGTCAGGAGAAGGAGCAGCTTATCTTCATAATGCAGCCAAGGGACGCCTGAATTACTATCAGGAAAACAGGCGAGAAGCTACTACTATAAGCTGATGGGAGGGGAAAGAGAACGGGGAGCAGGTTGCTCTCCTCTTCTGTAGGGAGTGAGAGGGGAGTTGAGTTGGGTAAAATGAAAATAGGGTCAGTGTCAAAACGAGGATGTTAAATTAAGAGGCAGGAGAAGGGGAGACAGAAGATCACAGGGGATAAAGGAATCGTGGGGGAAAGTAACAAAGTCAAAAAGCTCAAGGGTCGTCTTGTCAAAAATTCTCCGGTTTTTTGACAAGGAGAAACGTTGCTCCTGGACAAGAACCTGTGCAGTGCTTCAGCAGTCGTGCTGGCAGGAGGTGGGAGCTGCAGGAGGGAAGTCTGGGACGGTTTCACTCATCCCCAGCGAGAGCGGGGGGACCCTCTGGAGGGGAGGAGAGGCTTTGTGTGAGGAACACTTCCTACATTGCAATGTAGGTGAGTAAATTTTCACGGTGGGGACAGGCAGGTAGAGAGCCCCTTTTCCCCAAAGGCAGGGAATGGCTTTTGTGAGCCTGTGTGCTGAAGCTGGTGAGATGAGGTGCGTGAGGAACAGCTCAGCTTGAAGGAAAAAGGGCTTTTGCTCTGGGCCCCCGGGGTTAAAGCACAGCGCAGTGCTTAAAATGCTTCTGCCAGGCTCTGCTCGCGTCTTTCATTTTAAAACAATGAATATAGTTATTCCTAATTTATTGTAGGATTCTCAGAGCTGGCAGATCACCAGCGTTGTTTCTTCTCTCCTTGGATTAGCCCAGCCAGCTCTCCCTGTATTTCCCTGAGCGGCCGCTGCCAGAGTTGTTGTTTTGAATCCTGCAGCACCAGCTAAGTCAATCAATCACCACAATCACTGCTGGCATTGAGACACAAAATAACATGGAAAAAACCCCACTCTGTACCCAGCGAAGGGCTGGCTGGCACTGTGAAATCAAGAGCAGACACATCCTGCCAGTGGCTACATCAGCTCCTCGTCCCTGCTGCGCCTATCTCTGTGCGTGCCCATGTGTCGCAGCTTTTGTCTTTCCTGCTCCAAGTTTGAGAAACTTGGCCTGATATGCTAGAAAAAACATCTACTGGAACAACAAAATATTTAAGACATCCCCTTTATGCCTCAAAACCAGTCCAGGCTAAGCAGCATGGGGAAAGATTTGTGCTTAAATAATTACTTTGACATATTCTTAATACATGTTTTATTAGCATGTAACTAAGTGTTATTAATTGAATGAAATAGATTGTGTAACAGAACGCACCTCCTTTAACAACTGCCTCACTAAGAAGTACATCAGTGCTTGTACAGGGGGGGAGTGCAAGGCTTCTTGTACAGTTCTCCTTTCCATTTACCAGCAGACAAGCTCTGCCTTCTTCAGATCCCCCCAATTTTATTATTAATACGGCGATGCCAACTCACGCTGTGTAAGTTCAGATACATTAACTTCCTCATATATTGGGAGCTGTGGATTTCTACGGCACTGTGGCTTCGATGGGCAGAGATAAAGTAAAGTTTGGGACTTCTGTGGGTGGCTGGAACATGAGTATCTTTGCAGCTGTGAACTTCAAGTGGTCAAGATTCTAGAGACGACTTTAATGGAAAGATTCAACAATTGTATCGTTCAGTGTGTTCTACACACTGGGCTTAAATGCATTTGTCACAGGGATGAATTCTTGGCTAGTGGCCTATGATGCAATGTCTCCACTTTGCGCGCGCAGTACCTACAGGTCGTGCAGACGCTCCCGAGCAGGGCGGGAGGCGTAGCGGGTAGGATGTGAGACTGTAACCCGGGCTTCAGCATTTCTAGTTTTTAACGACAGTGTTCAGTATTTTCTGTTTCTCTCTGAAATGAATTCTTAGCTAGAGCATGGAGTTTTCTCCCAGCAGTTAAGTCAGTGGAGCAGAACTGTGCGTTGAGCGAAGACCCTCTGCGGCCTTCGGCGCGCGCCCATGCTGAGCACGCTGCCACAGGCGCGAGCAGGAGGAGGTCAAAACTTGGACAGTTGTGCTGCGGCTTAGCAGGGAGAAGGCTCCCAGCCAGGCCGCAGTTCAACGAAGGGTTGGAACGTACGTTCAAGCACAGAGTGCCCGGAGGAGGGGTCGCCTCTCTGCTGGAGCTGAGGCACCTGCTGAAGTGCGCTGCGGGGACCGCGGCACTGAGAGGTGGTGCGTGCTGTGCTATCGTGCCACACCAGCATCCGGGCAAGGCTTCCGTTCCACCGGCGTGAACTATCCTTTCAAACGGGGGGAAAAATGGTCTTAGTAAATTGAAGTGGATTTTAAGAGGTCATCCAAGTCCACCTGCAACTTTAAAAGCATAATTTCTGATAAGTGTGATTTTCGCATACTCTTGGAAACTCCCAAGGAGGTAGGCTCTGCAACCTCCCCAGGCGATCTTTTCCAGTGCTTAACTAGCCATATTTATTACCAAGTGTTTCCTAATGTTTAACCTAAATTTCCTGTGCTCCTGTTTAACTGAATACTTCTTATCCTATCCACAGTGGATAACGAAGACTACTTACTCCTTTCCTCTTTATGTGCATATGTATTACATCCGTAGTCCTTCTCAGCCTTTTCTGCAGACTGTATGAGAACATGCTTTCCAGTTCTCCCTGCAGCTTGTGTTTCCTAAACCTCTGGCTACTCTCAGTGCTCCCTGCTAGATCTTCTCTGTTTGGTATCTTTTTTTGAAGCTGAAGTGTGTTGCCCCAAACTGGATACACTGCTCCAGCTGTCAAAATCGCACTATATTTTAAGCAAACATCCTCAGACTCGCCTGCTGTTGCCTGTCCGGCCCTTCTCGGTTTGACTGTATGCAGAAAGTAAGTCACTCTGTTCTGACAAACATGGCTGCAGTAAAAGTATTTCACAGAAGCAAATCCAGGGCAGATGCCTGCAGAAATGTATTTAACAACATCCTTCCAGTTTGACAGAGAATTTTGTAGGTGGAGGGAGACCATATTTTTCCTAGCTAACTTATGACCATAAGGAGGCTGATACTGGAAAGCTTTAATAAAGTTGAGATTTATCTACTGCTTCTCCCCTATTCCCGCTGAAGGAAATTAAATTGGTTTAACAAATCTGTGTTTTTGACAAAGCCGTGCTAGCTGTTACTCATCTCCTTGTTATTTCCTGAGTGGTTACAAATAATTTGATTGTTTCCGTATTTTTCCAAAAACTGACCTTCACTCACTGCTCTTTAATTCCCCATTATAGTCTTTTCCCCTCCCTGTAAGGAAATGCACTGTGTGCCATTTTTCTGTCTTCTGGATGTTCACCCACCTTCCATAAGCTTTCAAAGATAAGCACGAATGGTTCTGAGGTTGCTTCAAACAGTCCAGCAGGATACCTTAGGACGAATTGTATCTGACCCAGCCAATTTGAAAGATCTAATTTATCCAAGTACTATTTAATCTGTTCTTTCCCTTGTGTTCCTACCCCTTTGCCACTAGTGCTATTTCCTGCCTGATCTCATTTGACCTTTTTGGTAAAGATTGCAGCAAAAAAGCTTTAAGCACTCAATCTGTTCAGCATCACCTCTCAATAACTTTCCCTGTCTTGTTCAATAGCAGGCCAACACTTTTTCCTCATCTTCCTCTTCTTATGAAGTATGTTTGCAGCATGTTTTCTTGTTATCCTTTCTGCACTGATGTGTTCCCTGTTCTCACTTGACCTTCCTGATCTGAGCCCTACACTCTCTCTCTTTTCTTTCATCCTGGCCTTCAGTAATTTGACCTAGGTTCAACTTCCTACGCACTTCTGGTGTTTGAGGTCAGCGACAAGTTCATGATTTAGCTACGGTGGTTTCTTACAACACTTCTAATGGTTTTGCTGCTTTGGGATAATTTACACTTGTGCCCTTGATAGAACTATTTTAAGGAACTGTCAACTACTCTGAGCTTGCTCCCCATGAGATATTACTGACCACTCTCTGAGTTTATTTAAGCTGGTTTTCTTCAGACCTATTGTTTGTATTTTGCTGTTCTTTTTCCCTTCCAGGAGCAGTAAGTTTTCTCATTCCATGATAACTATCACCCAAATTGAGCTCTATTTTCATATTTCTAAACCTGTTTCTCCTGACTATTAAAATCAAGAGTAAGGAGCCTTCCCTTCAGCCTTGGTAGCAAGACATTGGCAGCATGGAGTTTGTGTCCTGCGATACCCTGTCGTCCCAGCAGGTATCTCCATTAGCCTCCCTGCCATGTGCCTCCGTCGTCTTCAAGCCGCGTGCACTGGATATGTGATTCATCTTGTTGCCCTCCAAAAGAAGTAGCTCTGTCCATCTGTTCTTTGTGGCTTTACTCTAGACACCCCACACCCCCCCATCGTGACAGCACCTGCGCTCATTCCCCCTGTTGTTATTAGCTTGGGATTTTCAACTGGTTCTTCTCTTTCCGCATTTTACACTGTGGAGTGAATGTGTCTATGGGCAGCATTTAATCCCTCTTCTCCCTGAACAAACTGTACTAGCTATATTAATATTCTAGTCATGTGAATTACCACAACAAGTTTCTCGTGCCAATTAGTTCGTAATTTTGAGCACGTATTAAAACTTCCAAGTCCTCCTGTTTATTCCCCGTATTTCTTGCATAAGTTCTTGTGATTACTTTTTGTGATTGCGCCCAGCATATATCAGGAGTAACTCTGTGAAGTCTGCAGGTCGTGTTTTGCTGTCGTTTACATGACTGTCAATCCAAATGAGTCTACTGATTGGCAAGAAGTTATTTCAGATTTACATGCATGAGGGTAAAGGAAGAATTTGGCCCATTGAAATGAATTCTGTGTGAAATAGGTCTGGGCCAGGAGGATTAATCATGTTTCTCTAATTGCTAGATGTGTTATATTGTAAGTAATCAGTGTAGTGGCAATAAAATATGATTGCCACACCCGGAATATTTCATCACCCAGCTTTTTGAATCCTATAATTGTCCTTCGCTTGTTACTGTGCTCACATTAATAAGGTGCAGAGTTTTACATAATTGGGAAAATAAATTTTTTAAAAATTTTAAAAGAGAACTCTACTTGCTGAGGTATGCATGCAAGCAGGCTACACCACGTAGTTTGCGCTACAGCGAAGCAGCAGACTGTGAGGTAGAAAAAGTCGGCTTTTGAGGTTTTATTACTTTTTGCTTTGTGATGACTGGCTTCGAGCCCACACATTTCTTGAATACACAATGGGGAGTTGGGCAAGACTGCAGAAATAAATTTTATTAACACACAATCACTGCAGCACCAGACAGAATAATCTCCTTTAGTCTCCTCTAGCTGGCAGAGTCCTCTTTGTACCAGGTCAAGTCAATTAGCAGTGTAACGTACGACAGGTTTTATTTAAAAAAGGTTTAATTAAAGTTTTGTTACAAAGCTCATACAAACTAACAATCTGTCTTTTAGGGATATGTATTATCTAGAAATTGATTTTAACTTAAACACTAATTTATAGACTATCCCCTTTAATAAGTATAATTCCTTGGAAGATATTAAGGTCCTTCTGCCCCACATAAATTCAGGTCCTGATTCAGCAAAACACATAATTACTAAGGACTTCAGTGAGGCCACTCATGCACCGAAAGCTGAAGGTGTGCTTCAGCACTCTGCTGAATTGGGACCTTACTGTATAACCACTGCCCTGATTACACACATTGTTCAATTCAGCCATGTCTTTACGGAGAAAGATGTTTAAAAGAATTAGTTATGTCTTTAAAATATCTCATACAGGCCATTAAAGATGGGAACATGCCCTTCTGCTAGATATAGCTGTTTTTCACGAGTCCTGGCATCTTCTCAGTTCTTACATCTAAATACAATAATTTACCTGTGTATATATTTTTCAAAAGAAATATTGGCCCCACTAATCCTTTTGTTTTTCTCTCTGCACGAGAGCAAAGGCTGCCTCCCCAGCAGATGTAGCCAAGCCTAGCTGCAGTAACTTAAATGGAGCTGTGTCAGTTTATGCCAATTGAGGATTGCACCCCAAAAGTTTATTCAAGTAGACTGTCTTAATGAAAACTAGCTGTCTTATTCTACTGATTGCTAACTACAAACTTTCACCTTGTTCTAATCCCTACAGAATAATACCCCCCAAAACTGAAAAATATGTCACATTCCAGGGTAACTTGTAATTCATCATTGTTTATGACTTTTTCTTTTATTCACAGGCTATATAATTTAGAATAAGAAATGGGTGGGTAGAAAGGATTTCTGTGTAGAAAAGATCCCAGGTGTTTTTCCGGTTCTTTCCCGGGCAGTGTGGTTACATTCCATCAGAACCTCTGGATAATTAATTTGCTGAATGGCCAGGCAAATGGTTCTGTATCAGCCTCGGAGACACCACAGAACCTGCTACAGGTTTATAGCATGTGCAGGAGCCAGGAGCGACAGACCCCGCGGGGCCAGCTGACACGGGGCGGTGGGACGCTGTGAGCAGCAGCACCCGTTTGTCAGCCTACAGCCGTGAATCCACAACGGCCAGAGACACCAAGAAGCCTTTGAAGGCACCTGTCTTCTCAACACAGCGTATTTGGGAAAGTTGTGCCTTTTTGTCGTAATGTTTATTACCAAAGAAAAGCCCCTTCATTTTTTATATTTACTTCTAAATCTTTGAGACACATGGAACAGCGGGCCAGAACTTGCTTTGATTAATCTTCAGTCTGGTTCTACGGTGTTCTTCCCCATGGTATAAATCTAGGCTGCAGCTGGTAGGGGGTTGTACGCTTAAAAAAAAAAAGTCTCAGCACCAAAACATTCAAAGTAGCAAGCTTGTGTTGCCTACTTCTAAGTCTGAATAGTCTGAAAACCAAAATATAATTCAAATGATACTTTTTCTGCCACCTTCTGCCTGAGCCCGACAGAGATGAGGCAGGTATGTATTTGAAACGTGTGACAAAAGAACAAAATGGGGAGCGAGCAGAGGGAGGGGGAGACAAGTGAATTCAGAAAACCTGTAAAAGAAAGGAATAGAGAAAAACTTGGAGAGACAAATAAATGCTGCGGGACAAGTTCTACACTGGTGGCTACTGTCACAGATCGCCTGATTTCAAGGAGGCCTGCGACACTGCAAGCTGCTCAGGCTATTTCATCTGGATGGCCTTCCTTGCTTCGGCGTAGCTGTTGGGTGGGGATGCCTGGCCCCAACATACATCACAAGCTGCCTGCGAGCTAGAAGAACAGGCTTGCTCACTTAAAATTGAATCAGACTTTGCGCTTATGTTTGCAACAGAGAAGCATAAGAAATTAAATAGTTTGCAAAAAAAAAAATCTTAACCTATCTGATAGATCCTCAAACCAAACCCTTCAGGATCTGTCCAGTCATCTCGCAAGTGAACTGCATGCGGCCATAGCATATTTTACAAAAACCGAAAGCATGCACGACTCATTCCGGGAGCCCCGGCACACAACGGGGCGTGGGGTTCCGCTGGGATGACCCTCGGCTGGGGCGTGCTGCGGGGCACGAGGCTTAGCCTGTGCTCCTAACACAGGTTACGAGGCTGAGGGAGGTCTGACCGTGCAGTTAGACAGAAATATTTTCCCTGCTTGGACTTCTTGTTGGCCAGTCAAGGTCGGTACTTCTACTTGCCACCTTTACAAGTCTACGTGTGACCATGTTGTTCCCAGTCTACGGGGTGAAGGGAGAGACAAGTATCTAAGGACTCAGGTACTGTTTTCCCGGCTCTGTGTACATACACACGCGGGCGTGTGCGAGCTGTGGAGGAAGGGCTGCGTGCGAATGCGTGCGAACCCTTACGAGCGTGAGCGCTGGCGGAAGGTGGAGGCTGACGGCGCGTGGCGGCGGGAGGCAGGGTGTCCGGCCTTCGCCGCCGCGTGAGCCACTGTCCGGTGTTGCAAGACGCTGAGCGCCGGCCCGTGCCGGTGACTAAGCTTTCAGGTACACGGCTACCTGGTGAGGTCCCGCGGCCTTCACAGAGGCACTTGCAGGTTTAAAGCGTTTTTAAAAGCGCAGTTGGGTTTGGGGCCAAATGGATCAGCGTTTTAGGAGTTCAAGCCCAGAACTGTAGAGCAGAATAAACCCAGGCCTCCATGTGCAAGAGCCTAATGCCTTAGCCCGCTCTTTTATCCACCCTTTCCTTCCCTCCCCTCCAGAAACAGTCTCACCCGGTTTTACTGTACTGTAGTGGAAAATAGGAACCGGAACGCACTTAGGCCTCCAGAACCGATTTTTTTTGAGTGTCCAAATAGGTCCCACATAGCTTCTCATCAAGTGATTTTGCTTCTCTCAGGTACCCATGCGGGATAAAATACAAACAGCATTAATCCTAAAAGACAAAGTACAGAAGCAGAAAGAGTTGCAATGAGAATTAAAATATCTGCAAATGAATTTAGCCAGCGTCCACTGTCCTTTTCACATGCGGAGTGATCTTCCTCTGGAAAAAAATAAATTAAGGTCAACACACAAACTTCCTCTGCTTCCTGGAATTCTTACATATTTTCACTATGATAACATGATCTGTGCGTGTGTAAATGCAAGGGGAGCGGCGGCCGAAAGCTGGCGGGGAGCCCCCTCCCCCTCCGGTCCTGGGAGAATGCCTGAAGCATGAGCTCAGCTGTTCGGGCTCCGCGCATGGTGTCATACACTTCCACAAGCAAATGCACAGTGACATTAAGAAAAGAAGATCTGGGGCCCTAGTCTCTAAAGTGTTCACAGCGTCCACGAGACAGCTCCTCCGTAAAGGGCTGTTTATTTGTTGAATTATCAAATTGGTACCCGTGGAGGGGGTTGAAAGTATCTGAGCAGTCCTGGGGTTTTCTTTGGTACGGTCACAAAAATGTGTTTTCTTCTATGTTAGTTTTCTCCGACAGAAACTCAGGTCTTTGCACTTCTGCTTCTCCCCCCTCCTCCCTCATATATAAATACCCTTGGAAAAAAAGGTAGCCCACAATTAGCCGTTAATTAAGCCCTTTACAGGTTTAAAACAAATAGTTGATGAAAGCTTAGGAAGAGGATCTCGGCACAAAGCGTGTCTGTACGACATGGTGTGCTTCTGAGAAACAGAATTTAAATGATTTGCATATGGCCACCTGAATATTTAATGGCTTTGCAGTTTAGGAAAGCAGGCTTAAAACTATGCTATGCAGTCTATGATCTTATCTGGCTCTGCTGGCTATGTTGGGTCAAACGTGTTATTTTTAGGGCCTGATCCTGGAACTTCAGAAGCTATCGGAGCACTCGGCACCATTTTAAACCGAGGCTCCTCTTCGGCGTGCGCACAGCTGAGCCCAGTACACGCTCAAGTCTCTAAAGCTGCTACAGCGGTTGAGGCTTTTTAAGCTAAAACCTGACAATGTTGTTCCCTTCACAAAGACGTTTCACACTCGGACCGTATCAGTTCTCAAGCTGCCTTACAGCCCCTTCTTTCTTTCCCCCGTCCCCATCCCCCAGCCGTGCCCCGCTATGTACGCGCTCCCAAACTCAGCTAAGCATTGCGCGAGCGTGCAGGGCTGAATGCACATTCACAGGAAACAAAACCGTGAGATACTTTCAAAAATGCAGGCGCACAAAACACTTCTGGACGGCTACAGGCAGGTGCAGAGTTTACGCTTCAGATGACGGTCCGGTTTTAAAGAGCGGGACGGAGGCGTTCTGGTGGGACCGCGCTCGAAGGCCACGGTAAAATATTAACCGAAGGGAAAAGTTACATAAAAAGAAGCAGCTCTTCCCAGTGGAATTGTAGCATTCTCTCCTCTTCACATTCTTTTGAGCTCATTCATTCCTTTGAGCTGCAATAACAAGTCAGCTATTTGTATATGGTGAGACTTGTAATGGAGAAGAGAGAGAAGTTTGCTCAGAAGCAAGATCCTGTCTTGCTGCACTTTTTGCAGTGATTCTTCCCCAGCCACAGATAGACTTCTTCCCAATTCCACTTCTAGGCAGCGTAACTTTTTGGCACCTGGTCCCTGTGATTTAGAGATCAGGTCTCCCATCACAAACACGCATCCACATAACCGGCGTTTTTAGAGCCCTCACTCCAAGTACTCCCTCAGCTAAACACTGGGGCTGAGGAGGCCGATAGCCCTGGGGATTCTTAATACCATGCAGAGTCAGGTTTCACTGGCCCAAAATTTTCCTGGTTACCCAAAATTCCTGTTGACACCAATGGGAGTTGCAGGTGCTTGAAAACGTCTCAGATACATGGATTGCTTCATTCATCATTCAGCTGCAGCCTTGTCTGGACAGGAAGACAGTAACCTTTAAAGAGCAACACTTCACAACCATTAAGCAACTAATATTTTATGCGTTTGTATCACAGCTGGCTCCAAAGCCAACCTTGGCAAGTGTCTGGGGCTTTCTCTTGAGAGTCATTTAGTCTGTTTATAGTGCTGTTCTGTTTAAGGTGTTTAAGGGTTGTTTCCCTGATCCTTCTTCATTAGAGGTAATTGAATAGTTCAGAAGCCCGACCATTGTTTGGCTGACTCTTCCAGTCAACAACCCACTGATTGAATAATCGCTCACAAGATATGGCAGCACAGAAAGATGAGTTTATCACAATTTTCTAGCACTCAGAACATCTTCAAAGTGCTTGGCAGGCTACTAATTACGTTTTTATAAACAGTTGCGGATTCAGATCTTGCCAAAATGCAGAAAGATTCCCATAGCCTGTAATTTCAATTTCCATACAACTTCACTGGTGACTTGGGCAACAACACCCTTTGCACAGATGCCTCACTTGGGGGGAAAAAATTCCCTCCAGTTGCTTTGCAAGGAGGCTCTGTGCCACACCAGGTGCCAGCCCCTTCCTGCAGGCTTCCGAGCAGCTCCACGTTCTTTCTGCGCTAAGAAATTTCCTTTCAGCACCCCCAGCGAGACACAGTTTAGCTCCTGCCTGAGGCAGAGCTGCAGCTCAGCCATGCCAATTATAAAAGATGCCTCCCAAACGTGTATTCCTGGTTTCCAGAGTGACTCTGAGGTGCTACCACACCTATCTTTAGGGTGGCTAAAAGTTACCAAGAGGCAATGTGGTCACAGGGAGTCACATACCGTGGTGATGAGCATAACATGAATTGCTAACTAGATGGTCAGGGACACTTGGATTCTCAACCCAGAATTCCTAACTGGCAAAGGCAAATATCTTTTTTTTTTTTCTCTACACTAAAAATATGTGAGTGAATTGCTGTTTGGCTCTCCTTGCATTAGTGGGACATATCATGCCTTGCTACCCTCGTACGCATTATGCCCAACGTTGTGCTTGCCTGTTTCCCACCCTGTTCGGGCTGCATGGGCAGCCCCAGCTTGGGGTGGAGGTAGCCAGAGGATCAGCCGGCCACGTTCCACGGACAGGTTCACAGCGGCTGTCAAGCAGGGATCATTGACACTGAAGACGCAAACTATATTCAAAGACAGAACTTTCTGGAAAGGAACATGGTGATTGAACATTGTACCCACCATGTTTGTATCGCAGCTTAGCTCTGTATCAGAGGTGAGCCCCAACTGAGAAAACTGCCCTTAGCTCCATGCTGCTCCATTTCCTTGTCACTAACTTCAATTCAGCTGTTTTGAAAACAGAATTTTCTGTCTCAGAACAGACTGAATTTCCCGTAGCCCCTACAGAAACTGTGATACATGTTCATACTAGCAGTTTACAAAAAGCCTTCAAAATAGTGCGACTCCCGGTGAATTTTGAACGTGCGATTGCTTTTATCCTGGGACTGCTGACTCCCCAAAAGCCTCAGAATCATTGCACCAGAAATTGTATCAAGATCTGTGGTAAGTGTCCAGAGGGCAATGCAGCTAGAGCAGAGTGGCATGACCACTGCATACAGGGAAGGGAGTACAATAGCTTGGCTAGCAGGCTGGGGTTAGGGTCACCTGTGCTATAGGTATTTCAGATCCATCTCATTAAACAACATTAATTAGGTGTGGTTCTTTTTTCTGGAATAGTCATAGTTGTTCTTCCCTGTCTAATAATGGAAGAATGCCACCAGCTTCAAAAGTGATTTCTAAGGACTGATTAAGGAATATTTGTTCAACTTGGAGGAGAATGAAGTCCTACATATATGTTAATACATCCCCACTAACACAGAATGGCTTTTTGTTGTTCTCCTCTGTCTGGAACGTGAGCAATTCATAGTCTGCTGCTGCATCTAATTAGTGGATCTGATCCTTAAACTGAAGTGGTAGAGGCTTGTGATTTTTAAGAAGTCCAACACTTCCAGGCTCTATCACTGAAAAAAAGGCTTCATCTAAGACTCAAGACAGGGAGTATTATGATAGTTAAATACCAAAGTCAGATACAGCCAGAAAATAAAGGCATGATCTTAAGCAGTTGCATGGCTGGTTGTTGGTTCAGATTCACAACACAGAGCGAAGGTAAACTGCATTTCACATATATATGTGGGAAGAACTTGGCCTTGTATAGCTCCCTCCTTGGTACTAGCCAAGATAAAAATACATCAGGATTACCAGCATCTAGGAAACTAGCATATGGAGCTACCGCAGAATTTAGTACTAATATATTTTAGAAAACCATTATTTTTCTCTTTTTATGCAGTTCCTCATTAATCTAGATGCCATTCATTCTCTGCCTGGATTTTTCCCACATTTTTCCCATGAAAAGAGAGGATATGCTTGAATTAATTTCATCGCCAAACGTTTTGTTCAAATAGCTGTGGCAGAAATAACTTTCAGTAGCCAGGTTAAATAGCTGCCTTTGCTGCAGCAGTTAACACTTATTGTTGCTGTCAGCCCCTCTGCATTGATTTGGGATCATATCGCTATTAGTGCTGAAGTGGCTCGGGCAGCCGCAGTGCTTCCTTTTCTCTCTCTCCTTTCTTTTTGCTGCAAGAGCAAGAAGATCTCACCGTAATCTGGGAATAAATTGTTTTCAAATACTTTAGAAAGAGCCTGAGTGCTCGAAAGGAATTTAGAGGTTCATTTCCAAGCCAGATGAAAATTGTCTTTGAATGAGCAGGCCTGATCCTCCACTGGTGTAAATCACCATGCTTCCATGGGGCTGTACTCTTTACATGAAGTAGGCATCAGCCTGGCAGCATCCCCTACCACTGGAAGCCAGCCACCCACCTTTTCCATCCCTCCATCGCAAAATGCAACTTCCCTCAGTTTAATATGTACGCTGCAGCTGACGCTGCTCCAAATAGCAACGGGTGCCCGAGAACCGCAGAGCGGGGCGATCACCACCCCCTTTCTGACCCAGGAAATGCCTTCCTTGTCCCATCCCCTGCTGCACTAGCCATGCGGAAGGTAGGGAGGGAATCATAGAGTCACAGAACAGTTTGGGTTGGAAGGGACCTTTCAAGGCCATCTAGTCCAACCCCCTGCAGTGAGCAGGGACATCTTCAACTAGACCAGGTTGCTCAGAGCCCCATCCAACCTGACATGGAATGTTTCCAGGGACGAGGTATCTACCACCTCTCTGAGCAACCTGAGCCAGTGCTTCACCACCCTCATTGGGAAAAGTTTCTTCCTTATATCTAGTCTGAATCTACACTCTTTTAATTTAAAACCATTCCCCCTTGTCCTATCGCAACGGGCCCTGCTATAAAGTCTGCCCCCATCTTTCTTATAAGCCCCCTTTAAATACTGAAAGGAAGCTGGTTCATGTACCTCTCCCAAATGCAAAGGTTGGACCGGCTGGTCCTGTGAAGGCTGTGCCCTTTTCTGCTGTTCCCGAAGTTAATCTATTCTGCACTGTACAAAAACAAGCGAGGGTGAAGTGACAAGACAAAAGAAAATGCAATCCTGTTGATTTTCTCGTTTCTGCCACTACTGTCAGCCCTGAAGGTTTTGTATTTTAGTAAACAGAGAACTCATCATGACATGCAAGTGACTTGAGAAAAGTGATAGTAAAATAGATTCCTTTTTTGAAGAAAAAAATAAAAACAAAAACATGCACTGAACACGGAGATGGTGCGCTGGGATAGAGGTCATTTTCTTCACAGTAGCTAGTATGGGGCGATGTTTTGGGTTTGTGCTGAAAACAGCACTGATAATTCAGGAATGTTTTTGTTATTGCTGAGCAGCGCTTACACAGAGTCAAGGCCTTTTCTGCTCCTCACCCCACCCCACCAGCGAGCAGGCTGGGGGTGCACAAGAAGCTGGGAGAGGACACAGCTGGGACAGCTGACCCTGAATGACCAAAGCGATATTCCAGACCATGTGACATCATGCTCAGCACAAAAAGCTGACGGAAGAAGGAGGAAGGGGGGGGACGTTTGGAGTGATGGCCATTGACTTCCTCAGTCACCGTTACGCGTGACGGAGCCCTGCTTTCCTGGAGATGGCTGAACACCTGCCTGCCAAGAGGGGTGAATGAATTCCTTGTTTTTCTTTGCTTGTGTGTGCGGCTTTTGCTTTACCTGTTAAACTGTCTTTATCTCAGACCACCAGTTTTCTCACTTTTACCCTTCTGATTCTCTCCCCTGTCCCATCATGGGGGAGTGAGTGAGCGGCTGTGTGGGGCTTCGTTGCCAGCTGGGGCTAAACCACGACAGATGGGTGTGCACCAAAGAGAGCACGCGCAGCAGAATTGTCAGCATCTTTCACCAAATCCCACAAATGCCACTGAACTTTCGTAAGCAGGTAATGACTGAACCATAAAGGTCCAAAACCTCATGGACTCTTGTGTTGGTCTGTAAAGTCTACTGTCAGTGAGCAGGTAGCCTGCTGCTGAGTCCACAGTACGGGACAACACGTCCTGGTGGCAGCAGCGTTCAGCAAGCAGGAGGTCAGCGACAGACCCGTCTCCACCCAGGAGTGTTTCCCTTGGGGAAGGGAAGGCAGCAGAGCGGGTAGCAGGGATTAGAGGTGTGAGCACAGCAGGAGGACCAAGAGAAGGTCTTAAGGAGTAGTAGGGCTAGATGAAAGAAACGTGGTGCAGGAATGAGTCAGGTGACCAGGAGCAGAAGATGGGCAGGAGGACAGCAGGACCTAGGGGGACAGGCTGAGATGACACACATGCCCAAACTCCCAGTGACTCACGGTGGTATTCTCCTCTCTTTCTAATCTTCACAAGTACTGGCGATTCCACTATCACTCTTGGTCCTAATGAACAGAGAGTTACTATCCCACCATCCTTTTGCACTTGCATGTTGTGTAACTTCCTCGTGACAGATCTGTACCTAAAAGTAGTTAAATTCAAGCTGTTTCTTGAGCTATATGAGAAGTCTGAGGCTGTACCTGTCTCATAATTTAAAGATGCCCTGTGAAATCTTTTGAGTAATTTCCTTTGGGGGTGGGAGGGGGGGGTGCAATTTCTCAGGACAGTGCTTTCTTATTAGTTTTAATAAAAAAATGTAGCATTCTGGAGGGATGCCATAGTTGTGCAAGTCATGCTGATATTATATTGAACACAGAAAAGTATCTTAATAGCTGGTATTCATTCCTGCACTGAAGGGAAGTAGAGTTTTATTTTTTGGCTCAAGAAATCTGACACTAGTTGAGACAACACACATTTTTATACAAGGCTGCAGCCGCTAGCAAATGGATGCATATTTATACGACAGGATATGCTCAGTAGCCCTGGGAAACCAAGATTTTAAATCAATAATTTCTAGTAAATCACAAACTGACATTGGCAACGTCCTAGTCTGGCTGAATATCTGTATCGTCACAGACACTCTTCTTTAATAAACAGAACATATGATGTTTCATGCATTGGTTTCGCGTTTTCTTGACAACTGCATAAAAGTATAATTTCTATGCTTGATCCAAGGGATCTCTGACAAAGGGAAGAGGGTAACATTTGCTTCTGTGGGCTTTATGGTTCTACATCTCGGGGCCAATTCTGCCATCAGGTAGTTTATGAATATTCATGTAAATTGTTTTGAGTTGAAGAATATGTAACTTTGCCATGTATCTGGCATGGAAAGCATAGTTTGACAGTCATGAAATAGAGAATGCTTTAAAAAGTAGTGTCAGCTCTAGCAAAGAGAGGACAGCTCTAAGAATGAAAGGGAAAATTACGGAAGAAAGGTCTGTGTTTCGGAGGGAAGTGAAATTATGTGACCCTGTCTTAAAAACAATGAACATAGAACCATTTTTGCAGACACTAGTATTGAAAGCAATTTGGAATCTCTTGTATCAGGTGTGGGCCAAAATCCTCCTTTCTGTTGACTTCTAGAGGTGTTGAGGCAGGTCCGTGTGTTCCTGGTCATTGCACATGTGTATGAACTGTATGATCCAGCAGTGAGAAAACAGCAAAGCTAGAATTATTACTGAGCCTTTTTTGCATTATTATATCTTCTGAGTGGTGCCTTACTTGCAGTCAGGTACAGGAGTCAAATAAGTGTCCTATTGCCCAGGCCTATTGTTAACTTGGAAATTTGGCGAGTGACACGTGTCCCTGTTTGCTCCTGATCTGATACCCCTTCCATGGGCTGGAAGCTGCTTTTGTGCCCACTCGGCTGCTGGAGCCCTGCAGCAACTGACAACTGTGAGAACGTAGCGCTTGGAGAGAAGGCATCTCCTGGGTAGCGACAGGCATTGCAGACACAGGCTCATTTAAATGATGCCTGGGTATGTGCATCTACACTTTGGGTTGAGCGCATGATGGCTGTTATTCGTAGATGTAACTGAGGCTGCAGGTGAAATGTGCGGCGGCCTCAGCCGTGACGTCCCATGCCCCTGCAGCCCAACGCCTCCGGGGAGACAGGCCAGCGCACCGTCCGTGCTCACCGGGCAAAGCCAGCAGCAGCCACGCAAGGAGCACGCGTCGTAAATCAAGAGGGAAGATGCTTTATGCACAGGTCAGAACTTGAGAAACACCATTAATTAGCAAACTTTGTCAATGTGTTGTTGCTAACAATACAGTTATTAAATGTGATACTACGTTCACGTATATAATCTTCTATATTTTTAATAGAAAATCTTATTAGTTGCAAGATGATCAGAATTGAAACAACCGTAAGTCCTGTACAAAGACAGTCAAACATGTTGGTCATAATTCAGCCTTTCTATAGAATATTTGGGCCTTGACGAAGGTGCATCAGGTATTTGATATTCTTCTAGCACTGCTTCCTAGCCTCAGTCACAGAGGAGATCTGCGCACAGAGCGCTTTGCAACTTCGCATGGCCTGATGGCAAGTAGAGATGAGGAGAGGGAAAACATTGCAGAGCCAGATTTCACTCAAGTAAAAATGAAATGCCTGGATGAGATGAACAAACTTTTGTTTACATGGAGAGATTTTGAGTAGCGGTCTTGAGTTTGGGATGTCAGTAAGACATGCAAGCAAGACTTGATCGCACCGGTGCTGATGGCGCAGATGTAGCCTAAGCACTCAAGTAACCCCTTCAATTTCTGAGAAAGTCATACATAATGTTAAGCATGTGCTTAAGTGTATCTCTGAGCTATGCAAATAATTGATTTCTGTATTTAGAATATAAGTTCCAAGTAGATCAATTTGGAACAAGCATTTGGCAACCAAACAGGTGTTAACAACATGATTTTAGCCTATACTTTAGTAGAAGCTACATACTTTATGCTATGTACCTTTCTATGAGAATAAGAAGAAATTACTGATAGCGTTGTCATCTCTTAACTCCTAAGCACAGAGATTCTGGTTAGATCTGTGACTATTTTTCTGTACAAAAGACAAAATCAGCATTCACTTTGATTTATATAATTTCCCACGGAAATGTTAGCATGCCAGTCCATCCTTTGATGATTTTACCTGTACACTTCTCCATGGACACTCATAATGACCTACTGAAGGAACAGTTGATCAACTGTGTTCTTCTTTCATGTCCAAATCAATGAAGGCCAGACTGAAACCCATATAAAAGCTTTTTTCTTGAAGCTTCCTATTTTCTTAAAACTTCCTATTTTCTTAAAACTAATGTTTCTTTAAAAAGTTAGAATTTATATATACATATTTTTCTACAAGACTTATAAAATTACTTAATGTAGCAAACATTACTGAGAAAATTAAAATTGTTTATTGATGCAATTTTTCTGTTCTCAGGTATTTCCTATACACTTTTACTAGGGAAAAAAAAGGACATCCAATTAAACACATTCAGAAATTACCTGCGATGCTGTTTTGCTCAACACGTGATGTTACTGATGTTAATAGTATAACAGGTTTCAGAAATTAATTGAAATATTTCATGCATTAGAAATCTCATCCCCAATATATTATAGTGCACTGTGGGGGAAGTACACAAAGGACACAAGCCCTCCCGGTTCTGAGCCAGCTACAAATTGTCTATCTTTAGGAAGAAACTTGCTAAGAAACTTGCACAGCTACATGCAATTTGTCCTGTAATTGTTAGTAAATGTTTCTTTTCTATCTTCTGAAGCATCAGCTATTGCCCGTGGTCAGAGACAAGATACCAAATTAGCTAGATCACTGATCTAATCTTGCATAAGAAATGCAATACTGACCAGTCAAACCTAAGGTTCATCAGGCCCAACACCTGTGCCTTGCAGTGGCCGGTACTAGAGCCTTAGGAAAGAACCTGCTTTCTACACAGGGTATGGACGGAGAGAGTCCTTCCTCCCCTCGTGTCGCCTGCGAGCTTCAGCATTTAGTGGTTCAGAACCAGAGGTCACATCCAGACCTTCGTGTTAAATAGCCGCTGATGAATTTGCCCTCCGTAAGTACTTCCAATGCCTTTTGAACCCATTGATTTTAAAATGTCCATCCATGGTAATGATCTCCACAGTTTAATTAAGTGCTTTTTGAAAATGGATATCACTGGTATCCAGAAGAAAAAATACTGGTTAGGTGCACCCTTGATGCAAAGGGAATTCTTATATACTTGTTTATATTACGCTGACTTGCGATTATGCCACCGTTGTCTTCATTCCTTGAAAGCAAACACAGCTGGATTTGTGTGGGTTTTCTGTAAGTTTCTCTCAGAGGAATAATTTAGTCTTTTTTAATATTCTTCCTTATCACCCTGTTTAAGTTTGGCCTACTAATTATCTTTGCTGTGGGATGGAGTTACCCACACCCCAGTTTATACATCACTCCCTTGAATTTTGCACCTCATTCTCACATGCGAAGGGTTTGTGTTTTGGGTAGAATTAGGACATACTCTTGTTTTAGCTTATGAAGACTTCTGTATATCTGTTGCAGTTCATGTGTTTTTACTCCCCAGGAGCTTTGCTTTGCTTTTTAGCTCCCGATAAACATACACTCAAAGTGTATTTCAGCCAAAGCCATTGATTTTAGCTGATTTCAGGTCAAAAACATGCAAGTAGCAAGCATCACATGATTTCCATCCATCTGATTCTGGGTCACTGACAAATTTGTGAATCCTTCAGTGAATCTGTGGTGAATCCTTGCACTGCTCAGTTGCTGCTTCCCTTCAGCATACAACACGTGCCGCGGAGCAGCCCCGGTCTGCTCGGACTTTGATGGCAGGAACACCCAGAGTCAGGCACGGTTCTCCTGGGAGAGCAGAGACCCAGCACTGAGGTTACCTGGATGCTCAGTTTTTAGCATGTTTAGTTCACACCAACCTGAAAGATGCAAATCTTTTCTCTAGCCCCTGGCCATCTCGCACTGGCAGTGCCTGTTGCTCACACAACTCATCAAGATTGTCCCTGAGTGCATGACCCTTTCACTTGGTGAACATACCGGTGGGCAGTTATTTAGCACATTGCAGCTTCCCAACAATTCTCCTTACATAGGTAAAAAGATACCACTTTTTCAAAAACTGTGGAGTACAGGACAAGCACTGGTCCTGTTTGGGTTTGGTTTTTGGTTGGTTTTTTTCAGAAAATATACAGTTCAGTGCACTCCTTCCATCATTTTGTTACTTTTTAGATGCAGTTTATAACTTCTCAGGTCTCAGACTCTGGCTTTTGAATAAGGCATCTCTATCTGAAAAGAAATGATGTTAGTTTTATTAAGTAAGCAAAGCAAGTTACATATTCTATGGGTATTAAACACGCTGAGTGAAATATGGCAAACTACTGTAAAATCAATAAACAGGATTAATCCCCGCCAGTCAGGCCCGGGTTCGATGCCCAGCCTTGGGGGAAGCATTTGAGGTACGAGGATACATTCAGCCTGCGGCCATAACAACAGCCTTGGTGCCCTTCGAATTGCCTCTTTTCTGCAGAGTCCCATAGCTCACCATTTTGAAATACGACAGAAGCACAATAATAAGATAGTCTGCAGTTTGCTTCGGATAGGCCTAACCTAGGAAGATAAAATGCTGCCCTGAAGAAGCCAGTGAAAGTTTTGTCATTGATTCCAGAGCAGCCAGGGATTCCCCCAGGTCAGCTGTAGTAAATATGCCTGAAGAAAGGGCTCATCATTTAATTGCCAAAGACCAAAACTGCAACCCTGAAATCCCCTGCTTAGCCATTGGGCATCGCTGAAAAGGAGTGATCTCTGCAAGGATATTACTTTTTTGCTAAATCCTCACGCTGCCTGGAATTAGGTTTCTGTGTACACCCAAACCTGTCCTTCTTGTGACACTGTTGAGCATCCCAGCGCTCCCCTTTCAGCTTTGCCCGAGCAGCCTGGGGCACTCAGCACCGGGCTGCCAGAGCGCAATCCAGACCTCCAGACCTTGTGCAGCTTGAGCCAGTGGGTTCAAAAAAAGAAAATGTTGCCACAATTCTGTTGTGGACTAACCACCTGATAAAAGTACTTGGCTCAATTTCCATCTGAGAGTGTATCCCACCTTACCGAGGAGAACACAGACCACAACCTGGCCAGGAGACCCCCTTGACAACTGAAGACAGCAGCATCATTCCTGCTGCACGAGCAGGTACAGGCAGGACTCCTATGCACACGACTCACGCCGTCTTCCTTTTGGGGAAGTCCTTTGGTCTAGTTTTGTGAAGCAAACAAAGCAAATGACAGTCCTTAGGACTTTTGCCATTTGTCAGGAACTTCAGATGTCTGGCAAGAGTTGTGAATGACATGGCTTGTCCAAAACTTCTGGACAAATGACTAATGTGCACTGAAGGTGCTGCAGAGAAAAACTGACAGGGACCTACCATGCATTCGTCATCTGATCATGGTGTTGTCAGTAGGTCCAGTATATCCACAGAATGTGGGAATCCCTGTGTGTCCCACACATTTCATACATGCATATTTTAGTCCAAAAAACTCCAGGCAGGTCGATGGGAGCCTTTGCACACACAGAGGTACCTTTAGGGGAAGGTTCCAGACGTTGCATACTGGGCAGAGAGCGGCACCTCCTTGCAGGTGGAGCTTAATTCATGCATGACGAATGCATGTCTCCACTGAGCTTGCTCATTTTAGGTGACTCCTGCTCAGCACATTGGCTATTTTAGATCCCATGCTGATGTCCTAATGCTGTGTTTGAGCCCCAGCACCTCAGGCGGGTTTGTAGATTTGATCTGGGCAGCCCAAAAAAACCCAAACATCAGGTGTTGATACACCTTCTCTTAGACACCAAAAGCTTTGAGATCTGGCCCTCAGAGTCTGTAGAATTCAGGGTGCTCACACCCACACAAGTTTATTATTTTTGTGCTTCTTTTTTTCAGTAGACAAAACACATTGAAGAAATTTTAAATAACGTAGAAGGCAAAATCATTAGAAAAGCAGACCAATAAACTACCAAACCATCCAAACTGCAGTAACACAAATACTGCTCAGGGGAGTGGGCCTGTTGTTACAGCAGTCACGGGAAAGCTAGAGGCTTCAGCAAAGGTGAAAACAAATTTTTCACCATTGATGAACTGATATTCCTGATATTTATTAACTCGGGGTACAAAGATGGGTTGGTCTATAAGTTAATTGCAAGCTGAAGATGATTGCTGTGTGTAAAACTTTCAGGAAAGTGAGGCCAGATTCTGGCTCCACTTGTATGTATTTGGCCACAGTAATTGAGTTTTATTCAAATAACCTTCTTAATTTTATAGAGCATAATTTACTAATCTTACTATTTTAGGGATGATTAAAAAAATAGACATTTTATTAGAAATGGTACTATGTCTTCTGCATCTCATCCATTGAGTCAGTGTACCGGGACAGGGTGCAGCTCCAATATATCAGGACAGGAGTGACAGTTGTACTGATTTAGCAAGGTAATGAAATGAAATAATACCAGCAATTATATGTGGACCCTGTGTGCTCTCCTAGCTGCCTGCAGCTTGCTCTTCCCAGTCCTTTCTGCACAGTCCAAGAGGAGGTCTGAATAGGTTCTCAGCTTTCAGCTGATGGTCTGTCAAAATTAATATTCAGAGATTGCAGCTTGTAACAAGCACATTTATAGTCATATGAGAAGTGTGTGGTTTTATGGGATCTCTCTATTCAGAATCGTACCTGTCTTCAAAAATACATGTACGTAGCACAAAGGGGGAAATGAAACAACTCTACTGTTTCCTTCTTGGTAACCTGGGTTCACCTGTGTGAGATGAGTTTAACCCTTTTATGAGTGTTGAGTGCCGAATATCGTAACAGCATAGAGAGATGGGAAACTACACTTTTTAAGAAGAATTCAAACCTTTACACTTCATGCCTCGGGCTATCTTTTCAGTGATTCGTACATTTTGATTTGGAAAAAAAAATCCATTAATTGCCAGTATAAGCAATTAATATTGAGCTCCCCTACTTTTGTACTAAATGAACTTGAAAGAACTACAAAGAAGGCGCTAAACATGCCGAGCAGCTTTTTGCCTGTTAAGATTCTGTCCATAGGCTGCATGATTTTCGCCTGCATGCACAAAAGAAAAAAGTAAATCCTTAGATCTGTGAGGCTTCCAGTTTCTGAAGAGAAGAAAGTGTTACTGCCCCTTTAAGCCTGGAGCCGTTCGTGTGTGTGTGTGTGAGAGCGCGAGAGAGAGAGTGTGTGTGTGTGTGTGTGTGTGTGTGTGTGTGTGTGTGGTGTGTGTGTGTGAGGGAGAGTGTGTGTGTCTCCTCCTCTTTGAGTGACACAGCACTTAGATATGCCTATCAGTAACTTAAACCCCACAAACTCCACCTTCTAAGTGAGGAAGCTGTGGGTTGATGGAAATGTAGCGAGCAGATTGAGACAGACAGTGAATCATTAGCAAACTGCAACGCCAGGATGAACTTGTCTGGAACCTAAAAGGAGAAAACAGCCTGAGAGTCCTTCGCCGTGCTGGGTTTTGCTACACGCAGCCAAAGTGGATCTAAAAGCCGGCTGATCTCCAGTCCAAGATGCTGCTGGTTTCCCAGCGGGTAGAAGCACCACGCATGGAGCCACATATTCCGGTAAGTAGCGTTTGAAATCGATACGGACTGGAAGAGTGGGAGCCGATTTAAAAGGACTCGAGCGCCCGGGAGCAGCTGCCGGCGCAGGCTCGGCCGGGTTGCGAAGTTTGCAGACGCTGTGGAAGAAAGTGCCCCGCGTGTGCTGGCGGTGCCGTGGCCGTGGGCGCTGCGCTGGGGCTCCGGAGGGGAAGGACCCAGGAACTTGGGAGAAAGCTTTCGCCCTCCCGGCTGGTGAGAGGGGCTGTCAGTCCGGGGAGGGGGGCGGCGGGCTTTGAAATGCCGCTGAACAAGGCGGTCTGCGGGGCGGTGCGGTCTCCGGCCCGGCACGCTCCGTGGGTTTTCGTGTCGGTGTTCGTGCGGCGAGGAGGGGGTGGATGCTGCCGGTCTCGGCCGGGCTGAAACGCCGGCGGAGCAAGCAACGGCCGCGCGGCAGCCCGCCTTCCGCGGTGAGCGCGGCCCGCCGCGGGGGGTCCTTTAAACTCGGACCAGGAAGGCGGGGGGGCCGAGCCCGCCACCGCAGGGGGACTCCCCCGGGAAGGTGTCACACGTAGAGGGGCTAGCGCTGGTCTGTATTATCATTATTTTTTAATAACTCCTGGTATGCGTGTTGGCAGCGGCGTGCCTGCTTATTTGGGGAGTCTGGAGCGCACGCTATATAGGCTGGGTTTTGAACAAAAGGCTCCGCGGAGCCCAGAAGGAGCCCTCGGTTATTCCTGAGAAGAGCGTGGAGCCCCGCAGCCAGCCTCCTTTTCGGCGAGCTGGCGCGTGTGTCTGCGCGTTTCTCGAAGCAGGAGCAGCCCCGAAGTGAGGGAGCTGGTGCAGGCGCGGCGTGCTTGCCACCCTCCCCGCGACCATGCCTGGGTTTGAAATAAAATGCGTGCTGACTCACGATTTAAACTGTTTTGGTTTCTCATCCTGTGATTAAGATCGGGGTTTAGAGCAATTGCAGGGTAAACAAGGCGCTCGCTGACTCGGTCCCACGTCTCCTCCTCAGGCGGGGGCTGCCCCTCTCCCCGTCAATGGCCGACCCCTCCTCTCGGTCCCTCCCTCGCCGCCCTCCCCGGCCTGTTGCTCGGCCCGGGGGAGCGGCGAGGCCGCGGGCACCGCGGCTTTTGTTCGGGTTGGCTGGCGGGGGGCTGTCACCAGGGTGACTCGGAGGGATCCCGGGGAGAACGGCCGTTTCTTGGAAGAAAACGGGCTTTGGTTTCCTTTCACGCCGCCCGCATTCCGCCCCCCCCCCCCGCCCCCGAAACAATAAATTAAAAGGCTGCTTTTGTTTTCCACGGTGCTCCCGGCGGGGCTGGGGCCGCTTCCCTGGGGCCGCCTCGGCTCCTCCCGTCGGGAGCCGAGGAGCCTGTCGGGCACCGGCCGCTGGCGGGGAGCCTCCCGGCACGGGCGCTGCACGGAGAGCCTGCCTCCGCCTCCTCCTCCTCCCCCGGCCCCGGGGCGGGGGGACACCCCGCAGTCCCTCCCCCGGCCCGCCGGCGGGGAGACCGGCCGCGTCTGGCCTCTTCCGCGAGCCGGGGCGGAGGCACCGGACTCCCACCCCCCGCCGTGTGGCCGCCCCGGCTTTGGGGGCCGTGTGTGGGGTGCGGGGGCACCGGGGGGCGAACCACCTCCCGTTACATAATGTGAGCGCTCCCTGCTTGCCCCGTGGTCCCCGGGTAAAGCCTCATGCCCGGGGCGGGGGGGCTGCCCGTGCCGGAGCCGCCCCCCGGCCGAGCCGGTGGGGAAATGAAGCTGCTGATGTGCGAGAGGGACCATATGGCGCCTCCGGGAGGGCGGGACGGCCTTGAACCCGCGGGGCCCCGCAGCTGTTTGCTGCCCCCGCCCCAGGCAGCTCGGGGGGGAGCGAGGGGTGTCCGTGCCCCCCCGGCTGGGCGGCGAGCGCACGGGCAGCCCCCGCACCAGCGGGGCCGCGCGGCCCCTCTGCGCCGGTAGCGGCTTTTCCCCGGCACCCCCAAACCGGGCTCCCCCCCAGTCATGCGGGGAGCTGGGCGCAGGCAGAGTGACGGCGGGCGCGGGGGAGGGGGGCGAACTCCTGCGTGGGTGGGAGAGGCTCCCTCGCGCGGGGGCTGCTTGCCCACGGCCGCGCCCCCCGAGTGACGGGCGGGCGGGAGCAGTTCGGGCAAGTTACACGCCAGCACCTGAAAAAGCAGCGCTCTAGTTCTGGCACTGGCCATTTCCAGTTCTCCCTCCCCGCCGTATGGTTGGGGGGGAGGGGGGGAAGACGGCAATTTGGGAAAGATGCTCGCAGCTGAGGGGAGGAGGTGGGCTGAGGGAGGGAGATACGAGGAAATTCCATGTTAGGAAAGCATTAGCAAGGGGTGACTTCTAATGTTTTCCTGCCACTGACGTTGACAGTGACACACATGTGTGGGTTGAAGTTGGAACGTCACTGAGTTTTTAAACTCAACCAGGAAATAGTCTGTTGCTCAGGGATAAAAAACAAATAGTATATATTTTAACAGCTCCTCTCGAGTGAGTGGAAAGCTGTTCAATGTTTAGAATTGAGCGGCTCAAATTTAATTTAGCTTTTTATTTTCAGTGGTTTTTTTTAACTTGAGGGTTTTTGTCTCCATTTTTAGTCGTTTTAACTAATACTTCAGAATCAGAAAAGCAAATATTGACAGGGCTTCACTTGTAGTCCTTTGTAACCAAGTAATTCGAACCTGCAAAGTCTCTTGGGTTTTTTTAAAGCTAAGGTAGCTGTTAAAGGGTTGGGGGGGGGATTAGTAATTACAGGAGGCAGTTATATTTTTTAAAATCCTTTTGTCTGGCTTCCTGTTACACAGGTAGAAGTGTTTTATAAATACAGTGCGTTTGGGTTTGCTCTTTTACTGGCCTTGGTACAAATGCTACAATGTGGTAGCATTTGGAGATTTAAAACGGGATTAGGGAGCTGTTGCGCTGGATGCTTTCTGAACGTACAGGAAGGTTTACGGCAAGAGTTCATGATCCAAGGTGTCAGGCTGACACTCTTGCCCTGACTTAAATGGTCGCCAACCTGCCTGGATGCAACTTAAGGACAAGGATCGACCTAGGAACTGGCTTCATGAGAGAGACAAAAGTTAGGAAGGCAGAAGGTAATACAAGGGCAAGGATAACAGTTAAGTAAAATCCCTGAGCCGTCCTGTAGGTTAAGTACAGTGCAACCCACCGGTTCCCAGTCATTTAATCAATAAATGTTCCATGTTACTTGCTACTCTGATGAAAGTCGCCTTAAAATAACTTTTATGAGTACAGAGCCATGGGAAAATGAAGTAAATCTTGCAGAAGCTGTGACAAATGGATTTATCCAAACTGGGGGATGGAGTAGTAGAAGGTTGTCTGAGCTCCTTAAATAGGAGAAAAGGCAGGATCCCCAGGTTTTCATTGTTCCCTCGTGCTGGCTGTTTCAGTGTGTCAGCATTTTTCAACATTTAGGAGAAGGTGACTGTAAGTTACGATTCATTAGTAATTGGTATGGTCTCCAAATAAAGATAGCTAAATCAGTTTAAATGATGCTGGCGCCTCTCCAAGGAACCCTCTTTATATCTGACACGTTTGCCACTCACTTCTTTAAGGAACAATAATATTGTACATTGCTATTTTTTCCTCTATGGCAAGAGCAGTAGTGTAACTCATTACAAAGGCTTTCTACCTGATGTTCCAGTTTGACTTGCTATGTTTAAAAAAAAAAAAAAAAGAGAATTTTGAACTGAAGGAAGCAGAAGAAACAACCAAGACTTGCGTTGAAATGTTTTATATCAATATTGATTTCTTTTAAGGGGGTTTGTGTTACAAAGAGGGAGCTTTTATCCCCCTGAGCTCTTTGGCAATTATCTTCCTGCCATAAATGTTGATACACACATAATGGATGTAACGAAAAAATCTCCTTATCCCAGCAGAAAAGGCTGACTGTTTGTTGGAGCAGAGAGAATGCTGAGAGTGTGAATAGACAAACCCATATGTCGCTGGTGAGAGAGATAAATGATGGACGAACAGGAGTTGGTTACTATGGATCAGCACAATAAACCAATTCCCATCATACACCTCTCTTAATAATATACCAGTTTCAATGCCATTGATGGGTAACCTAGGTAGCACCAGTCAACTGTAAGTTTTTCAACTGTTCTTTTATACATCTCAAAGAACAGTTGGGACTGTTCTAATTTTTTCAGATGTTGAGTGCTAAAATTATGCAGAACTTCCTTCCTTGCCAGTAATTTTGAAGGGGAACTTTAGAGCCCTGCTGTAAAATGCCAAATGTGCACGACACCATTGTGTACTCGTAGTAAGTTTTGTTTTCTGCGCCTATAAAAGGGGTGCACTCGAAAAGGCAGTTGCTTAACAAGTATGTGAAGGAACCGTTTAGGTGTTCAGTACTACCCTCATTAGTGGTGTTTCAGATTGGACCAGATATTGGAAGATACTGGAGTGTTGTTTTAAGTGAAAATAGCAAAAGAACAATGCTGGTTTATTTTTAAAACACAAACAAACAAACAGCCCTGCAGAACAGGCAGTGATCAATAACACAGTTTTAACTTTCTGTAACCCATTTCAGGGTTGCCAGCAGCTGAAGGGAAATTTTGCAAAACAGTCTGTGCTTGCATCACGGTCTGCTTCCCGTGTTCTTTATTATTACTGCTAGCGCTTTGCGCAGAAAATTGAAGTCTTTGTCAGTTAAAGGTTTCGCTTTATGTCCTTGTCTTCTGGTAGATGTTTTTCATTGGAGTTGCTATGGACCGGCCCGTTAGCTCTGTTCAAAATGAAAGTATATCTCAGGGTGACAGCGTAAGCAGGGCTCATGGCTCTTGGGGTATGACTCTACCGTCTTCGAAGTTGGCGGTTGCACTGCCAGCGCATGATGCAGTCAGAGAGGGGTGGCTAGCAAATGCAAATGAACTATGAAGAGTCTTTATTCCTCTTGAGAAGCCTCCTCGCTGATAATAATTTTCATTCTTTAAGTGGAAGAAAATGGATTACTAAGTCATTACATTCCTTCAAGAGGAAAATACTTTGTGCAGCACTTGCTTGCGAAGTTGCAGTAGCTCTCGCTAGAGCTGCTTGCTTCGGTGTGCATCTGGGAGGAACCGAACGGTGCTCGTTGGGCCGGGCGGTAAGAGAGCACCCCAGCGCTGCTGCTGTCAGGGCCCAGCCCGGCAGTCCTCCTTCATTTTATAGTAGGTGAGACTCAGACCTGATCCTAGCACTAAGGGCTCAAGGATCGGGCCCTTGAGCAGGGAGGGGGTGTTGTTAAGTGCCCCCCACCCTGCTCGCAGCGGCAGGGAAGCGGGGCGAGGCGTATTGTCTCTGCAGGCGGAATTTTGGCTGGCCCTTCGCTCCTGCGGGGAGCAGCTGTGCCCGACGGGCAGCGCAGGGGCAGGAGTTGTGGGTGCCGTCCCTCCCGGCCACGCAGCCCAGCCAGCTGGGCTGGCTGGGGGACGTAGGCTGTGCCCAGGGTGGCCAGTGGCTGTTTCCGTGGGGCCAGTGAAGTGCCAGTGGGGCCCAGGCGTGGGAGATGCAGGAGGATCTCGTAGGGGCCTTTACGCCCAGCGCTGCCTCTTGGCTACAATGAGCCATTGATAAGCGCTGACCTGATTAAAGGGCTGCCGCTCACCGGAGGCTGGGGTGCGCCCCGGGCGTCGAGCGGGGGCTGCCCGCCTGACCAAAATTGCTCTTTGGGAAGGGGTGGCTGGGCTGAGGAGGGGGGAACCAGAACTCAGCGCTGTGCCCTGTCCAAGGGGAGCCATCGTATTACGACTTGTTGAAATCTGCTCTGCTTTTCCCTGCAAGGGACTTGGCAGTTTTATCGATAAAGAAGTGTTACGTAAGTACCCCGTCAGGCATGTTCTAATTTGTTAATAATTGATGATCTGGGTAGAACAGAAATACCGGTGGTGGTAATGCCCTCCCACACTGATCTGCAGTCTCCGCAAGCCCCCTGCTTTGCTTTTACTTTAATTGTAATACAGGCTGTTTCCTTTTTTTCCTTTTTTCTTTTCAATTTACCTGGTGACCGCGCGGCAGCTGCCTGCGGTGCCTTCCCGTTGGGGCAGGGACAGCTGGGGGCTGAGCCCGGCGCAGACGTGGTACAGATCACCGCTGCAGGGGAGGGTGTTAACTACGTTATTGTTTCACCCCATGCCAGGCAAGCTACTGCGTGGCATCAGCGTTAGCCCAGGGGGAAGCCAGTTCCTTGCACCTTCCACCTTGGGAGGCAAGGTGTAAGTCAAGCGGGACGGACGCGGTGGCGCGGTGGCGGTTCCCGCACCAGGATTTGTCAGCGCGGCGAAGCCGGGGCGCTTGTCACACAGCACAGAGCAAGCACCCTTCAGTCTCTCCCCTTCTGATAAAAGGCTGTATTTGCACGGATTTAAAATCCGGCTGCTTTTTGTCTTGCCACAGCTAGAGAGATCGGAAAAAAAAAAAACATTTACTTCTGTTGACACGCACAAAAAAGAAATACTTGCTGGATATCATCAACATGATCTGGCTGCCTCTTTTGTCTTGTGTTTTTTCTCTTTTGCGTTTCTGTGGAAGTTTCTTTTTCTCAAGAATTACGTACCTCAGAACTCCGAGCAGGTTCCACCTACTCGAGACATACCTATTTATTGTTTGCAGAATAACGCAGCGCATTTACTCTGTTGTGGGCACTGAAATCCATTACCTGCATTAAAATCAGAAGTAGCAAGGTAACTTTCTAGTTATGTTGTGAAATATAATGCCATTGTTCGCTTTTATTAACGTCTCGAGGTTGATTATACAGCGGTTAGAAGCCTGTTCTGCTGTGCAAAAGGCTGTCTTTAATTTCAGGTGGTTGATCCTGATCAGGCAGTTAGAGCGGCTGCAGCAACAATTCCTCGGAGCTCTAAATCACATTTGTCACAAGATCTGCCTGGTAGTATCGGCTGCTCGAAGACTTACTCCGACTTTTCAGTGTTACCCTTTGGTTGCATTGCAGTGGTGAGGGATTTGCCAATCTTGCCTGTTCTTTGTGCCTAATTCTGAAAGACTGGCAAGCTTTATGCTATGTTTTCTGAAGAGGGCCCAGCTTTACTAAGCTGCCTGTCTGTCAGGGATTAATTTAACCTCTAATTACTACATTTTCTTCACAGTTTGCTGCACATGAGAGTGTTATAACAAAAGCACAAAGAAGTATGTCATTTTATTTAGCCACTACTCTGAAATTAATTTAGGGGGTATAGAGTCAGATCTGACACACTTGGTGTTAAAATAATTGTGCTGGCATTAGAATTAAAGTACATAATCTTGTTGTTTCTAATGATACAACAGTACTAGTGTAAATAGTGTTGTTAACTCGTTAGTCATAGCCACAGTAATAGAAGTGATATCTAGTTACAGAGAAATACTCAAATAAGCATGGCAGCAAAAGCTTCCCCCAAATAATTCATCATTTCCCCAAAATAATGCATGGCTTCTGCTTGATTCCATCCACCATTTGGGTTCAGGATTACGTGTCTGAGAGTAGTTTGCTATTTTTTCCAAAAAGGTCTTCCAAATTGCAATAAACAAACATCTACGGTAGCTTGGGTTTCTTCCAGCCTGGATAATGATTTTTCAAAAAAAATTTTTTTTAAACATGTGGCATCTTGGGAACAGTACAAAAGGCCATATGTCCTCCTCTGCCTGCTCACACTGACATCAGCGATGCCGCAGTCCACGTCGCATTGAGAGCGGTGTGTAGTCTTGAAGGAAGGGAGTCTGTTTCTGTTATGAAACACAGGCTGGCTCGCTTCTTTTCCAGTTCTGTAGTATTTACAACAAAGTTGTTTTCCTTCCTTTGGGGAGGTTTGGCTTGGGAAATGCAGCCTATCTCCAGCTGAGGTAGATGCAGTTAAAAGAGCTGTTGTTGTTACGTAAGGAATTTGCAGTCGCCGTCTCTTCATTCTGACCCATGTCCGTCGCCTCTGCGCAGGCTTGTTGAAATGAGTTTGAAAATGCCATTTCTCACATAAAGCTGGATCTGCAAAATGGTTGGTTATGTACTGACGATTTATTTCTAGCGGAAATAGAAGACTGGTTGTGTATTTTTGTGTCGTGCGTTTGAGTTATAAAGCGTGGGCCCGACTTGGTAATTCTCCTTCCGTAAAAACTGTAACTGTATTTGATGGGAAACATCCCCCAAAGATTCCCCAAGGTCAGGTAGGACACAGTTACAGAGTCAAATCTTGTAGTCCCTTTCTCAAAAGGAGAATTAATGTGGCATCGTTATCCAGGCTTGTGACAACAGTGACACAGGACTGCCAAAAAGACTAATGGAAGGAGATGGATGATTGATTCTCTTTACAGTAGTAGATCAAGTTATTTCTCTGAATTCTTTCTTCAGTTCTCACAATTCCCAAACTCTAACCAGTTACTGTAATTGTTTACTCTAATAACTTCCAATCTACAAGTAAATTGAACATAAATTAAGATGCGCTGATGTAAGGGACGGGATGGCTCGGCGAGCTGACAGTCGGGTGAGGAGGTTATCCGTAGTTACGCGGGATGGCTCTTTGGTAGCTGTATGCGCCGAGTGTTACGTCCCTGCTCTAATTTCTGTGGCTGTGAGTTTTCATACAACAATTTTGAGGTTTCCTAAGGTAGAAGCCAAGCCCGAATAATGCCTACTCTCATTTCAGAACTGTCAAGATTTTTTTCTAAAAGGTCTGATTATCTGTAGCCCCACAGGCCTCCAGACATGGAGGCAATTTTTGGAGTAAACAGCTCCCAGGTTCTTACTCGTCCATTGTAAAATGGGAATAATGGTGCTTTACGCTTTACCTTCACACGAAGCATCCTTAACTAGTTAAATATTTTGTAAATCGTAAGTGCTTGTTGCTAGCTGAGGTCTTTAGGGACTTTTCACATAGTTGAAAATTATATTCAAAATAACGGCAGGTACATCTTACTCTAAGACCTCCTCAGTGTGAACGATAGTTTTATTTCTTTGCTTTGGCTATAATGCCAGTGCAGGTGGATGATTTTCTTTTTTTTTTCCCCACCTGACATCACATCATATTATCCTTCTTTTTGCTGAAACATCAGGATTTGAAATAGGGGGAAAGAAAATATTTAAAGACAAAAATGACATCTACTCTCGGGCACATAGTTTAACATTTCGTTCTTTGTCACGGATCTTCATAAGTTAAGTTTTGGGCAAAGGTAAACAAATTAATATTTTACAAAGACATTCATCATACACCGTTCCACTCGCTTTTCCCCCATACATTAGGATGTAACATTTAGTACATAAACATGTTCAGTAGTCTAAGAATAATTGCACAACACTTATTTAATGTGCTTATCGGAATAGATACTGAGTATAATTTCATTTTGCTTTGACGAGTTACTTTAAATCTTACTAGGATTTTCACAATTCCAATTTTATATACGGAAATGATTTCTGAATTCACCCGGTATTTTGGTAACCCGGTAGATCATGATGATCGCCAGGTACTTTTAAGGAGTTCACTTTTCCTGTTCCTTTAACTTACTTATTTTCTTAATTAACTGTGTGGATTTAAATAAAGTCACACAGACTGAAAAAACCCCAAGTACATACAATCTTGCAGTCAGAAATACAGGCAAAAGGTTTTGATCTCTGACTGCCAAATGGTGACTCATTAAAAAGGAATTTTTGTTCCTCCCTTTTCAAAGGGTTACTCACTACCAAGCAGTAAATATCTAGTTTTGATGCTGCTGCATTGAAATGCCTGACATTGTTGGTGTGTTAAGTCCAAACTCTGTAAGATTATTTTATCACAGGCTCCATGAAGTTTTGTTTGGGTTTTTTTTCTCAATTAAAAAAAAAAAACTGTTGGGGGATTTTCTTCAAGCTTTCCTCGGTCAGTTTGAGTACAGTCCAAAATGAAATATATTTGGATTTTAATAACAGAGGACCTTTTCCATACTATAAGCAGTGGATCATTCACATTGTTTTTAAACACACGGGACCATGCAAGCACTAATTTCTTTCTAATTTTGCACTAGGTGACATTAGACAAGGACATTGGAATTTGTCTAAATCAAAAAAAATTCTCTTTGCCTTCTACATCAAGGGCTGTGTGCTAAGCATTTTCTAATATTGCATTGCAGAAGGCTGAAAATAAATTGTACTGAAGAGACACAGTCAAAATCCAACCAAAGGCATGCCCTCTTCCTCAATTTCCATATTAATCTTGACTCTCTGAGCCATCTCCTTTGTCTTCCTGTTCTTCCCTATTCTACATTTGATGGAAGGGCACAAAGGCATGTTGGAATCCTCCATCTCGTTTCCTCTTCTTATTCATGGATTGGTTGGTTTGAACTTTACATAGCGTTGGAAGGATATTTTCTGGGTTGCAGCAACACTCGTGTTTGACTTGAAGTAGAAGGAGAGTGTGTTTGGGCTTTTCAGTCTTTATGAGAAGTGAATCTTGGTTCCTGACACCAGAAGGTAGATCAGCCTTAATTTCAAGTGAAAGTCCTTCAAATAACTTCCCATGTCAGTTAAAGTTCAATATTCTCGAATTCTAGAGATATAGGTGAGTCAAATCTAAAGTTTAGGGCAAGTGTGAAAGGTTATAAGAGAAAATGTAGATGTTTCTTCTGATGCCACTCTCCCCTCCCCTTCGGGTCTCCTACACTCTGTCAGCTGTAGCGGAGTGATTTGATTCCTTTGTAGTGTTAAGCTAAAAGAATAAATCTAAGTGCCTTGGGAATGGGGAACCAATCCAACAATCAAAACCCAACAAGTTAATAAAAGTGAAGCATTTCTGCACGGTGCTGCTGCAGAAATGCTACTTCAGAAACGCTTGGGGCCAGCCATGACTGCTGGACCAGTCAATTAGTGTAAGCACGTTCACTCTACTCACCACCATTAACTGGATGCTGGGAGGCGCGCACTGTGTTTTGAAGGAGAAGTGAGTGTCTTCTGTTGGTTATAAATTATGAAAACCTTGAATGTCACAGGCTGAACTGTTTATTGCTCACCCCCTTGCTTCCCAGTCACTCTGACGTACCCGGGAAAAGCTTGACTTCAGCAGTCTTAATTGAGCTTTCTTTAAAATCGTTCCGGCTCTACACATCATCTACAAATTCTCTTTTTCCCCTTGTCAGCTCTTCTCTCCCACTACCCCAGCTCGCCAAACTCTAGCCAGAAACAGAGCATTTGAATGACTGTCCACAGAGGCAGTTTGAAATCCAAATTATCCACTCGGACTGGTTTCTGATGCCCATGTGCCAGGCTACGTACAGCCTGGGGTCATTTGTAAGGACAGCATGCATGGAAATACTGTGAGCTACAGCAACAGTGTCAAGTGGTGTTGTGTAAGAAAACCCCTACTACTCGCTTGCATGGAACTGATTTTGGATGTTGGTGCTTGTGCAGATAAGGATTAATTACCGTAAGTCTTATGCCAGCCTGTAGCTTTAATTTTATCATAGCTAAGAACGGCAGTAATGGCAAACTAGTGGGTAAATGACCGATTCTGGCTGCCTACGAGTCCTCCCTTTGGAGCATCTATATTGGTAACTACATGTCTATTATTTCAGAATATAAAATGGTTACCCACTTTGCAGCCTTCAGCTAGTCCAGACGATGTTCCTTCGTTGGCATTCACACCCAGAACAGAAACAGCTATAGGCCTTTGTACGGGGACTGCAGAAAATGTACCATCGGGTGCTTTGCCATCTGCTACCCAAAAGGTAGTGAAGCAAACTGTTAAACTTCACGTGGAGCTTAGGGCTTGATTAACTCAAATTACCCTCCTGTTGTACATGTTTGCAATGCCGAGGGAATTAGGTGGCATATATTTTCAAGAAATACATGTTCATTATTAAGAAAGGTTAAGCAATAACATCCAGTGGTCATTTCCTTTTGGAGCATAGCTCTGTGTCTGGAGCATAATTTGTTTGTTTATGCATTCTGCCGGATCCCGGCGAGGAGGTGGCCGGCGCGAGCTGAGCCGCTCTGCGGCGCTGGCTGGCCCGGCTGCGCGGGCCGGTGCTGCCCCAGCCGCCGATGGAGAGCCAGAGACCTCGGGGCGTAGAGGTGAAGAGGTCCAAAGTACAAGGAGGCAGCGGTAGGGGAGAGAGAGCAGGGACGGGCTGCGATGGAGGGGAGGGCTGAGGAAGCCAGGCAGGTATCTGGGGGCAGGATGGGGGCACAGCAGGTCCAGGCTCTCTTCGGGAGGGCTGGGATCCCCCATGCGCCTGGTCCGCCAGGTCCAGCATCTCCTGTTGCTTCCACTCAAGCAGTAAGTGTTTCCTGTGTGCAGACTCGTTCTCTGCGCCTTCAGCACTGACTTACAGACAGTGCTTTTCTTTATCTCTGTTGTTTTTTTTAAGTTTGCGACTGTTGGATTTTTCCTTGTACTCTACTTCCATACCTTTGTTGTGATTGCTTTGCTGGAGAAACAGGACTCTTAGCAGCAGTGGGGAGATGCTCCGGGGAGCTAACCCTGTGTCGCCTCTTCAAGGCCAGCAGAGCTGCGGCAGGGAGCAGGCGCGGTGCCGGGGCTGCGCACCTTTGCCCTGTGATCACAGGCACGTGTTGGTTTGGTTTACTTTGTTAGAAGGGTTTTTCTTTGGGCGAGTGCAGTGCTTTGGGCAGCCCAGTTACTGAGCAGCTGACCGAAGCACGCAACCGCTCTTCAGCATTAACGTGCCGGTTAGCTTTCAGCCGGGGCTAATGCCGGGACAAAATCAAGGTATGTCTGCCCTGCTGTCTTTGTTGCGTAAACTCACTGGTTCAGGCAGAAATAGCGAAGACCGCTTTCACCTGGCTAACCTGCTGGTTACTGCCAGCAGGACAGCTGTGGTTGCATGAGCTAAGTTTGAGCTGCAGAAGTTGCTTAAGGTGTTAAGTAAATAATCGGGCACTTGACCCACATGGAACAGCAAAAGTGCCCGGAGCAGCGTCGCTAGCCTTCCCTGGGCCAGCCTCGCAGACACGTCTGCATGAGATCAGTGCGCCTCGCTGCGCCCGGGAAGCTGGTTCAGAAGATCAGCTGCTAATGAACCATGTTCCCAAATCTCTTTCAACAGAAATTTGGGATCTTAAGGTGGCCTCGGCTTCCGCCAACCCTAAGACGGCAATGCTCTCTTTTACAGCTGGCTCTGAAGCGTTGTAGCTTCTCCGACGTAAGGAGATGTAATTCAGTGTTTATAAAGGCAGATGGGAAAGGAGAAGATTCTTTGGTTCTCTCCGAGAGCTTTTTCACATGTAGAAAGAATGAGTCACTCAACATTTCATTATTGAGTAGGAGCTGATTTACAAGTGTGTATGCTCCAGGATGAATGTCGGTGGATGAACTCCTATAGTTTCCTCCATGACCATGCTGTAAAATGGGCTACAACCAGTTTGATGTAATTCACTATGCTGTCTTTTGAAATGGAACCATCGTCCTTCTTATGATCTTCTGAAGGCTAGAAGGCCGATTAACATGGGAATTCTTGATTAGCTTTAATTCAGCTCTACTACTCCAGGAAAGCACAGTTCCTGAACTGCACAAAGACAGACTCTTCAAACATGGATCCAAATCAGCGTACTGGAGATCCTGTTGGTAGGTGTGGTGACTATGATTAATATTTACTTGATGCCTTTCATCTTCCAAGTGCTTTACACAGGACAAGCATTTCATCTTCACAAAAGATGTATGAGTTAGGTGAAATAAGTTTTACTGTCTCTGCTTTATGAATAAAGGCAGGGAAACTGAAGCAAAGAGATTAAAGTAGTTTGCTCATGGTTACAAAGAAGGCCAGCACTGAAACTGTGTAATTTCTGGTTTCTATTTCTGTGTCCAGACTAATGTCTCTTCTTTGTAAGAAGAAGGAGCAGGACCAACTTTTGAGTAAGAACATCATAAGAATTTAGTGAGGCAAGGTAGCAGATGCTGCAGCTGCACCTGCGGCACTTCCGCTGGTGCCCTGCTGAGTGATGCACTGTTCTCCCTTGGCACTGCAGTCTCTCATCCACTTTTATGGAGGCATCACCACAGATTGCTGCTTGAATTGCAAAGCATCCGTGGACCTTTTCTTGGGCTGATACAATGGCTCAGCTTAGTCCCTGGTCTGGCTGGACCATTTGAGACATAAGTATGTGTTGAGATTTCTGGAGTAAAAGAGTTTCTGCTGGAGTGAATATGATGATGTGCATGCATGATTTTATTCAACTCAATGACTTCTTGCGATGTTCCTTTGGAGATGCACTAGAAAGTGCTTAAATTCTATTGTTGAATTTTAAGCATGCAAATGGTCTCATAAATATGGAAAAATTATTTGTTTACCTTTGGCTTGGATGGGGCTACTCACAGAGCTCGATTTAAGTATATGCTCAAGTGTTGAATAGTGCTGAATCAGGGCCCTAGTTAAGAGCCAAGGCTGTGTCACCCTGAACTGCAGGCTGGCAGAAAAGTTGTTGAGGGCCCAAAGGTAGTTTTTGGTTTAAAGAGCTTCCCTATCAAGATGAGTCAGTGGACAAAGCTTAACATCTGAGAAAGTTCTTATCTGAGAAGGCATCTGACCTTTTGAAAGAGAAACCTCGTTTGTAGATGCGTACGCGTTGTGTGCACCCTCTATCAGATTGTACAGCCCTTTGGCTGTAATGGAAATCCTCACCTGGGGAGGCAGCGCCGGCCGAGCCGGGAGCCTCCAGCCTCCCTCCCTCTGTGCAGGGCAGAGCAATTGCGTTTTAGTTCCTCCAATCCCACCTTAATGAAGGAAGAGAAGATGCCCTTGCCTGAAACTGGGATCTGCTCGGAGATGGCTGCTGTAGAAGCCGCTGTAGAAGCCATTTCATTTAGTCTAGATTTGACTGTAAATTCAGTCTCCTATTTCACGTGGAGTAACGATTTTTACGCTGCAGTGAGGAATCACTCGGCAAGAGAGGGGAGACGGGAGAGCGGAGCAGTGCAGCCCTGCTCTCCCTGTAAGGCCATGGTTCAAAATGTTTAATTAGTTGTTTCGAAACGGTGGCTCTTCTTTGAGGAAGGAATGATGTATCAGCAAAAGCTGACCAAATTGATGTAGCAAATCAATTCTATGGTAATCCATTTATTTAAACTTTGGTACTTAATTTTGTAAGCTCTTCTCAAGTGTTCCTGTGCTCCCGTTCATTAGCCAGTGTTCTTTCATGCTATTGCTTGGAGGTTTGTGCTGCAGATAGCAAAATGGCCAGGACATGCCACTCGAAACTGCCTCTAAATGTAATTCAAGCAGGTCCGCAATAATAGTGCTAAAAGAAGAGCTATTTAGCGGCATTATTAATGGGCAAAGAGTTTGGGCAGGATTATGAAAAAGTAAATTTTTATTAAGAGTGGAGGAGCTAGAAGAATGGACTGATTGCCCCGAGTCCTCTGGGCCCCCGAGCAATCAATTTCCCTTTCTAGTATTCAGTTACTTGCTAATTGTATTGATTTTTATCAAATATGTGTACAAATCAATTTTATATTTTAGTGCTGTTAAAAGCTTCCTTCCTTCCTCGCAGGCAGCGCTGCTCTGATCATTCTCATTGTCTTCCTTTATTTTAATGCTTTTAGCTTAATGCATATTTTCATGAGGACACGCATGTTTTTCTTTAGGACATTTAACCAGGCAGGGATTTTACCTAGATGCTCAGGGTTGGAGCAGATAGGCGTCACTCAGACAAAACCTCTATGAACTCAGGGGAGCTGCCTGCTTGAGTAAAAATTGCAGGAAAGGGCTGTGTTATGTTGTAAAATGGGTGGGCAGGCGACCGTATAGTGTGACCCCCTGAAGAGCAGGAAGCGCTGCTAGCGCAGGAGCGAATTGTGTCGTGGAAAGATTGTAACCAGAAACAAAGAAGGGGATGAACGCTGAACGTGACGCACTCGTACTGAATAAACATGAAAATGAAATCGGGGTGACAAAGATTAAACATCTGAAATAATGCGAGCTGTTTGTCAGTACGGCCTCCATCGTTTCTGAACACCGAGTCACTCGGGCACCTCAAGTAAAGTGGTTGCTGGAGACATCCCTAAGCAAAGTGAATCTGTTGAGCTCGGAACAAAATAAAACAACATTCTCTATTTGTGTTTGTTTATGCCCATGGCGGTTTAAACTGTTCCTGTCAAACCTACCTATTTTCTGAGATAGCACACGCCCCCGTGCTCTTTTTTTGATGGAAGCTACGTGGTTTGGAGTTGGGGAGAATCTCTCTGGCTGCGTGTGTAAGCCCGAAAACCTGAACCTCGGAACTGAAACGTTTGGGGTATGTACAGGGCTGCTGGAGACGGCGGGAGAGACTTTGAACTTTTAAGTCATGAGAGCAAGGAGAGTTAGGGCTCTGCTTTTCACTTGCCTCTGACTTAATATTACACTGCAGAGTTTATGACGTCGTGTTTTCTGCTCTTATTGCCAAAGGACTTTAAAAAAAACCCTGTTCTTCGGAAGAATTGCATTAGCAAGAGTCCAGGTATATACACATATCCAGTAAAAACACACTTTTCATTAAGAAGTCTAATACAGTGGTGGAAACGTAAGCATTTTATATTTTACATTGATCACTCTGGTCTTTTTGGTTTTGTTCTCCTCCCTGGTTCGGCTGATGTTACTTCGTTCCGCAGAGAACCCAGCTGCGAGAGCCAGGGCCCCCCTCGTCTGCCAGGAGCAGCTCCCGCAGGCGCGGTGCCGCGGTGGGAGAGGGCAGACCCCAGCCCTCCTGCCGGCGCGGGCGGAGCCTGGGCGGTGGTTCATCGGGAGCCCCCAGGCAGCAGCTCAGTAAGGAGCAGGCGTCTTCTGCGCCCCGTAACGCCGTTTTGCCGTGCCCCCCAGCTGCCACGGCGACTTCTCTTGCTACGGGGTGCTTGGTACTTTCCGCTGTAGGCACCTCAGCCATAACCATCAGTGGAATGTTTTAGCAGAAACCACTCCTACTCTCCTTTGATCTCTGCGCGCGTGAGGTTCCGCGCCGCGTTCCCGGCTAGCGCCAGGGGGTCGCGTTCCGCCCGTGCGGGGGGCCGCCCGCCCCGGGGACCGGCGGGCTCCGTAACCCCCCGGGCAAGGGCGCCGTGGCAGGAAGAGCCGCCGCTGGTCCTGCCTCTGGCTCGGCGTCATCTTGCGAGCCGCGTTTTTGTCGTTAGGCTTATACAGCTCCTCTTGTACGAGAAGTCACAAACTGGATAAGCTGTATGAGGAGTCATTATAACACAGCGACGATGAATGTACCGGTTCTGCTGGAGGCTGTCCTGGGGCTGTTTGTTATGTGTCTCTAACACTGTCGCTACATCACACACTTCCTCGATCTCCGTGTTACCCTACAAGCCTGTCTAATGGGATCCTCTGTTGCTGATTCCGGCTTACCCTGACCTACTTCTTTCTTGTGTCCCAGCAAGCTGTCAGGAACTATCAGAGCACTGGGAGCTGAAATAAACACTCACTGAGGGGAAAAGCAAGGCTGTCTCTAGTGAATTTAATTAGCTTTGTTTAACTGGCTTGTTTGCTTTGTAAATCACATCATTTTTAGTCAAATTTAAGGGATAAAAAAATCTGTAATTAAAATCAAATGATGCACGACCTTATTAAAAGTCAAGGGTTTTAGAAGTTCAGTACAAAAAGTCATTTAGTTTGTAACACATTTGCAGTGCTCTGAATATTTTAGGGGGCAGAAGGATGAATTTGAGATGCTTTTTGGTTTTGGGGTCTGTCTTAGGACAGGAGGGAGATTGTTGTTATTATTATTGAGTCATTATCTTTACCTTTTCTTGAATTAAAAAGAAAAATCACTTTTTTGGTTAAGACTTGAGTCTTGTCATCAATACTGCAAGCTTGCTGGATAACATTTTTGAATCCAGATAAAGATTCTTGGCGTTTCTTTTTGTGCTGTGGCCCTGCATCAGTATATTATCCATAGTTTGAATCACTGCTGTTGTGTGAGGCTCTGGTTTAAATCATGGCTTCCCTTTGCCCTTGTGTTGCATTTTTGAGCATTAGAACAGAACTCATTGTAATTTGGGCTCTGCCAGACAAATGAAGCACTGACTCCGTAAGTCATCACTGGGTTGAATTCGAAAGTGCTTATAGTGTTTTTATCAGACAGTATGTTATGTCTTTCAGGTGCTTTACGATATTTCAGTGTGGCACGTATTTCTTTTAACAACTGATGCTCTTGCTCTTGTCAGCATAGGGTCTAATCCTCTTGCTGTTGAAAATGATAAAAGCCCTATGAATTCCTAATACGTCTTATAAAAATCTGGCTAAAATATAAAACATCTGACCCCAACTTCTGATTCTTCTTCAGCAGAAATATGTTTTTTCCTTGCACCATGCATGTATATTGATAGAGCCTCCTGAGTACATGGCTTATAGAAATACACCCGTCCTTGTGCTGAGCTGCAGCGTGAACAGAAAAGGATTAAAGGACCACTGAGAAAGAAGTGGGTATGGATGAACTTGCAGTGTGCAAGAGGATAAAATACAGGATCAAATGACTACCCAAGAGTATGAGAGGAATTCAAAATCTGTTTCACAAAGGCACAGTGCTTCTTCCAGTCCTTTGGAAAGGATGTAAGATTGGCCAACCTGTAGTATCGCATAGAGAACTACTCGTCGTAATAATTTCATTGAGGAGTATAATGAGCAGCTTGATTGCGCAACAACTTCTGAGTAGCTCACTAACTTACTAATCACTGCGAGATTTCAGAGAAGGAAAAGAGAAATGTATTTTCCTCAGTAGGAGTTTTGGAGGTCGCGTGGCTCCCCTGGAGCGCGTGGGGCAGGAAGCTCTCTGCCATGCCAGGGGTGGATGTTGTATGGAAGTCTTACCAAAACAAACGCATTGGGAGACTTTAATTTGACAAAATTGACTCAGAAAAAAGAATAGCCAGGTGAATGGGGTAAACCAGCACTAAGCTGTTGAATTCAGGTAAACTAGGTTTGCTGAGTTACAGCAGTGGGGTATGAAGCAAGGAAAGCAGAGACATCCCAGCTGAAGAATTCACGTCTTCAATGACTCCACTGAATGGAGACCAGAAATACTGAAGTAGTATAACTTCAGAGGCTTTGCTCACATTCTTCTGCTTTACCAGATGCTGTCTCTCTCTTGTTGATTGTGGTCTTGAGGATTTTTGGCAACTGTAGATGAGATGTGTAGAGCGGGAGGAACACAAGTACTTCTCCTGGGTCATCGCTCCAGAGAAAGTGGGTGAGGTGGATGTTGTGGAGCTTTTATCATAGGCATGGAAGCGGACATGTTTTATGATCTGATCCAGTGTGAATAGCAAGAAAAATTTTATGACCTTAATATCCTAGCAGGAAGGTCAGTGGTGGAGCAGTGAGATCCCAAGGGGGCTAGAGCTAAATGCGCATTTGGACCCATTAGCTGCTGAGTGCAGCTTGCTGCAGCTGGGAACCGGGTGTGAGGACAAGGAGATTTTGGCGCGGCGGGAAGGTGGGAATTTAGTGAGTTTAGCGACAAACATGTGATTAATAGGCGCGTGCCTGTCATCTCTGCCATAGCACCGTAGTCCTTCCATTCATCTCCCGGGCCACTGAGGGAGGGGAGCGGGAGAGCTGCTCCGTGCTCGCCCGGCACGTTTGCTCTTGGCGTAAATCAGGAGTAGAGAAAGGGATCTGTCCCGGCGCCTCCCTCGGCGCGTAGAAAAGCGCCTGGCGTGTTTTGGGCACTGCTGTAGTCTGAATAATAAACACTTAATTCCAAGCTCCTCATTTTTGGCTGAGGTTGTTCTGTTAAATGATGCTTTGCTTAGAGGACACAGAAAGGGGCAAATGTTCAGTAAGACTTGAGTCGTTTAACTTAAATCAACCTCCTCCTACCCACTATTGACATATCAAGAGAACCAATGAGGCATGTTTAATTACACATGCACTGAGTTTACAATTAGTCTGCAGACAGTGATTTTTTTTTTTCTTCCTTCTGACGCAGCAAGGAAAGATTTGGTCCTGCAAGAGGTCTTATTAGCTGTAATACGAGCAGGGCTGGGTTAGGTTTTTTTTCCATTTTAAATGTAAGTGGAATGTTTTTATCTTCTAGGTCAAATGATTTAATCTGATGCTCTAATGTTACATGGTTTAGCAATCCTTTTGCTCCCCTTCTGCTTGTAATAAGTGACAAAAGTATGGCTTCTTGGTTGATAAATGGGTTAACAGTATTCACAAGGCAGGTAATATAAATCCATATTAATAGGTGGAAATTGGCTCGTGATGCCAAGCAGGAGAGTCTAATGAAAGTATTATTGTTTTAGCTTCCAGCTCCTTTGGAAGCTGAAAGCTAAATGCCTGTATTACATTCTTATTACCTATTTATCACACCATATAGCTGAGTGGATGTTTATTAAATTACATTCATGTTTAATGCCTGTTTGTATACTTTTCACTGAACGTGTTCTCAAAGGAAATTTTCTGGAAGCATTTCAGAAATGCACAACTATTTTCCCATTCTCTTTCTATAAAGTAAAACCATTGTTGCCAACTGTCAGTATACAATTGGCTTGGAAATTAAATTGTTTCCTGCTAAGCTGCAAGAACCAGCTAAACCTACTCTATTTAATTTAGGAAATAAATATTTAAAAATCTGAAAAACACACGGTGTTCTTGGGTAGTGTTGACTCTATTCTACTCTTTGAAAATACCCAAGATCCCAAGAGTTGGGCTTACCTAGTTTCAGCTTTAATTTAGCATTAAATTGCTTCATCAGGGATTTTATATATGACCTTCTGTATGTTTGTGATTCTTTTGAGGATATTTAAAACAGTACTGAATACCATCAAAGATAAGAAATTAGAGGCTGTTTATTAATATACCTACTTACGGCCCTTCTCCAGTTTTGCATTCTTATTTTCTTCTTAAGCAGCACTTTCAATTCGTTCCATCTAGATTAAAAGAAGAAAACAAGAGAAGAGGGAAAAAAAACCCCAAACCCCAAAACCCAGCACAGCTGAAATATTCCCACATGGCTTTGACCTGGAGAGTGCGGGGATCTCAAGGGCTTTCTGCAAGTTCTGGGAGGAAAAAAAAAGGGAAGATGGGCTTGCATTTTCTTCCACCTATATTATTAGGCTGTCGTCAGAGTACTGTGACCGTGCAGCATGGTGGGGTGATGCGGCTTTGGTCACAGCGTGAGTCAGGTGAGGACCGTGGCTGGTAGCCACGGGCTCCTGGTTGCATCTCCACCTCGTCCGGCAGAGTCACACCTCTTCCTTTCCCGACCCAGCGTCCCGCCTCGATGCCGGTGTCCTGCACCTACAAACCAGGCAAGGGGGATGCCTGGCTTTTCTGGAAGCTGTTTGCTGGTCTTGGGCTGCAGACGCCCGTGGCTGGAAATCTGTGCCAGTGTATTTCAGCAATCCCAAACAGGAGGTTTGACTCCCGCTCTCACACTGAGAAATACCTGTAACGCGTAGAGATCTGAAGTGTGTATTCTTTCACTTCACCAAGTTATTAGCAGATGCCTCAGAAATACCTGGAGCTTGGTGCAGGGGACCCGCTCGTGCCTGCCGGGAGCCTCGGCAGCTGCTGCAGGCACCTTGGCCATGGACAAAAGCAGCCTGAGTGCGGCGAAATACAGGGGCTCCTGCCTATGAAATCCTGCTTGGAGGATCAGGATTTAAGATCTGGACTCAAATGAGAAAGACCAAGGTTTTGGGGTTTTCTAATCAAAGGCTTTGATTGCTCTTGTCTGCATGAAGTTTAAGGTCAATGGAATATTGTATTGATCCGTCAATGCAATCTGTTAAATACTGCGGTTTGACCCGTGCTTACTTGCTTATATTAAGAACAAATAAGTAAATCAGAGCTGCTACATGCATTTCAGCTCTCTGCTGGGCAGATAATAATGCAAACACACTCACTTCTGTAATGAGCAGGTTAATCACTTGATCGCTTTTACTAAAATTTTGCTGCCACTGCCCTTTAAAGAGCTAATCTTTGTCATTAGTGGGTCCTAAAAATGCACAGTGAACATACTTTCAAGTTAGAGAGACTGAAAAAAAATCTGCATAAAAGAATGTCATGTTATATTCCACTTAGTACTGATTTACATTATTAATGTAACAGAAGAATTCAAAACACAGTTGTAATCATGCTACCAATTTTTTTTAAATCGTGGGCAGAGAGACAATAAATCAGTCTCCTGAAGTATGTGCAGCATATGAGAAAGTAGTATTTTGAACACATTTTAGCAGGCTTATCACGTTTTGAAATTTCAAATATCTTGCATCAGCAAATCTTATTAACATTTTAAGAACCGTTGCTAGTGTTCCTTAGATTTTCTATATATAAAAATATATATACACTAAGAAAAGTTAATATATGTGTCTATGGAGAGAGAGAAACTCCATCTCCGTTAAGCATTTGAGATGTCATGGGAATAAGCTCTTTAATTCTTTCAGTTTTAATAATTTTAAGTTTCTTTTCAGTACTTGCACCTTTGCTTTACCTTTGCGTTCACTCAGTGTGATAAAGATTCTGTGGACTAATTAGTTTCATTTCTGCTTATGGCTGGTCTCTAATAGTTTTCATTCTTTTGGCTTCTCAGGTCCTGAGCAATGCTTCAGTATGTTTGCTGTAACCACTGCAGGGAACGATTGTTCTCTTTTCTGTACCCCTGTAAAACACATTGCAGCACTTTCCTGGTTCCCTCTTTTGTAACACCTTTAAAATATGGATCTGTTTGAGTCAAAATGCATACAGTGCCTTCTTAAATCAGATTCATAGAAAAGTTGCATTGGATCCTTTTTCAAGTAGTGGAACAGTACAAGAGAATTTATAGCATTGGAAGTCATCTGAAAGACATCCATAATAATGCTAGTATTTTCTGACCTGCCTTAATTTCTTTTCTTATTCCAGGCATCTGTAATTGACGGTGTCAATTTTTTTGCTTAATGAAGTTCTTTTAAGATGAGACTTCACCAATTGGTGTTTGGGCAAGTCTTTAACAAGATTTTTTTATTTTCTGAAGTTATTATCTCACTCCCCAACAGTCTGTGCATATTTGAGTTATGTGAGTTTGGATTCTGTCCCTGGAAGTCAACATGAAGTGCTTGGCATGAGGCAGAGATCTTGTAGATCCTACGCATAACATGAAAGCAGTTCATGGGACTGCAAACAACGGCAAAACCACTTACAGGTTTAATATGTTTGGATAGGGAATGCCCAAGAACATGTATTTCTGAGCCCCGTGTTGTTTGTTAAGTCACGCTGACGCACAAGCAAGGGCCTGAGGAAAAGTTCAGGAACGGCAGAGCTTGACGGCGTAGAGAGCCAGGGAGAAACTTGTCCGCAGAGCGTTCCTGTTGAGATAGTTCGTCGGCTGTTTATTGATTGCACAGGCCATTGGTGAAAGGTCAACAGCTCTGCTGTGTCGGCAGATAAAGATAGAGGAATGGCATGTTGAGGTCACACTGGAAAGGAATTCAGTCATGCTAAAGAAAGAACATTTTAAACCTTTATTTACTCAGAAAGGGTTGTGAGGTATCGAGCTTGCACGTTTACAACCCTTCAGTGTTAAGACTAAGAAACCTTATTCTCAGCTTTCCCTAGGAGTTTTCCCCTTCGCTTCACAATCTGGTTTTGGAGTTGAACAATTTTTAGCTTATCACTGTAATTCCTTGCGCCTGCTTTTGTTTCTTGTAAAGCATTAGAAGGATATTTCTTTGTGCAAAGAAAGGCTGGTAATCTGTTCTGAACTACCAAATTTTGAAGCAATTATGCTCTGATTCACTTAAATATTTTTTTCCTTTTTTTCTCAAAGTGCCTACAGAGCATTGAGCACTGTTTCTGCAGTTTGTTTCTGTTGTGTTTTGCTTTTTCCCTAGTTGAAGGTAACTGTTGCAGGGCAGAGCTGAGATTTAACACAGCTGAAAGGTAAATGTTTATGTTCAGGACAGAATTTAAATCAGGAGGACTCAGGTCTTGTCTGAAAAAAGTAGTTACACTGATTATCAGCTGGTGTATGCTGTGGTCTAGGCAGGCTGGGTAAAACCACTCCTTTTCTATTTATTTACCATTAGAAATCAATTTAAATGAAAGCCTATAGGCCATTATTATACTTCAGAAAAAGTATTCTTCTACAAACAACTTAAGTTCACACTTTTAACTAATCCGATACAGATTTGTTGTGCAGGTAAGGTGTAAGTAGACACCCAGCAGTTTTCCAGAGCTGGGATCCAAAACACCTTCCAATAAGCATGATATTTGCTCTAATGCAAAGTCTTGGTCCAGACCTTCCCTGTCACCAAATTCCACTTAATGTCTGGAGAGTCTCTTCAGTGCAGGGACCTGCACCCAGGCACAAGGGTAACCTGGTGGAGAGACACCTCTGGCAATCCCTTGGTGAGGTGGGGGGCAAAGAACATGCTGGTTTCCTTTGTCAGGTTTGGCTTAAAGGCAGTTTGAGAATAAGATTTGCCTTAATAGAAGATGTGAGAAAAGGTTTGTATGTTGGAGACAGGGTTGCTTTGACTGATGATTTTAATATTGCCACTTACTTCTAGACTCCAAAATTACATTTTAAAAAAGTCCATGTCTCTTTCTCCAGTGACTCAAAGCCCCTGAGTTTATAATCAGGGTAGATTTTTTAATATTTTAATATTAAAACTAATAAATCCTGCCTGTTGGATCTTCCAGGACTGCGCAGGTAGTTTGCTTCCCCCTCACCAGCCTTGATGCAAAGCACTGTGTAAAGATAAACACTCCTGCTTTTGTGCAATTCCATGAAGACACTCAGAATGCTCTAGAGAAGATGCTAAGGAGCCCGTCCAGGCCCTGGCCGTGTTGCCGCCAGCATCCTTGTGCACCCTCTGCATCAGCGCTGCCAGCTGGGCTTCAGCTTGCTCAACTTCACAGGCTGGTATTTTCAAGTGCAGTCACTTACCTTCTGTAACAGGGAACACAGTAAAAAAGAAATGTCTCACCTGCGTTTTGCAATTGCCTTTTCTGTGCTCTTCCCCAGCAGCCCGTGTAAGAGCTTATAAGGAAGATGGGGACAGACTTTTTAGCAGGGCCTGTTGCGATAGGACAAGGGGTAACAGTTTTAAACTAAGAGAGGGCAGATTTAGACTAGATATAAGGAAGAAATTATTCACAAGGAGGGTGGTGAATCCCTGGCACAGGTTGCCCAGAGAGGTGGTAGATGCCCCATCCCTGGAAACATCCCAGGTCAGGTTGGACGGGACTCTGAGCACCCTGGTCTAGTTGCAGATGTCCCCGCTCATGGCAGGGGGGTTGGACTAGCTGACCTTGCAACCCAAACTGTTCTATGACTCTACGTATGTGGGTGGAAGATGATAGTATTCTTCCAAGCTCTGCCCACGGAGCAGGTCCACCGGCCAGAGGCGGCAGATGCGCTCTGCTCCGGCACCGTCGTAACAGGACAGAGCAACAGAGAGGCTGCTTCCAGCTTTGGTGTGAGACAGCTGTGGTGGGGGCTGTGTTTTGGGTGAAATTTTGATAACAGGGGGAAGAAAGCTTTTCAGAGGCTAAGACTGACGTGATGCCGAGCGCAGGATTTATTCAGTGTTACTGGTGTGTGGCAATAGTATGATTCCTCACAGGTCTTCTGAATGCTGGAGGAGAGGGTAAGAGGAGTGTATGGTGTTAGATTAATAGTGACTGTAACACAAAACAGACCAAAGTAAAAGTTACTAAACTGAATTAAGTTTAATTTATTAAGAAAAAAGGAGTCTAGAGGATGCAAGGGATACACTGCTAACTGTCTGTAGTTGCTGAATCACATCCTGCTCCGTCCACAAGTAACTCCATGTTGGCATCTAGACGCTTGTTGAGTCATCTCTGCAATATGAACTGAGGACTTGCATTCAGACACCAGAAAAGTAACTCCGTGTAACAGTTAAAAAACCCACACTTAAAAACGACTTTTGCAAGGGGCAGCCCCAGCAGAAAAATCTGTGGAACGGGTTAAGATTTCCATTGGCAACAGGCAGGGAAAGCTTTGCAAGGAACCTGCCCGGCGTAGCTGCTGGGAGAAGGTGCGGAGATGGTACGTACCCGGCTGGCAGCGCCGGCCAGGAACCCATCCAGGAGACTGGCGCTGGCGCCGCAGGAGCTCCGGCTCCCTCCTTTTCCATTATTGCGGGGTCCCGAAACCTGAAGCGGAGCCTGGGGAGCAGACTCCTACATGTAGCGGCAGAGTAACTTGCCAGCGCCGTGCCCGAAGCACCGTGACCGTGTTTTCTGGTGTGTGCGCCCTCCTCTCGCGGAGAATCGGGCCTTTGTCTGAACGACTCCTTTCTCCTTTTCTTTTCTTTCTGAAGTTTTCAGCTGGTGACTAGGACGGCGGGGGGCTGGGGGCAGCCTGCAAAGATGAAGCAGCTCGTGAAAAGAAAGCTGCTGAATAGGCAGATTGTTTTATCTGGATGGGTTTTGTGTTCCTGACTCTGTTGCAAGGGAAGGTACAGCAGAACCAGTGTCCTGGCTCACGCGCTCCTGCTCCAGCCGGGAGATCGCTCTTTCTCCCGCCGCTTCTGATGCGCAAAAGCTCTGAGTGCGTCTTTTCTTTTCCCTCCTGCCCCTGAAGAAATCCGTTCGCTGCTGATGGCATTTCTATTTAGTAATGGCCGTGTTTACGCACTGTAAAAAATGTGAACTAGTCTCGAGGATTCTGCAGCTTTGTGCGCCCCCGCAAAGTGGTATTTCCTATGGCAGTTGACTCCAAAAAGGTCCTGTGTTTCCAACCTCGTTTGCTTAACAGTCTGGAAAGAAAACTGAGAAGCTGAGGATAAATCATCTGTGTGAGCTGTAGAAGGAAATGTGAAAGCCCAGGCTCGGAGCAGGGATCCCGACTTGCTGTGGCGTTGGCTGAATCTCCTCCTGCTTCTCCTTTCTTCAAAACAATCTTCAGGAATAGTTGAGGCTCTGGTCGGCCGGTGGTCACTTCGGGTAGCCCGTGTAATCCCAGGCTACGACATCAGATGTGCTGGTAGTCTTTGAAACGGAGAGGCGCCGGCCTCCTCATTATTAAAGGTCATCAGGCATCTGGTACGAGCTGAGGGATTTTGTGCTGTGAAGGAAAAAGAGCAAAAAGGATATATAAATTTTTAAAAGAAAGAAAGAAACAAATGATGGTAAACTTAGTGCTTCAGCACTGCAGGGAGTGTGATGTGTGTGTCCAGGCAAAAAAAAATGCTGATCGAATAAGTCCTGTTGATTCAGGGCCCTTGAAAGGAGAATTCCTCATCTCACACAACTGGGGTTTTTTTCCCATCCTGAATTGTCAGTGAGACACTGAAATCCTCATCAGTGGTGGGGGAGAGGAGCGGGGCTGCTGGCTTCTTCGGTGCTGAAATCGTGGTTTAAAAAGAAGAGGGGCTTTAGGGCTGCTGGAAGTTTTCCGGCTTTTCAGCTGAGAATAAAGTGCTAAGGCATCCCCCTGCTCAGAGGTAGAAAAACAGCGAGCAGGCCTCTCCGCAAACACAATGGCTCTATCTTGCTCTATTATGCCACAAAGGAGTGGCTTGCTTAATCTCCGAAATTAATAGAGCAGAGAGGAAATGGCTCTTAAAGAGATGTGTGTCTGCTTCCTTCCTGTGCCTAGTGCGGGGAGCCTGGGGCTGGGAGGCAATGTCATTTCACATAACTAGAGGGCTCTTCTTATAAAGGACAATTACAGTAAGTGTAGCTAGTCTGGAATTTTTTACTTTTCAGTGTTTTTTTTTCCTGCTACGGTGGTGGGGATTTTTGTTTAAAACCTGAGATGTTATTTTGGTGAAAGATGATGCTGTGAGAGTTTGCCCCACATTTGATTTTCAAGAGTGGGGTTTTTTTTGTCTGCTTCTTGTTTAGTGACATCAGAAGGAAACCAGCCTGCTGCTCCGCTCCCTGCCACGCTTAGTACAATAGTCTAAACGTGTTTTGAGCCGTTGTCCTGGGAGAATGTTAGTTCAACCAGAATTAACGGAGTGTATTCTGGTAGAACAGCTCCTTTTTCACACTGTGTTGGCCCTTTATAGCTGTGTGTTACTCTTGGTGTGAAGCCAAATCGACTGATAAGCAATGGACTAGATTTTCCTGCACATGGTCAAGGCTGTTCACATCTATCTAAACATTTTTAGCTTTAGGAAAAAGACTCAGCACTTAAAAAACTAAACCCCACCTAACTATTGTCGCTTTGGAGGGAGTGAGAGGAGAGAAAAAATTGGCTTGCCAAGAAGCCTTCAGGATTTTTTGATTGCTTCAGGGAGAAAGATGGGAAGAGCAGGAAGAGATACCATGGGGACCAGGGCTCCTGGGTACCGTGCTGCCTCCAGCCCGTTTGACTTGGGAACAGGGGGACGATGCTCAGCATGTTTCAGGAGCTGACTTGAGTTGGACAGATGAAGCTTTGCTCTGCTTTCATTCCTTAACTTTTGTTAATAATTTATGTCTGATACTGCACCATAGAAATATCCCTCCAACACTGCGTTTTAAACCACTGTCTAGAGCAGCATAACATAATCCAGCCATGTTGCGTAGCTTGTGCATTTATTAAAAAGAAAGGATGCATGGAACGTTTGTTTTCTGAGTCACAATCAGGAGGAATCTGTAATAAAATTACTATCTATAAAATGCAGGACAGTTCATTCCCTACTAGCAGCATGATGTATTTTACATATGAACAATAGTAGGTTGCTTTGCAGAAAATGTGTTTTTGATATAAAGATTATCAGTGTTGCCACCCCTCTTCCTTCATCTATTATTGGGCTCACCGCAGCAAAATTGCCGAGTTCCAAGTGCTTTTTCAGCTTTCATTCAGCTGCATGATTTGTAATGACTGTTGTGAGCTGGGGAAAGGAGGAGGTTTAAATTTGGGCAGTTGTGCATCTATCCACAGTTAACGAGGCATCTAATTTCTCTGCAAATTCAATACAGCTTTACCACAGTCCTGTCTGTAGTTTCAAGTATGCTGTAGTATTTTTCAATTTGTTTCTGTTCCTTTGCTGTTATCAGTTGTGTGTTAAGCTCCATCTACTTTGGATTTTATTTACCTGAAAGGTGAGATAAAGAACTGGCTTGGTATCAGTGCTGCTCACTAACGGGCAGGGAGCAACCTTTTGACTGCCTGACTCCACGCTGCCCATGGGCACCTCTAACCAGACACCGAAAGGGGCCAGTACTCAGTGGAGGTTGTATTGCTGCAGTGTCCTGTTCCTCTTGATGTGTTTTCAGGAGCACCGAGTAGCTATATCGTCTATCTGAACCATCACCTTAACGCCCTGCGCCGGATCTCCCTTCCAAGTGTTGTTGAAGTTTAGTTTCAGAGTTACTGCAAGCTCCTGGGGGCAGGGACCATCTTCCCCGGGTTGGAGCAGGTATCTAGCACCATGCGGTTGTGACCCTGTCTGTCCTGCAAGGAATTACTGTGATTCATGTAATACTGGCTAAGAATGAACGGCAGCACAGCACAAGGTGGGATGGCTACAGTTTAAAATAGAAGATGGCATAATGAAGTTCTTAGGCTAAATGCCAACGTAAAATTAGCATTTAACCTCCCCCATGGTGTTTGCTTGTTAATTGGGTGTCACCATCTATATTGACTTAGTTTTTAGAGAGTTACAGCAATATTAGCATGATTGAAAAGTATATACTGGAAAAAAAAAATATATATAGAAAATATATACAATCATAATATCTATCAAAGTTTTCTCTTGGCGGGGACTTAGATCACCCAGCCCACAACTGGGATCGGTGTTGTTTTACTTGTTCTATTAGAGACATCCAGACACATACGCAGCCCTCAGACTTACAAGAATGTGTCTGCAAGGTGAAATGATAAGCATATACTAGACAGTCTACAGGATTATAAGACTATTTAAATGAGCATAAAAAGTTGGGGGCAGAGATGGGAAGGGAGGGAATTAACATGGCTTGTAATGGTACCCTCTTTCACACTCCAGCTGGGACTTCTCAAACCGGATCAGGGCACGAGGTTTTCTCCTCTTAAAGCCGGGTCCAAGCATCCTGAAGCAGGTTGAATAGAAAGGATTTCCATCACGTCCTTTTTTTGGACTTTGTGGTTTTTTGACTAAATCTTAATGCAGTGCTTTTCATGAATTTTGATGTCAAGTTTCACCAACTTGCAAAAAGTTTCCACTTCTGACTGTTCTCCCAAAAAAGACGTGGCCCTGAACTGCTGTTGTTGGGCTTCCCTCTGCGGCCGGGGCCTTTCTGAAATCCCGTGAAGGTCCGGGGTCCCGTCTGTGCGGGGCTGCCTGTTGCTCATGCATCGCGATGCCTCCCCTTCCCACGCACTGTCTCTCTTTGGGGGCCCCCATGATGTGGGGGCTCATCTGGCTGGCCTATGATAGCTCTGCCCGCTCGTTCTCCCCAGCTCCGCTCCTCTCCCCGCTCATAACCAGCACGGAGTTAGAGGCGGCTGGGGCTCGATGCAGACTCTGGGGTCCTGTGCCGTACGCCACAGCAGTACCAGAAGGCAGGCAATTTGCATTTTAATAACTCCCTCATTATGTATTTGTCTGATCTTGTCAATATTTTGCATTTTTTAAATTTTGCTGACTGCAGACGTTGCGGACTATCAAGTCAATAATTAGATTGCCTGATTTTAAACACCTCAGTTATAAATCAGAGCAGCCCGTTCCTATAGCCCAGTGCTTTGGCTGGAAAGCAGCTGTCCTATACGTGGAAGGCAAGAGATTTGAGGAAAGCACTGCACGCAGATTTACTGTTGTTAGGAATTCCTTCATGAACATACTTAACATGTGGGGGATTGATCCTTTTTCAGAAATAAAAAATACAGAAATTAAATCTTCATCACAGGATGTAGCAACACCTCGCCCGTAACGTGAGCGTGGTTCTTCCCGCACTGAGGAGGGATGCCACAGACTTCACCTTCAGTTTATTGTACCTGTCTAATGAGGGTTTGGGGTTTTTTTTTGTTTCACCTAAAGCTTGAGCTAACGGCAAAAACGTTAAATGGAAATTGCACCTTCAGGGCCGTTTGTGCATCGTACAGCACAGCTTGCACTGCAGTTGATGCTGGGTTTGTCTTGATTGTTGTCTAAAGCTTTGGAATTAGAAATGTTTGTGTTAAGACGCATTGCTTTCTCTTCCACGTAGTGCGGTTATTTGTATTGCACGTGGGGTGTGTAACAAGTCAAATATGGTGAGTGCAAAAACAATAAAATCTCTTTGTAGGCACAGGTAAGCGGAGAATAAGTGCTGGCATTGTTGTAATAGATGGGGCGATCGTTTCGTTCTCCAAAGAGCGAACTGTGAGGAGACACACAGAGAAACGCCCGCTGAAATCAGTTGGAAAGTTTCCAGCTGTTTCAGCAGCCCGGATTCGGTTACAAAACAGAATAGAGATTATTCTGAACACAGAATATCACAAAGACAGGTTTCAGAGAGGAAAAGACCAAGTTCTGCTTTTATTTTATTTTAAAAAGTATCAGTGACAAGCACTGGTACCCCCAGCAGCAAGGTGCTGGCTGCATGAGGCAGTGCAGAGCCTGGGCCCGGTGGGACCTGCGGTTGGCACCGGGATGTGACAGAGTGGGTGCTGGGGGGTCATCTGCACAACGGGGCGCCCAGGAAGAACTGAGCATTGGGAGAGGCAAGTTTTGCTGCTTTAAATTTGTATTGGGAACCAAGGGGAAGTTGTGTGCAGATGCGTTGGAGAGGGAGGCAAAGCAGCGTTAGAGGTTGCCGTATTTCTTTTACTGTGAATAGCTTTTTGTTCAGCATGGAAAGCAGCAGCTCTTCCTGGGGTGGTTTGCTGTTCTCGCGTGACTATTTGATGGTTCGACTCCTTAATGGATCAGGCTTCCATTAAAAGTATTTAGTTGTTTGTCAGCCATGTGCTTCAGAAGTCAGGAACGTATTACGTGCTGGTGAAGGCTGCTGCAGCTTTCTCATATGGAGATAAACACAAACACATTTTTAAGGGGTAACAAAAATTCCTCCTCCTTCTTGGATTACCCTTAGAGTTAAGCGCAAGCCATTAGCAAGTAAAGGAAATGTACTTGAGGTTAATTCTCCTTCCCTCCCATTCAATCCATGAGCTGCTACACATTTTAAGGGGAAAAAAAAAATTCAACCTCTTTCAGAAACCCAAATCCAACATGTGGCAATGAGCGACCCAGAGCGTGGCAACACGAGAGCTGTCCAGGAATCCCGTCGCAGCTCCGTTTTGGCATAATTTGAATGGGCAGTCCCCAGGAGCTGGTGGTTTTCAGAGCCGCTGCGCGAGAGCAGCCAGAGGTGCCCTCCCGGCGGAGCCCCGTCCTGCCGGGCGCCGAGGCACCCGTGCTGCGCTGGAAGCAAAACCTCGTCTTGCGCAACCGCTCGGAGAGCAAAGGCGGTGACGCGGTGTCCGGTTGGCTCGCGCTGCAGTTCTTGCGGGGGATCGCATGGTCTTTGCTGGGTTGAGGAATTGGGCCCTGCACTTTGCCGTCGGTGCAGGTCGCTTGCAGGCAACCCGACAAGCTCCTTCCCCACAGTCGGGTTTTATGTCCCACGTTAGAAACGCTGTATCGTAAATGAGCAGAGTTTCTTTTCAGGGAGTTACTCATACTGACGCTTCTGATTTAGTGTCTGTCTTGTTACAGAACAGATTTGTCTTGCAAAAATCAGGAAACACCGTGTGAGGGAACACACAGTGTGCTGCCGGAGAAGAAGCTTCCTTAAATCAAACGTCTACCCCGAGGTCACCCCATTTCTCCCGTGCATTATTTCTGGTGTCTTGTTGTGTGCCAACACAAAGTACTTCAAACTGGGTTCAGCATTGTGAGTCAATTCTTAACTGGTCGTGACCAAATATAATACAAACTTGATTTTTCAAAAATTATCAGCAGTATAAATGGCATGGTCTGGAAGGTACTGGATGATCAGTTAGGACCTGTAGATTCTCCCGTGATCTAAGGCGGCATGATTTCTTGGCAGTAAATACAAACTACAAAAAGGTAAGGCAATTATTGTAAAAAGAAAGGACTAATCCAGGAGGAAGGAGATTTTTTTTTTATTGGAGGACTGATAAATTGTGGTATGTTTTTTCTTTAAAGATACACTTGACATTTGTCTTTCCCTGTTCATATATAATTAGTGGGGAAACAAAACGGGAAAATTGTATTTCAGTTTAAGGTGTTTAAGAGGAAAAGAGGGGTAGTTTTATTAGAGAACTAGGTGCTGTATCTGATTCCACTTCCTTACTCCTTATGCTGTCATTTACACTTGGACAAAGTGAATATAAAATGCTGCCAGGTTAGAAAAGTACTTTTTTACATCCATTGTCCAAATGATTGCGCAGAGAAGCAAGGTGAAGGAATAGGTCTTTGATGGTTTTCTGCCTTGGATTTTTTAATGGAAGTGAAATTAAGATGACTGTAAAAGGGAGAGGGAGAAATACAATAGCTGAAACCTCCTAACTCATGTGCTTAATCATAGTACACCTTTTTTGTGCATCAGCACCTCCCACGTCTGTACAGAGCTTCAGGAATATCAGTTAAACTTTAACAGTCTTTACACTGGTACAAGAAGGAATAAAAAATAAGTTGAGTTTTTAAATTTTTTTTGATCTTACAAGATTCAAGTAATTAAAAATGTGCCGTTTGTTTAAGGATTGAGTACAAGTAGGTATGAAACAGGGTGTCAGACTTTCTCATTTAAAAAAAAAAAAAGGCAATATGTTTGGCTTTTTCTTTGTTCTCAGCTCCAGATCTGACTCAAATGTTTGTGTAAGAAAGGCTGCACTAAAAAGTGCAAGGTCAGGTCTTGGTGTACTGCTCAGACGTGGCATGGAGGAGAGGGGAAGAATTGCTGCAGTATGTAAGGTTGATGTTTCCTGCCCGTTTCCTATATCACCAGATTCCTGGCAAATCTAGTGACTGAAGCACAGAAAACCAGGTACAGCTTCTTTGCAGTCCCTGCAAGCAACTTTAATATGAATTTTTTTTTTTTTTAAGGACTGGCGCTCTCTCCCTCTAAAGCAACCACAGCAGTGGGATGAAGTGTACTGGGCTGGGTACATGCCGTGCCACAGTGTGGTACCAATGGTGCTGGTGGGCTCTAGGAGGGACTCTAATGAAAATTTTGTTCAGAAGAGAAGTTGGCTCTTCTTTAGGAACTTGGAAATGAGAGACTTGTGAAATGCATATCAGTGCTCGTGATGCATGCTGGAAATACTGTCAAGGATCAAAGCTAAGCTGGCAGGAGCTTTGCATAGCGGTAAGGATGGGGGTGAGGGGTTGCAGCTGCGATAAGCACTTGGAAGTGCTCAAGTTGGTCTATTTGAAGAAGTTGCCAATGTGAAATAAAATGGTTACCCTCAACCACTTTTTAGTGGCTGACCTGTTTGAATCTTCATTGCATGTGCGGTCAGTCAGGGCTTCTCAGCTGGAGTACAGCAACTTCTCCCTGGGGGCTGTAATCTCTTATAGAGGACAGTCATCTTGCCATGCCTGAGACATCCCCGTTCACCAGCACCGAATAAGCTAAGGGGAGTTTCAGTGCGATTCAGCTTGAGACTGCTGAGACTACCTGGGCACAATGTCCTCCCGAGGTCCCAGGGTGGCGGGTCCCATTAACACAGTGCTCGCCCGCACTAGTTAGTCCCAGAGCTAGCTCAGTGCAGCCTTGGCTTTGGGGTGTCTGAGCCCCGAGGAAGGAATACAGTATAAAGTGATGAAGTGACCTCAAGCAGCTCTGCTGAAATGAAGTGAACCTCAGCTCTTTGGGCTAGGGTTAAACTGGTGCTCCTTCAGTTCCCTTAACGCTCTGAAACTTGAAGGTGGACACAACACTGTGTTTAGTGACAGACCAGAGCACTTCCAGCAAATCCAAACTTCCGTCCCCAGTTTGCAAGGACCTTGCAGCTCCCCAGTAAAGCTCTGTAGTACCATCTGACATGACGGTTGTTTCCTGATCGTTACAGCAGTTATATCCTTGCTAGACCATGTAACTGTAAATGAAAGAGGAAGTTCCTCCCATTCTTTCAGAAAAAACGAAGAGCTACCTGCCCTCCAGCTCTGTATTTTAGGACATTTCATAGTTCTTTCAGGTTTGCAGAGTTTGGTGCAAATGGTCGTGCATGGCTTGTCTGAGCAGTGACTCGCCGTCGGCTGCTCTCCGGGCAAGTCGGGCTCCTCCAGCCCCTTCTCCGCGAAGGCGGACAGGGCGTCCCCACGCACACGTCTGCTGGTGGCTGAAGCCCTTTGGGGAGGAAAGACTGTATTCTTGACAAACCGCTGGATTCAGTGACAGCTGTGATAAGTTAATACAGAAAAAGAGTTTTACCTTAGCTTTCCACTATTGAAGAAAAGCATGTTCTTGGGCTTGAAAACTTTTAGGGGAAGTAGTGTAATTCTTGTGGGTAAACTGAAATGTCATAACTAAAAGGCAACAATACTTTTTTTCATCCTAAACTAGATAGGTACAGTTCAAGTGTTCTGACCTTTCAAGAATGTGTTTGCTCAACTCCAGACATCGTGTCTGTATTAGAAAATGAAACGGTAATTTTCTGTTGATGTTCAAAAATATACAGTGAGTTTTCCTGTAATATCATTGTTTCTGAGTAAAGGCCAAGTCTTGCAACCCATGGTTTTCAGTTGAGGAGCCCTTAGTAGGATGAGGACCATACCCTGGGATGTCAGCCTCGCAGCCAGGGTGGAGAGGAAGCTTCTAAAATTAAATTCTCATTTAAAAAAAAAGGGCTCGGAAAAAACGAAGTACCTGCAGCTTTTTTTTTTCCTCTTTAGCCTGGTGCTCATGTTACATAATGCAAACACTTCAAATTAATAAATATGGTATTCTTGATTGAACACATGCTACGCTTAAAAGGAAAAAACAACTCTGGCCAAAAAAAAAAGAAGAAATATTGCAGGTGTGTGTTGTAGACGTACTGCACAGTACGTGCTGCTGCCTGGCCGCTGCCTCCCGTGCATCTCAGCCTTGCTTCGGTGCTGCTGCAGACCCTTCCAGCCCTGATGCCATTTCCCCAGTTCTCACACCTGCCAGACATACGGCCATACCTGTGGTAGGGTAGAGGAAACTAATAAACACAGTTAGTTTGGAAAGTCTCATTAGCATTTAAAGAATTTTAATAACAGAGAACATGTAGTAAAGGGAGAGAAGGTAAGTGTAAATGGGGAAATGAGGAGCCCGTTTGTGAAGCACTCACCAGGTTTTCTAAGGGTTTTCAGGTTATCTTGTCCCCTTGAAATTAAATTGGAGCCAAGTGTCTAGGCTCATCTGCAAACCTCAGCTAAGGCACTTAATGAAAAAAATAGTTCCTTTACATAATTCCCTTCCCCATTAACAGGATATATGGGATTCCATCAGTACTTCCTCTGTAAATCAAGGTATGGGGGGCTATTGTCTCCATATGCAGCTCCAGCTCAGTGTGGAAAGCATTTCAGATTTGAAGCTTCAAAGGTCAATCATCTGATTAATACTGCCATTCCCATGATGAGCTTTTTCTCTCTGTGTGGTAACCTGTAGTTTTGAAACGCCTCACACAGATGACTCTCAAAACGTTTGCTATGCACTCAGACTTGACCCAGCTGCTGTGGTTGCATGTCGGAACTGGTGATGCTGCAGCCATTTTCAAACGTTCCTCTCGAGAATGAAGGAGTAAGGTTGGGGCCATGCCCCAGCCATCCAGGAGGCTTCCACAAGACAGTCCCACTACAATCAGCAGTAAGTTTCAAGCTCTTTTCTTCCCTCTACAGTACATCTCCTTCCTAGAGTTTTACAAAGCTACCAGGACCACTTAAGCATTCCCGAACCGAGCAGCATGCTTCGTTCTGTGTATTCAAAACTACCTCCTCTGTTATGACAGATAACTGCAGTCTGGCTACAGAATTGGTAACAGGGATTGGTAACCCTCCAGGATGATACTTGGCACTCAAGAGCTAACACATGTCTTTGTTACATGAGCATGAGTCTAATAAAATGGCTCACTGGTTTAAGATGCCTCTTTGTGAAAACAAGACACAGTTGGATTTAGAAATTGTGATGATTTGGCAAATTCAATTATTAACTTCTCTTGCAGGGTTAAGCTTTGACCAGAAATTTGCCATGAACCCATGAGCACATCCGGCTAGGAAACAACATGCAGAAAACCTTCACTGTCCTCCTTGATTTATCTGCACAGTGCAAACTCGGAGTGTAGAGCTGTATTTTCCCCGGAGGAAGTCACGGCAACCTCCACCGCCACTCCAGAGCAGAACGCTCTAATGTTTTAATGTTTTAGTATTTTGATATAGTTCTGCTCTGCTGAAGACACTGCATCTACGGTAACTTTGGCAGGTTCTAAACTGGCCTGTTGTATGGTCTGCTTTCACTGTGTTTTGGGAGAAAAATTGAATGTGGTGAAGAGCCCCTGCTATGTTAGCTATGCAGTGTCCTGTGGGATTGTTTGTGAACACAGCAGCTAAAGATAGAAGTGCACCATAGAGATGCTAAAAATACTGTCCAACTCTACGGTGGTTGTTTAGCATTTGGAGCGCTATAGTTGGCCTTACACAGACAAAGGGAAGATGCAGTTTTGTAATTTGAATATGCAAATGAAATCCTGATCTTGCAAATGTGCAATCATATGCTCGAATCTAAAAAGACCGCTTGTATTCCTGAAGTTAAGCATTGGCAGGATTAAGAGTTTAATCAGTCAAATACAGTGTCATCAGAAGTTAGTGTGATTGCATGGCAATCTGGAGACTTTACTTCAGAAAACAACACAAAAAATCACGTTGCGTGATTAAGATCAGGTTTTTACATTCCACATGTTGATACTTGGAACTGTGTTGTCTGATAAATCATCTCTTATTAACGCAGTAGGTTGCAAACAGTTTCTTCTTCACATTTATATGCATGATTTAGTAAACAGTATTTTAATATCTGTGGGAACACATGCTATGCTTCATAGCTTTCAACTGTGTGACCTTTAAAGGCAGAACAAAGGCTTAGAAATTAGAGTTTACGTAAAACTGAGAAGTGTAGAAAGCTGGAAAGGCTGTGTAATTCACTTCTGCAGCAAGAATACCATTTTCTCTAACACTGTTTGCACAAGTCAGCGTTTATGCTGTCAGTTTGCAGTGATGAATGTGTGATTAACGCTGCTTCTAGGACAGAGGGGGACTGGTATCCTATAGCAGGTCGAGAGGTTCTCTGCTTACAAACCGAGTTACTTAAGCATTGCGTTCTCTGCTGGAGAGAATTTCTCCAAATCCTGTGTATTTTTAATTCACTCCTTTAGTTAATAATAATGAAAGAGCAAAGGATGAAATCCCACCCCTGCTGAAGTCAGTGTCCCAAAATATTTATTTCACTGAGGCCAGGATTTCAACAGCTTTACACAGGATGAGGGCTTCAGGGGTGGGGCGATGGTCTGTGTTTGGTTTGGGGTTTTTAGTACCACTGTTTTGCAGAATCCCTTTAAAGGTCCCTGGGTAGTAACAGACACTGTTCAAAAAGTGTGTGTTGTAGGAGCCAGAGCTGCGTAGTGGTCCGGTCAGCGCTCTGGCCCGGCGGGGGGAGCCGACAAAGAACATGTTGCCGGTGAACTGGGCTCCTATTCCAGTTAACGCACGCTGAGAATAGTGGAGTTGCCGTGTAGGGAAAGAGGAAAGCGGTAGGATAAAATGGAGTAGTCAGAAACAAATTAAATATTCACTACCAGACTACTTCTGCTTTACAAAACATTTGTGCTTCTGGCTGTATAAAGACTTCTCTCTACACCCAGGTCCAGCGAGAGACTCACTAGATTAATGATCTTTTTACTCTGAGGGAGGCTTGTTTTTATGGCGCTCTATTAATCAGTAGCCTGTTTACCGTCTCATTTGTTGAAGGCCGAGGAACATCCAGACGGCTAACAAAGGCCCGGGTGAATGCGTAGGAGAGGACCCTGCCTGCTTGTTCCATCTTTCGTAGAGTTGGGCTTCAGTTCCTGATACCGCTTAGGGGAAACTCCAAACCGTGCTTTTAAAAGTCTTGTCCCGCGCCAAGCCTAGAGGAGAGCTCGGGGTGCAGTCCCGCCTTCTGCCGCAGCACATGCGCCAAGGCCGCTCGCCCGGCGGGCAGCGTCCAGGTGCAGCCGCGCGGGGAGGCTGGAGCTATTGCTCTTTGCGGGAGCAAGTGCGAGTACTTCAGCTGCTGAAACAAAAATGCCTTTTTTTTCCCAGAGCGAAATACCATTGTTTCGTATTGTTCTGAGAATTTGAGAACTCTTTGGCCCCAGGTTTGACCTAATTGAAGGCTTTGCCTCCAGGCTGTTAATTCCCCATCCATACGTTTTGTCAAAATGGAACCTGAAGTTTGATAAAACCGCAAGAGTAAGTCTTCCAGGATTTTAAAAAATAATGGAATATATAGCAGAAAAGAAGTGTCAGGCTGGGTTTTATCTGGTTATCTAGTAAACAGTAAACCTACCTCATAATTTAGGAATGTATATGGCCTGTTTCTTATACTTAGCTCCTGTTAACTTGTGGTCGTTGCATAACTGTGCCAGTGTTAGGGGCTGAAAAAGAAGAGAGAAAAGTATCCTTGAAATCCTGGTAGACTCAAGTAGCAAAAACATCACTTTTTGCTCAGTGGAGAGGATCTGCAATTCTCCAGCCTAGCTATTGCCGTGAGAAATTAATGTAGTCTACAAAATTACTGCAAAGTGTTCCATAGGACTTTGAAATTAATGGACTATAAAAAAAAGATATAAAACAATACTGCTGGCATTAAAACTGAGGTAAGATGAGGTAATACTGATGGAAAGGCATTGAGTCTGAGATTGATCTTGATTTACAGCCAGATATGAAAGAAATGATCTTGTACTACAGCTTAAAAACCGAGAGGCAGAGAACTTGTTCTGTCTTCAGCTGTCTAGTTAATAACACTTGTCATTAAATGGAATGTGGAAGTTACAGCCAAACAATATGCGTGACGTGATCGCTCTAAGTCTTCAGATGACTAATTAAGAGGCATCCGTACAGAGATCTCCTGCTAGCAGTACAACACAGGAGCAAGCAGTAGTCCTGTTCCTCCAGATTCATTTGTCAACAGCAATTTTTCCCCTGGAAAAAAATCCATTTTAACAGTGCTGTTAATACTGAAAGCAGATTAATTGCTAGGGAAGGACAAGATGGGAAGGCTCTGAACATTTGTTTTGATAGGGCAGATCTCTGTTGGTGCCTTTTAAATGAGACTGGTAATTCTGTCTGACCTGAAAAGGAGCAAAGCTACTGGTTCAGGTTGTGGGGTTTTTTCCTTTTCTTTACAGTGAATGTTGTTCTCTTGCATGCATCTGGCTTGTGTGTGATGGCAAAACAGGTATATCCTTGGCAATGTTTTTTTTTTCTTGGAACCAATCCTACATGGATATCTTCATACAGACATTAGTGATGTTGCCTCTAATTTTACACAAGGGTAATCAGAAAAACCTTGTTCACAAGCCTTGCTGCTGTGTAGCCTGTAAGTTGTTCCAGTTTAAAGCAGGATGTACACCAGACATATTTCTGTCATTATGAGTGTAATTGCATTCACACAAATCAGTATGAGAAAATCAGAATTGTATTATTTCCTTCCCTTTACTTTTCGGTTAAGGTTTAGAGAAAAAAGCTAGTACCTTAAGGCTCTTGGTAGTACATTGAATTTTCTGTTAGTTTCTGTGGTTTAGGCTTATTGTAAGATCCCATCTTTCTGGTTTTCTATAGTCGTGATGTTTTGGATTTTTGTGCTTACCAGCTAAACGCTGTGGTTCTGAGTATCTGCAGCCAGGATTACTTCCCATGCTGCGTGGTGCCTTGGGGAGGAAGGCCACACAGATTAAAGAAGGTGCCAGGCTGGCAGTCACCATTTAAAAGTTCACATATTCAACAATCGAACAAGACACCTGTTGTACTGCAGCAACGTAACAGGGAAGGGGACTTGATCGTAGCTCTGGAGCGACAGCGCGCGCCAGCCGTGGGCTCCGGCGACGTACACGCGGTGCGACTGTCCGCCCCGCTCCAGGTGATGCACGCAGGCAGGGGAGCAACTGCTCTGTTTGTCGCTGTATTTTTGTGCTCGCGGCAGGGAGTGTTGCCACTTTTGTTAAGGGAAAGCACACACCTTGTTCTCTTTTTTCTCCTTTAACACAGCTCGAAGTTCCTGATTTACTGGGGGAATAACTGGAGGAGATCGCAGTGAGTGGGAACAGTAAACGGGCAAAGGATCACAGCACGCTCCCGTGAAGTCAATTGATGTTTGCTGTATTGAGGGGAGATCAAATTCTACAAATGTAGCAGTGGTTTTTAGGAGGTGTTTTACATTGCATAGCCTGAGTAGCAACTTCCAATCTATGTTAATACGCTTGTTTTCAAGGTGGCAGATTTCATATTGCTATTGCAAATTATAAATTGGGAGAAGCTGTAGTTCCAGGTAAAAATAATCCTCATAACACAGGCAAACTAGCTAATAACCAATGTCCTTTGATGTTTAAAATGACTGCCTACATCCCCGGTTCCTCTTCTTCCGTCCTCCCTTCCAGTTGCCTTCCATGTGCGTGATGAATAGAAGGAAATCCACCCTGTGAATTTTCCCTATTCATAATCCTTTCTCCACTACCACACCTTATTACGAATGGATCTGCCACCTTTACAGCCTACAAATACCCAAAAGACCCCAAAGCAGCCTTTACTCTGGTACTCCTTAGCTGAGGAGTTGGGGTACTGCTATTTTTAAGCATGGTGAAACACATCTCTGGTAGCGTGGAATCACAATGTGATCTCTTTCCTGACAATGTGAAATGACAACTTTACGTCCATCCATGCTGAAATCACTTGAAATCAGAAGGGTCAGACAGCCTAAAGCGGTAGGAGGAATGTGATTTTAGCTTATGTTTAATCTTAGTATGGAGAAACTGAATGGTAGTTTTAATTGCTTGAACCTCCTTGAGTTCTCCTTGTAGCCTGAGATGTGACTTTGATAAAGCCTGGTTTATGTTCCTCGTAGTCAGGCTGCTTTGGCAACTCACTGGTCAGCAGGAGGCGTTTTTTCTTGGGTCCATATGTGTGTGTGTGTTTATATATATATGTATATAATGTGAGTTTCTGTTACCAAACTGCAGCCAGCATGCACGAATGGAAACTTGCAGATGTGCTAAATGCACTTAATGCAGCGCCAGGTTCTGCTGTAGTTAAATGGGATCTTTGCCCATGAGCATTTGGGTTTTGTTGCTTATGTGCAAGCCAGCCTGCTACCAGAAGCAGCACGCCTGATAGTTTAAGCACAGCTGCAAGTAACTGCTGCTGTTTAAAAGGTAGTATTATATCAAATACGCTTTCCAGCCTTCACACACCACAGCTGAATTCTCACCTTTCTTCATTAAGTGTCCTGAAAGATTAGTAGGTCATTAAAACCTACCTAGAGTGTGGATAAATGAGCAGTAGCGAGCACAAACCTTTCCAAATTTTGTGTTTAAGGCACAGGAGAAGAATTTGTGAAGTCTTCTTGTTTTATATGGAAAATTTCCAGTTTCATTTTCTCATTACATGACTGTTTTTGTCAGAACAGATAGAAACATTTTGGGCTGATGGGCAGATAGCTCTCGCTGAAGCTTGTTGAAGCCACAGAGACTGAAGTCTTGATCGCTGAATGCTGCAAACAGTTTGCCTCTAGCAAATACATACTTCCAGTTTTGGCAGTGTCTAGTGTTTGAAGGAGACAGTGATAGATTCTCTGGTCAGCTCAGTTGAGCAAACCTTAGACTCAGGTTTTATACTTTGCAGAGCGAAAAAACGATACACCTTGAAAACTACTGGAAAAAAGACTTCTACTCATCTTGGGCTGCTGCGTTGCTCAGCCCTTCCACCAAAAATTAAACGTGTTCTCTGTCAAAATAATTCAGATACGCCAGATCTTAGCAGCCTGTTGGTGACCTGGATTTCCCCAGGTTTCTGAGGCACCAGTGTCTTGCTCTGAAAGGCTTTGTGCAAAACTGCCACACCACTAGCAAATCCCAATATCTGTGGTGAGACTGAAATGTTCCCCACCTGTCCTGTCTCCTTTTACCATCATTTCTCTCTTTTCTTCAATCAAACAAACAGAATAGCCAACACTTGGGATTTCCCAAGTGTTACAAGGATCTTAAGATTCCCACTGAAAGAAGGTTATCTGACTCCCATTCTGGAGTCATGGATCCATAGGTTTCATGCTGTTAAATCAGAAGCGTCTCCAGCAATGACAGTGCATGAAGGAGCTGGACGAGGCGCCAACGGAGAATGCGGCGCAGACTCTACAGACATCGTTTCAAAATGGCAGCGTCACATTGGTCTCGGTTCTCGCATGAAGAAGCTGCGTAGGTGTGGGAATCGCTGCTGTAGGTTGGTTCTCTCAATGGCAGTGAGCGGGGTGGGGTGGTTGCAGATCAATAATCAGCACCCTGCGGTTGCTGTAAATCAAGACTTGAATCTCTGACAGGCTGCAGAAGCCAGGAAGAGGCAGAGAAATACCTCACCTAATACTTTTCCTCTCTCATTTCTGCATTGCATTGACCTAAATAGGACTCTCCGGTTAGATTTGGCTTATTTCTGGAGGAAGGAGGATCACTGCAAGGGTGGAGAAACGAGGCTCTCCCAAGCTCTGCCGTGCGGGCTGTGGTGGCTCTTTCCTCCCAGATGCTGTGGAGGCAAAAGAACAAGTGAAGGGTGGAAAATTAACAGGGGCTGGCAGCAGGGCCATGGGGCAGCCTGGCTCACATGGAGAGCTGGAGCGGCAACCGAGGACAGCTGACGTACTAAGGAAAAGAGGAAGGCTGAGTCCTGAGGCCGGGAGCCAGTCCAGAGATGCTTGTTCAGTGGGTTATTAAAATTCAATGGGACCATCACAGCATATATTTATTAACAGTTTATTCTCTCTGCTTCAGTTTCTGCCACTTGCAGCCTTTCTGTCTCTCTTTGTTGAGAAATAGTAAGTTAATCAAGGCCAGCACCACCTCTGCAGTTTGGAAAGTGCCTGACACCGAAAGTCACCCAGCGCGCAACTTCAGAGAGCTCAGTCTAGGAGCGGGTGCAGCCGAGGACTAGTTTTGCTTGCTGAGTCCTTGCACAAGAGGAGCCTGCCGAGCGCTCTGCCCGCACGCAGGGAATCGGTTCTGTGCGAAGAGGCAGCGTGTGACGGATTAGATGGTTGTATCCACAGCTGTATCGCTTCCTCAGACAGAGCAGGGTAAACAGTTATTACTTACTCTCACTACGCTGCCACTGCAAGCTAGCGCCGTACTCATCTGTAACTTGGGTCTTTCCCGGAAAGCGGCCTGTTGGTTTCGGGAGGATAGTGTACTGGAGTCATGGCACTCACACGTCTAAAAGCAAACCTGAGATAACGGAGAACTCCTCATCGGATATTCCCCGAATCGGAGGGCCTGCCTTGGTTTCCCAGGTATTCCCAAACAGAAGTTAGCCTGTGCATGCTAATGCATTTAATGAATTTTGACAAGGTCGCAAGAGCCCCTTTGCTGCTTGTCTGCTTTGTCCTTGCTGGCACACATGAATGAAGCTTTCCTGTACTTAGCCATAGTCAGCCTCCAGCCAGCTTGAGTGTGTGTGTGTTATGTGTTTCTAAAATATTTCTATTCACTTCTCAGGTATTCAGTTTGAAACAGAGCTGCCCAATATACTGATCAGCAGAGAAAGGGGAAGAACGTATTTTGGTGCTCTTCTTGTTTCTGTTGACTTTATCAAATAGCATAAGCCCTCTTGAAGAAGAGGAGAAAGAGTTGGAATAAATCAGCTACTTCCTGGGGAAACCAGGGCCAGATGAAGGAAATTGGCAGTTTTTAGTAAGAGAAGAGTCTAGAAAAGGATAGGTAGGCTTTAAAGAGATGCTCTTGAGAAGACTGAGAGTACTGGATGAATGATCTGCAACAAGCAGCTTGAATTAGTTAGGTCAGGAGCAACTGGTCCTTAAAGTGGTAGTGCCTTGGTGATGATGTGCCACCGTGGTTATTAGCACATCTGAACCAGCCACCGTTGCTGAAATAAGAAGCTGCATTACTGTCCCCTGCACCGGTCGGGACTGCCGCTGCGACACATTCATGGAGAGCAGTCACTGGGAGCTGGGGAAAAAAATGCCGGCTGCTCGCAGACGGCGCCAGCGCAGAGCGCGCTGTGTTGGAGTACAGCCGCCTGTCTTTCGGTGGGCAATACTGAAGCAAACTTCTCAGCTAGCCGGTCCAGCCCAAGAAGGGATTTCTGTATGTTGTTGATACTTCATACTTAAGTGCCTGGTGAAATACCGTCGTCTATTTTTTTAATTTGTGATGTGCTTGAAGCAGAAGGCTGATGATACCCAGGCGTCCCTTCTAACCAAAATGATTCTATTTGTTCAGTTGCTTTAGGGACGGTATCCTTCTCAAATTTGGGGCTGTAGTCAAATCTGTCTTGAGCAAAAACAATGCTACGAAATTGTGTGGAGTTATACCTGCCCGCACTGGGGGAAATTGGTCTTACGGATTTTATGGTCCTTGTGCAGATATTCACCTGGGAAATAGGAGTCTTGCTTTTCAAGAGAACGTGACACCCAGCTAATTTCACTGCCTCTTTTACAGCCAGGCTTCCCGCAAGGGCTAAGCAACAGCATCCTATTTAAAAACCCTGTCCCAGTTTTGGAATGCCCATGCCATCTGAAAGCTATGGCCTTATTTTATCTGTTTATATCTAGTAATAGTCTTGGGGAAATGGAGTTTTGTTTTCCCATCACATTTACTCCCCAGTGCAACAGTTAAAAACTATTTTTCAAAGTGTTCAGAAAGCCCAAATTTTTTCCCCAGCAACTCAGAGCATAGGAATGTCCTATGGCAAAAGAAGCCCTGGCAAGGACATGCATGCCAGCATGTCAGCTGGCCAAGTGTGGGAGATCCCCCAGCACTTCCTGCCTGAAGGTTCCCAGGGTGCAACTTGGGAACACAACTGTGTTTGTTTTGGATGCGTGAAGCCCCTGCTAAAGATTCTCTATACATGTCTGGGTTTAAATATATGTAGTTATCCTCTACCAACATGTTTCAGCCTACACAGGGCAACATCTGTTGAAACGTGCAACTCTGGCTTAGTTTTGTCAAAGAAAATGAAGGAAAACAATTTCATCCATCATTAGACCAACACTTGGGAGAAGATTTAGGCCTTGTTCCATTTCCTAAAGCTAAGTAAATTTTGGCCTCATCAGCCCAGAGGAATAATCAAATCACTGATGCTTCAGCTGTCTCTGGCTGTGATGTAAAGGCAGTCTCTTGCAGAGCAGTGATTCAAACCACGCGTAGCGCTGCTGACCGACAAGGGCTGCCAGGGAACCAGTGAATGGTACACTGAAAGCAACTCTCCCCGTTCAGCGTCGGTTCTCGCTTGCCAGTGGTTTTTGAGTGCAACCCATGTTAAAGCAATGCAACTGGAGGTCACGGGAGAGAAGCACTGATTGCGCTAATAAGGGGTGACTCTTGGAGGGTAAATCTTAGAGGCTAAGGGGGAACTACCCGTGTAGCAAGGTCTCTCTTCACAATGCCGTTCAAAACTGCTGTCTGTTGATGGAGGGTAGGTGAACTCCTCTTAAACCCTCATCGGTAGCTTGCCCTAGTCTGCAGACTTGCTTTTCCATCTGCCGTCATGATCATGTACAATTAACTTGTATCCTCTCAGTCTCCTCTAAATGTCTGTGTAAGCTGGATACTAGCATGGCAATGTCCAGTACTAATCCTAAGCTACGTCTATAGCCTAAGCAACCATAGGCACAGATCTGCAACCTTCTCTCAGCCCACCAGCTTAGAAATGAGTGATGAGGGAGCACCCGTGCGAGTCCAGCTGAGCGAGCCACCAGGCAGCTCTCCCATGTTCCCAGGTCAGAACAGTGCACGTTTGTGGTCGATTGCCTGAAGATAGGCTGAATGTCGGGGTGGACATTGGCCGTTTGCGCAGCGACCTCCACGTGCACACTGGAGAAGGAGCCACACAAGGTGTGCCCACCTTGTGCCCTGCAGCCTTCGCACCCTACGGTGATCGTCCTGTGACGCTGTTGTCTGAGAGCACCGAAGTTGCTGGCTGTTGCATAGTGACGGTTGGGCAAATCTGTGATGTGCTTAATACTTGGTGTAAAATTTAGAAGTTAGTCATACCCAGCACAGCCCTAGAGTGGATCTGGTTACGCTGGGGTGAGGTGGTGGAGCTTCTCTAGTGATACAAGCTGTTATTAGATGTGAATTTTTTTCAGGGTACTGGATGACTGGCAGTTGTAGGCCAGGGCTGGGAGAGGCTTTACTGTGAGCCGGCTTAGAGGAACAAGTGACTTTCTCTGGTTTTCCCATTGCCGATTAGATACTCCTCTAAATGCTGCCTCCCACTCTTGATAAACAAGGACATAATGCTTATTTCTCTTAACCTGAAGCAGCAATGTTAATGTCTGATTAATCCTATGACATACAGGTCATGCCTGTTAAAATTGAAAGCCACAGATGATTATATTTGGAAGAGATTGCCATACCACGCTGAGTTAGTATTGGAAGCATTGTTTTCAATTTCACTTTCTTTATATGTATAACCTATATATGTATAGGTTTTTCCCCCTAAGCTTTGTGGATTTACAAGCCTACCATTTCTTGTAGATCAAGATATTTATATAATTGTATTTTGAAAACACTTCTGCTTTTATGAATGACTTGCAGTCCTTCAAAAGAACAAAGCCCATACCGCCTTAGACTTAGAAGAATAAACAAAAATTAAGAGGTTTAGCTGTTATTTACTAGTTTCCAAAATCTAAAACATCTGTGATTAGGAAGCTTGAAAATCTGTTTAGATAGATAGTTGGGAATTTGTTTTGTTTTGGTTTGTTTAGAAAGTATGCCAGTTATTTCAGAAGTTCTGCCTATAAAGAATGTAAAACAATTTAGTTGTCTCAGGTCTGAATTTAATCTGAGTCACTGGCAGAAGGTCATTAAATTCAGTCCAGGGTTTCATTCAGATCTGCCATTGTTTAGACCTAAAAAATGCTACCATAAAAATCTTGGCATGTTTGTTATTCAGGGAGTATAATGTCTTAATTGAAATGGTACCAGAAACTATTTTAAAAACTTCTATTACAGTTCACATGACAGACAGTATTTTATAGCTTTAACATCTGTTTTAAGGCCAGCATGTGAGATTTAGCCTTTGTCTGACTATAACTCTTTTGATTTCAGTGAAGTTGCACCCACTTAAATCCTGATTGAATTTGTCTCACATGATTGGTTTTTTAATTGTACGATTTAATTTTCTTTATCTCCAACCCAGTGTTACAGTATGGAGCTTCGGAGCATGTTCGAATAAGGTCAATAACAGATCCTTTCTTCTTCCTTTTTTATTTTCCCAGTTACAGGGATCCATTAAAAGAAAACTGGAAGATGATAGCTCTCCTGCCTCCAGTGGTGTGCCTGATGTCATTTTCCCAAATGACAGTAAAAGACTTTGTCTTGATGACGTAAACCTTGCCATGGGCCAAGGTGCCAACCCCAGTGTGGCGTGTCCAGAAATGCAAAGTTCTCCGTTCTCCACCAGCCACAGCGCTTCTTCTTTGGGAGTCGCAGGTCATTCAGTGCTCCTCGAAAACAATCACATGAATGGCAGTGGCATTGGTTCCCCGTTTCCAGTGCCACCCAACACAGAAATAAATCAGAAGGGGTCAATAGGAGGGCAAAACAATAACATTGTCCACTATGATGAGAAAGGAAACAGCTTGCAGTCTGTGGACCAAGAGCTGCAAGATCTACTGGAAGAGCTGACGAAAATGCCTGATCCTTCTCCCAATGACCTGGATCTGGAAAAGATTTTGTGCAGCAAGGCTGAGGAGCCACTCGGGCTGAGTCATTCGCAGCCAAGCATAAGTACCCCTCCGAAGTCCTCCCCACAGACTTCCCACTTGGAGAACCATGTTGCTAACAAAGATTTTTCTCCGGGCTGCAATCCAGCCAGTGGAGGATCTCCTCAGATGAGACCATCTTCTGCCGGAGCTAACTTCCAAGTTCCTCCCTCAAACAAACCTGCTGCATCGCCCATCTCTACAGCGGCTCAGAACAAGAACCAGCCACCACCTATGCTGCCAGTACCCTTGCCCAACATACCTGGCTCCAACTGGCATGCGCAGCAGCTGAAGCAGCTGGCAGCTAGCAAGCAGGTTTCTACTACTAAGCAACAAGTCCAGGCTCCCAGCTGGCCAACTATGTCTCCTCCTGGTCTCTCTCCGCCTTACAGGGCAGGATCATCCCCACACCATCAACCTTTCAGTCCTCAAAATGTTATGGTGTCTGGCATGCCTGCTAATAATTTGCCAGGAAACAACATTCAGAGTCCTCAAAACACACTGCTTTCAAGCATGACTTCCAGCAGCACCCCATCCAGTGGGCCCTCTCCTCCTTACGGGTCTGAGAAGCTCTCCAGTCCAGCTCTGAACCAGCAGCCCTTCAGCCCGCAGAGCTCCATGCTGCCCACCCTGACGGCAGCCAGTTTGCCAGCCAGCAACATTAAAAGTCCACAGAATAACTTGGTTGCCAACATGGCCCCCACAAATACTGGACCTTCGCCGCCGTATAGGCCAGAAAAGCTGTCAAGCCCAGCTCTGCATCAGCAGCCCTTCAGTCCTCAAGGTACATTGATCTCTAACATCACTCCCACCAGCAACCCCACAAGTATGCAGAGCTCGCTTTTTAAATCAATGACTACAAACCCGTCCAAAAATATGAACATAATTATGCAACAGCCATCCAGTAGCTTACAGCCAGGTCTGGTGAGCGAGAGCCCTGTTAGCCAAGACCAGTTTTCTTTCAATAACACCAAACCGCTGTCTCACTTTGCCTCCGAGTCAGCTACTCAGAAGATGTCCCCCCTGACAGCAGGACAAGGGCAGCAGTCTCTCCTTCACTACCTCCAGCAGCAGCAGCCGCAGTCTCCAGCCGCGCAGCAGTCCCAGCAGGCTAACAGTAGCCAGTTTCTCCAGCAGCAGTTTCGACAGTTGATACAGCCACATCGGATGCAGAGACACATGCAGCCTGCCACGTTGCCGCCTCAGAGCAGACAGGTGAGAACCTCTCTTCTGTCCTACAGGGCCTGTGTGAAAATATGGAGTCATTTATTTTCTTATTTTTACCTTCCTTTGTGTTTCAAATGCGACGTCACTAAGCTTCTGGGGTGTGCACAGTGTACACCCGGGCAAGGCAGTAACAGGATTCTGGCGTTATCAGAGTAACTTTATTTATTTCAACTGAAATGCGCTGTAATTCCACCATGCGTTGTCTCTTCTAGCCCTGTGGAGAACTTTATGCTATTAGGCAAAACACATTTCATACCACTAAAATAAATTATTTTTGTGCGTATAAGTGGTATTTTTATTTAGGTTACATTGTAAGCTGCAGAGGGGTTCCTGTAACATCTTTCCCATCATTCTTTTAGTGGGAATATTTTTTTTTTTTTTTACAGTGCCATTCAACAAATTCATCTCTGTGTTACACTTCTGAGGCTAGAAAAGATCAGGTGGGGTGAGAAGTGAAGTTAAAATATGACTCCTTTGTGGACAGCAGGTCAAACAGTACAGGTCCAGAATAGCAAAGAGGCAGACTTGAAATACCTGTTAGTAGCATTTGCCAGAAGCAATGCCCTGTTTTGGCTGAGGGCCATTCCCCACCCTTTGTTGATCTGTGGTACCAACGGAGCTGGTAAATGCAAAAATGCAGCTGGCAGGAATGAGACACAGCCCTGATTTCTCTCCAGCAACCCTCTGCCTGACGCGGGGAGTGGTGGGAAGCACTGTCCGCTACTACCCCAGATAAGAGAGATTTACTGTGAACGGGGACTTCAGAGCAAGGAAGGGCTTGAGGACTCAGTCAGAGCAGCCTGGGTGTGAGGAATAAATAGCTATCTTTCTGTTAAGAAGAGTAGTAGGAAACATTGAACCTCTCACCAAAGCCAAGTACCTCATTAGGCTGTACGAGAGCTTTGGAAGCAGAATCCTTCAAACTGCTTAGCTGTGCACACAGGCACGCCCTCACCTCCTCGTGAAGGACTGGGACACTTCTCACCCAGCAAACCAGAGACTGATCTCTGAGGCTCTGCTGGGATCCGCTGGAGAGCATGGTGCTTGGCTGGGGAATACACTCCAGAGCCTGGGCTGCTTTGCTCTTCCCTGCTACGCGACGGGTTCCTGTGGGGGAGGATGTCGCCAGTGTAGGCGACTTGCTGTAACCGTGCCCTGTGCTAGCAAGGAGAAATAAGGCGATAGTTACTAAATGTCTGCTTCTTAGTGGTAAATGGACGAGGTGCATTTCCACTGTGCCGCTTTGGGATCGACTCACTCTTGGATTCCAAGTTGCGCACGCTCAGTGCTCCCTTGCTTTGACGCGGCAGCTTCAAACAGGCAGCGGGGAAGGCCTGGTGACAGGCTGAATTTGCTTATCCAAATATATAGCACGTAACAATATGGTGTATATGGTTGACTTTAAAGGTTTATCAGTATAAGGCCCCTGATTCAACAAAGACCTGAAGCAATTATGCTGCTTTAAGCACCTGAGGACCTTGTTTGCGTTCAGTGGGACCCAAATTAAACATGAAGTAGAGGGTCTTGCTGGCTTGGGATCTAGGAGCATGGATGGACGTATGATTGAAAGTAAGTTGCTGCAGCTTCATGAATTACTGCCCATCAGATATTTTCCTCTGGAGGCAGTGTGGGTGAAAAATACATTCACGGTGTTTTACTGCATCTCGGTTGATGGCTGGTAAGTTGTTAAACTGCAGTAACGTGATCGCTTTTGGTCGTATGTCCATAACCTTTGAGCATTTTTTTTTTCTGGCTCCCCCGCTGGGTGTGTAGAATTGCCACATCCCTGATGGATTCCTGAGGTTTCCTCTGCCCTAGTTTTCCCTGCCTTGCATTTTTGTCTTACACCTCTGAACCTCCGACATCACTGATTAGCCAAAAAAAAAAAAAAAAAAGAGAGAAGAATTCCTGCAGTGAGTCTCCTTAACTGGCCAAAATAAGACCCTCTTCCAGCAACTTCCCTGGTGCTCTGCTTGTGCTGCATTTCTGTGCTGATTCTCACAGTCAGAGAGAGTTGTTATAATTTGGCGGCTATCAGTGAAGATCAAGGACAGTTAAGACAATGTTAGCAGGTGATGAGCATGTTACATTTTCGGACTAGTTAGGTAAGCTTATGGTGCCTCCCTCACTTTACAAGACTTACTACAATAATTATACACCAGATGACAGTGCTTCGGTTTCACAGTCTGTTGAGCTGCCGAAGAAAGATGGTGGATGTTCGGGAGCAGAACATTTTGTTAGGATTTGGTAACTTTACTGCAAAACCCGTAGAAGAAAATGGATCCTGAGTGCTGAATTAAAAGAAACGTGACATGGAAAAAATATTCTAGGTAGGAAACCTTAAAATTCTGGGAAGTTTGCTAAAAAGAAATTTGCTACGTTTCTTTGAACCTAGCCTTCTAGAACTGTTATTTGTCTGCAATAGATTTCTTATTTGCATTGAAACATTGATATTGAACATTTGGACCCGACCTGCTGTGTACCAATTTTACTCCATTATAGTGAAGTAGCTCCAGTGACTGTGGTTTTGATTTCCAGCAGTGTACCCAGAGCTGATTTGAGCTTTGCAGAATCTCAGTGCCAATTCTCTCTCCAAGGCAGGTGATGAATAAGACTTTTCAAGCATAGAGCAGTTATTTCATTAAAAGGCAAAATGTTAAAGAATCAGAAGACAGGGGAGACAACATCCGCATCTTCAAAAATTAGTAACCTTCCGGAGGAAAATTGCTTTTTTTAGCCTCATTCACAGAAATTTGCTCAAAGAAAAATAACAGTGTTCCCTGGAATGCTGTTTAGTGTTTAAAAGTCATCCCCTTACTCCGTGTGTGTGTTTGTAAATGTGACTAAAATTTATAAAAAGAAGGCATAGTACTCTCTTCTCTTGAGCAAGAGGTGCAGCTTTGTGCAGAAGAAGAATGTGGATGGTGGCCAGTTGGAGGGAGAACAATAAACCATGAAATTTGATCCTTGTAGCAGGCAGAGCAACATGGGGAAGAGAGCAGCGGCTGGGCCATGGACCCAGAGTGAGCTTTTTGCCGTTGTTTTAATGCGTATTAAAGCAAAGGCGCCACATTCCAAAAGCTGGGTTACTACCGGTGCCGCACAGCTCGACCATTTTTGTGCTTGATGATATATCTCTTAAGCATCATCAGCCTGCATCCCGGATCCTGTACTGCCTGGTCAACCAGTAAATCTGATAAGGGCTAATCTTTTCCCATCCCAAGCACTGTGTCTTTATTGTCGAGCGTTGAGGGATATTGATTGAGGCACTGACAGTTTGTATTGTGCGATACTGCGAAGCCTGGTGGTGCCAACGTTGCTCCTGTGGATACGTGCAGGTTTTCATTTTACTCCTGTAGGACTGATACTTGCCAAGTGAAATGATACTCAAAGGTCTGGGCTCATAAATCCACGATATAAAGGTGGCAATAAATGCCAGAGAGTCAAAGATAGTCTCCGGAAATATCAGACAGTGCTTTCTGGACTTAAGCTTAGCCACTTGACTTTATTGGCCGTTTCTGGGTGCATGAAAAGCTGCATTTGCCCAGGCAGGTTGGATAGTTGGGCATCTCCCTGATTTTCATGTCTAGATGCAGTTTGTACTTCCAATGTCAGACGTATTGGGCCCGATTCTGCTGTCAGCAATGCTGATACAACATCACCACTCCCAGAAGGTCTCTTCTTTTACTCCTGCCGATGTTAAGAACAGACACAGGTCTCTCTGAGTGGAAAGGAGGGTTTCCCTGAAGGCAGGAAAAGGAGCCAGTGCTCTTTGCAGTTTAAGTCAGGCTGGAACAACAGAAACCCTTTGGGTGGCCATTACTTTCCCAAGCTCAAGTTCGTCCGAGAGCCGCGGGGAGGAGGGCGGCGTTGCCCACGGCTCTCTGCGTAAAACGTTGAAAACCGAAACACAACTTAAAAGCTTGTTTTGTTGGGGGGACGTAGCTAATAAACAGCCATTGTTTGGGTGGGACACAGGGTGCGTTTCTGAGCTCTGCTTGCGCTGTAAGAACCAAATGTGCTATTCTTAGAGCTGTCCGCATTCCGGCTGACGTCCAGATAGCCGTGTGCCGGACTGTCAGCCAAGGGGGTATTTGTTTCAGCTCTATTGCCAGAAATGATGGTAGAAGAAAAATGATAGAAGAGACAGATAGAAAAATAATATTATTTGCAGTAAAAATGGCTATATTTTACTATATGTGGACTGCACATGAGACAGTGAAGAACATGCTGAACACTAAAAAAAAAATTCGAAAAGGGCTTGACAGTGTTTCTTTAACTGTGGTAAAAGCAGCAATACAGTATCTGAGTTGGCAGAGTAAATTATGGGTTGCAGAGAAACACCACAGCCCCTGAGCTAGATTAAATATACTAGGGAGAAAGAAATGAAACAAAAAATCTTGTTTCTGAGCATAAGTTCTCTAAATATAGAAACAAAACTGAAGAAGAAATGCACTGTTATAAAGAGCAAACTGTCCCAGAGCTTAGATGCCAAAGGTTAAATAAATATAATGGAATACAAAATATAGCTTTTATTAATATAAACAGAAATGTTAATACCATGGACTGTTTCCTGGGTGTCCTATTTTATGTGAAGTTATTTCTGCCCGTGAAAAGTCAGTACACCGTGACTGTTAGGTGAGACTGTTCTGAGTGAGCAGCACTTTATGTTTATAAGCTCTGATACAGACTGATTAAGAGTTTGGAAAAGCAGAGAACGCATCCCACAGCATCTGAGTACATACAGTCCTCTTGTAAGTACAGGGAAAAAATCATGTTTTATTTGGGATTTCTGAGATGTCACAAGGAGTCTTCCTAACAAATAAAAGAACTACGGTATCATGTATTATTAATAAGACCAAAAGTACTGGCCAGATTTCATCTGCAGTTTCAACCAGCCCCCGCCTCACTTTTCTTTACGTGTCAAGCTTGTCTTTAAAGCCACTTTGAATGACGTTTCACTGGTATTTCCCCTTCATCCTCTTCTTTTTCTTTTTCTTTTTCTTTTTCTTTTTCTTTTTCTTTTTCTTTTTCTTTTTCTTTTTCTTTTTCTTTTTCTTTTTCTTTTTCTTTTTCTTTTTCTTTTTCTTTTTCTTTTTCTTTTTCTTTTTCTTTTTCTTTTTCTTTTTCTTTTTTTCTTTTTCTTTTTCCTCTTTTATCTTTTATTCTCTTTTTTCTCCTTTTTCTGGAAAAAGTTTTTAAAATACTACTTTTTTTTTTCTTTTACTTAATGCTGTGGCGAAGAAAAACAGATTTGATTTCAAAGGGCAATGGTAGCACAATACCAAAGCAAAGCCTTTGAGGGAATGAAGAGCTTTTGAAGGCAAAGCAACAAGCCCTTCAGCTAATTAAGTGCCTTTGAATAGGCGAATAAAGGAAGCTGGTGATGAATCTGGATTACAGAGAGCAATAAGACTGTGCCTGGAGTTTGACCTCTCCACAGATGTAAAAACATCTTCTTGAATGGTCATTTCTGAATTTATATTTGTCCATGCATTTGCAACAGAGTTGATATTTTTTTAAAACGTGGAGATTCTTCCTTCCCCTCTTTCAGGGGAGCTTGACTGAAACTATCAGACTGCTGTCTTCTTTGTTCCCCTCCTTCCCCTGCAAATAAGTAGCGTAAGATAAGTTTTGAAAAGTAAGGAGTAAACTTGTGGAATGAAATGGGGTTTTTGGCCTCAACATGCCAACAGTAATACAACATTTTCAGAAGTGCAATAATCAAGATAAAAAACTTTGTTCACACCTGATCTTCGTAGTCCTTTGCTCTCTTGCAGTCTTTTTTAGATTGCATGCCTTGTCGTCTTCTGTTAGATTACAGGTATTTCAAGGGCTTTCCCTGTTGTAGGGGAGTCCTTGCAGCCGTGTCTTAACCTTCTCACTTCTTTGGCTTGTATTTTAAGGTGTTTGCAGGCATTGATATTTCTAGCAGCTCTGCCTAATGCACTCATCATTCCTTCCAGTTCCGCTATCTTTTGTGCTGAAAGCGCTTTTGGACACCACATCCTCCCCCACCCTCACCATCGCCCTCCTCTTGGATCGGAAATGAATGTGGACGCTACACCAAAGCTGCAGCGCTTTCCTCAATCCAGCCGGGTCTTTCCCTTAGTTATTACCTGTTTAATAAACTGGAAGATGTTCTGCCAGCAGCTTAGCACTTAGGACGCAGACAACTCTATGGGAATCTCACGCTGGACGAATTAAAATCCACTTGGAAAGCAAAAAGAGACTCGGGTGGTACTATGAACTGGTACTCTCAGCACCAGCGAGGGGTGCTGGGGGCGGTCAAGAAGGTCTTCTCGTTACCTGCAGGACGGTGAAGCGATGTGTGTGCGGGCTGACGTGGTGTCGTCCGGGTTTTTGGTGGAGAAGGGTAAGAGGAAGTAGTACTTACCTACTGTGAACATGTAGATGGCAATGTGACTTATCCCAGAGAAATTTAGGACAAGGTGCTGAATTTCAGCCTGACAGGCTGCTTTTAATGAGTTTCCTGGTGCCCAGGACACAGGCTGTACCTCAGTCCTGTACCCCCCCTCCACTCCTGGCAGGGCCGTACAGCCGTGGGGTGAGCGGAGGAGAGTGTGCCATCGCGCATGGGTTCTGCATTAACTCTTAAAAAAAACACTCTTGCTTTTGTGGTTTTGAGCTTTAAGCTCCTTTGGCTCTGCAGTGAGGGGTGAGAGAGAACCTCTTCTCTCAAAGGTGTAGGGAAAGTGGTGGTATGATGCTAAAAAGTGCCTGATTCATTTGATGTGAAACCATATTCTGACACCAATGTGTACCAAAACCACTCTGATCCTGCAGCCTAGGTGGGCAGCTTCTCTTGGGTTTCCTAGGCAGCTTGGTAGTAGTATTCACAAGTTTTCCTTGGCTAAATGTTGGCTGAATCAGGCCCCAACTACAGACTTTCTTGCTCTTTTTTTTTTTCCAAGTAACCCATTTTACTATTTTTATTACCATAAAATAACCCCATCCATATGCAGAAGTCTTTAATTTATAAGCAGTTAAGCAAAAGATTTTTAATATCTTTTTTTTTTTTTCCCCCCCCAACTGTGCCCTTGGATGCAATGAAGTTATAAACATCCTAGGAATCTAGGGAAACACTCAGGGACCTTCTCACTGTTTGGCTTCATAATGAATGCCATAACTTCCTTCTGTGTATCATTCTTAAAAATAGCAATGTGAATAGTGGTTAGCGATGGGTAGGACACACTGCTTGCATCCTCACTTACAAGTCGGTGCACCCATAATTCTTCTATTGAAAAGGTGTGTTCGTGCCGCGGTGTGCTGATGAATAGCAATGAGGAAATGGTTTCCATGACCCTGTTGTACACCCGACTCGTTTCATCTGTGCTGTAAATTCCCATTAATATCAGAACATCTTAATTCCATTTTTTCCTACATTTGCGGAAGACAGGTTTGTTTGTTGTCTGTATTTTCTGTATCTTTCTCAATGAACGGCAGTTTGGGGAGCTTATTTTGAGCTAAAAGCAGCCTGGCTTTCAGACAATGTGCTCAGCTCCCTAAAACCATGCCCTTCTTACTACCTTAAATTCGATGCCTAAATTAATAATTAATTTTTACACTTTTTGCAGTGATACTGTGAGACTATGGTTTGTACCCTTGATTTTTGGGGCCGTTTCCAGCTAGTGTTGTCTTGTGGTAGTCTAAAATTACATCTGTGTTCCACAACGCAGAAATACTTACAGAACCAAAGTCTCATTCGGCAATTAGAATAAAAAGCAAACTAATACGTAAGAGAGTCCCTCAGATGCTGCGAAACCATGTGCCTGGCGCGGGACGGCGGTTCGGCAGGGTGGGGTGGCCAGAGCTGCCCACCCTGCGCTTCTGCTCTGCTCCTCTGGCACTTCTGCCTCGCTGCAGTGAGCGCCGCACACGAAATAAAAGTACAAACATGTTTTGTTTCAGAATACAATAGCAATTTCTAGCAATACCTAGAAATAACTTTCCTGGTAAAATGAACTCAGTCTCTTTTTCTTTTTCTCTGGGCATTTTGGAGAAATTTCAGTGCGTGGGTGGGGGGAAACAAAGCCGTGGCCGTAAACAGGAACTGATATTGTCTCCGCGCCCGAATGGGGAGAGAAACTGAACTGGCCTCGGTGGTTCTCGCGTACATCTGCGAGTCTGAAAACACTGGGATGATTCACAGTTTGCTGATTAATACAGGAGCAAGCAAAATGGTGTGAATTAACGGCCATTACAGAGCCGCACCGGACGGCAGATACCCCCTAGAACAAATGACGTTCAGGACGATCGCTTAGGGGAAGAGGTAATGGGTCTTAAATACAAATTAGAAGCAGTCCCATCAAAGCTGTTAACGTTCAGGTTTGAAAGCCAAACACTGTTATGAGCCGTCTTCAAAAACTGTGTCCATTTAGAAGCGTATCAGCCTGCCAGCGTTGGCTGGGCAATATTTCTGTCTCGAGCACTTTGGACTATTTCAAGCAGCCGGCACTAATAATTGCTAGAAATCCACAATCAGGATGTGGCAGCTTTTCTTAGGGCTTTGAAGGCTAATCGCTCTATTACATGTGTGGTTTTAAGTTAAAATTTTTATAGCATATATAAAGGCAAATGTTATCGCTAACAGTATGTAATTCTTACAAGCTCTGCTGTTAACAAAAAGAAATCCTGTTTTACAGTTTAACCCTTTGCATATGTGAACATTAAAAGAAGAAGAGAGGAAATACATTACTTTAGCATAAATAATACTCTCTATATGACCGGCGAAATGATTTAGTATTTCTCACTAGAGTAATGAAAACACGATACCTTAGATCAGTATCAGACAGATGCAGATGTGAATGCAGGTTATGGACAAGCTATGCGGAGCTATTTTCCCCATTACAGAACTGATAGAGACCCACAAGGAGGCTAAGCCCTATAAGGCAGACAAAATACTATGATATCCTGGTCTAAGACATTACATTAACAGCTTGATCTTGTAAAGATTCAAATGCACACACCTAAATTTACACAGTGGGAGGTCATCCCAGGATGACTACAGGATTATTTCTGAGGGCAGAGTGAATCATGTATGTATGTCTTTGTATGCTCAAGAAAGACCAAAGGTTGCGGAGAAGGATGCAGCAAAGGGCACAGCAATCACTGGCAGTGGCATATTAGTGCTACGACAAAAAAGAAGAGAGAGTTGGAAGCTTTGATGCACTTGTTCCTACCTCAGTTTGAGTTTACATTTGGACTATTCTTGGCTTTTCTGTTTTTATTTTCTGGGGGTTACTACCAGCATTTTGTAAATGTGCCAGACTTTGAATAAGTTTATTTTTTAATCAGTCCGGTGATTATTCGCAGTTCTCTGGGGTTTGTTTTCTACGGTCATGAATTGCAGAAGCAAAATTTGCCCCTTGCAGGAAGGAAAGCTGCCCTGTCCTCTTGGGCACAGCAATAACAAAAGCAAATGAAGAAGAAAAAAAAATTCTTAACAAAGACTTCTCCCTCCTCTTTTTCTTTGGTGATTGCAAGCTGCTAATGTGTTTCTTCCCCTTCCAGAAAGATGAGGCCGTACTACCCTGGGATACCAATAGTATGTATCCCTGTCATTAAACAAATCCATTTCTCTCAGTCCTTAAATACTCAGGGCTTTTGGAAGCTTCTCTTTGCATAATAAATGTGCTTAATATTTCCTTTACTCTCTGGCATTATTAAATATAAACTGTTACTGTACTGGATTGAAGGGTAGTTTACGTGGCGCTTGTATTTGGATAGTCTGTTTTCTTTTACCATTGCTCCGAAGGGCGTGTTTAAGCAATGAATGAATGACCGTATGATCATTATTTTTTTTGTTTCGTACAACCCCCTTTTTCTCCTCCTTCCCAGCTCACTTTCCGCAGCGGCATTTTAGTTTACTACGTGGAAATGTGGCGTTTAGCAGAATAGATGCGTAACAAGGATGAGATACTTTTTTCTTCTTTGCCTCCTCTCCCAAGAGATACCCTGTGACTTCCTCTATTAGTCCATTAATCGCCGTAGCTCAAAATTCAGTCTGATCAAAGGAGCAGAACGAGGTTGAAAAGTGCAGATTCTGGCAATTGAGTTGACTGGTTAGATTCCCTGCTGAGCTCATTTAGAGCTGGAATTAAGCTATTCCTGCTGTATTTTTCGTCCTCGGCTCGGCCGTAAGCGCCGTGCCTAGCGCCAGGAGTGCTGAAGGCAGCGCGGCCGTTCCCCCAGCCCGGACCCCGCACCAGAGAGCAGCCTCCAGCATCCAAGGAGCTGAACCTCCCTGTGCCAGGAGAAAGCTGAGTAATCCTGTCTTAGTTTGATAAGAAAGAAGGTCTGTGTTTAGATTGCATTAGCTACTCGGCTGCGGAAGAAGTGGAGAACCTGTTAACTGAAGGTGCCCGGGTCAGTACTGACGAGGCTGTGTTTTTTAATTTAAGCATCAGGTTTCCATCTCTTGCAGCTCTCTGTACTGAGGTTGGTGTGTGTGTTGTGAGTGGGAAGGAAAGAATTAAAAAAAAAAAAGTAAACGGGAAATTTGTAAACAACACGACCTTTCTTATAGAAGTTTTCTTTACGATGTAATGAGTCACTTACGGAATACAGTTGTTTTTAATGCCTGTTTGTACGTGCAGTTAGAAACTGGTGCTGTTTTCTTTCATTAACAGTCTTGTTGGTTCTTGTTTGCTTAAGGCAAAAATGCAGACTGCCCATACCTGTGTTGTTCTCTGCAGATTAACATCTGATTTTGCAATCCTTACACATTTCAAATTCCTATTGGTGTAACCAGGAGTTACAAGTTCTCCAGGAATAGTGTTGGACTCTTGATGTCCTTATTTGTGATTCTGCAGTTCCCCAAAGTGTCCTAATATTTCTCAAACAGAGGTAGAGTAATTTGATGTGTAAGTTCTTATCTCATTAAAGTGAATTATTGTTACTGAAATGTGAATGGCATTCTATTATCAGAAAATATTATGTATTTAATGGTTTAAGAGTGCCTAAGGTCAGCAAGAACAGAGAAATCCTGATAACATCACCATAGACTGTGTGGTGGTCCTGAAATATGATTAAATCTTTAACTGAAAAAAGTTTTGCTAGATGTATCAGTGTTTTCCCATAGTTTAGGACTTTGTCTAAAATCTCCAACATTTATTGATGTTGTATTTTACTTAAAAAGGAAAAAACCAAAATCCTGAGCATTTAAGAAGAACTTTTTTAATTAAGAAAAAATACTGGCAGTGAAGGGGGAAATAGTCAAATCCATTTCATGCCCAGTCCAGAGTCTGAGCTTCTTCCTACATAGGTGTCATATATCTATATGTCTATAAATTTGAATTTTAAAAAGAACTGTGACCTTCATCGGGGACCCTATGTGGAATAAGATTAGAAGGGGACTCCTGACTTGGGTATGCTGCTCCGTTCTAGGTTTACACAATATATAAAACTACTGTGCTTTAGCTTACAGAGGTTTCTTCAGTTTTCATACTTGATCATAAAATCTTGTGTGCTCCGTGATTTCTTACTTTTTCTGCTTATGATAACAGTATTGAGGCTTTTCATAGGGTGGAATGCTGTCTAGCTGCATGTAAGTACATATTTTTGCCCATTTCTCTCCTGATTAAGCCAGAGGCAGGGTACCTACCTGTGACAGTTTACTGTCAAACTTAATTTGATTTGTACTCTGTTCTCCTAACACACCCTGTTTTCTCCTTCTGACTGGGTATTTTGCTGTCCTAACATTTTCCAAATAAAGCATTTTTGCCAATTTCTGAAGCAATATCAGAACAAGTACCACCTTAGACGTGCTGGGAGGAGTCCTGTGCTGTAGGTTATAAACCGAAACAGTTGGCCAGAATAAGGAATTAAAGTAATCCCTGACATTAGGAGCATGAAAATGAGGTGACCTTCTGTATCTGCCCTGCGTGAGTTTCTAACCCAGCCGCGCCATAGGTTCCCCTTTATCGCTGTTCCTCCATACCTTCACTGTGCAGAAAACAAAAGACCAGCCTTTCAGCTGGGAAGCTGGAACACACGCTTGCAAATATTACAGACTTTAAATGCATTGTATTTTTAACAGTAGTTCGTGATTGGAATGACAGGAAGGAAATGAGCAGAAAACATCCTATTCTATCTCTAGATAAAATCTTGCTTGTGAAAGATACAGTTACCAGAGTAATGATCGGACGCTAATTGATTCATTGTCCTGGGAGACAAGCACGGAGCGGAGGAGCCAGCGGGGTCATTCCCTCGCTCCAACTCCACTTCGGTTGTTTGCTGAGGAAGGGCAGGAGAGGGTTATAAAGCTGCTGCCGCTACATTCAGCGCATGTTTTTCTCAGAAAAGACACCGCCAGCCAAGATCTCTTTCCTTTGGAAACTGTGGCTGGGAAGGGCCCCTTTGGCTCGGGAGACAAAGTGGGCAGTCAGACAGCCCCTTTCCTGAATCCCAGGCAGGCACCAGACGGCTGAAGGAAGAGAGGCACCAGGCTGAATTAGATTGCCTCCTGCTCTGGACAGTAAGGCAGAGGCAGGCTTAATTGCTTTGCAGCTGTTCATTTTTTCCCCTTCTCCCTCCCCTGCCCTCCTCTCCCTCCTCCCAGCCGACCCCGGCGGTGGCCGCAGCTCTAGCCCCAAGGAAGCCTCGCCAACGCGGGGAGACGTATCAAAGGTTTCCGGACCCGTTTTTATCAGCCCTTATACCCTTCCCTGGAGTCCAGCAGCAAATGGGGAGAGAAGGGAAAGTGTTGAGGAAAAAAAGACTCTTTGGCATAACCTAGCAATTTTGTCACTTTTTTCCTGGGTTAGTTTGTGCGGTGGTTTCTGAACGCAGCTTGTGGCAAGGGGCAGGCTGGGACAGGGGACAGGGCAGCGGCAGGCGGGCGACTCGGGTGGCATCCTGGCGGCAGAGGCACTGGGCATCACGGCTGGTGGGTCCTGGCAACCTGTCCGAGCCGGCAAACCGGGAGAGCCTTCAAACGAGCCCCTGCGACGAAGCCCTCCCCGCAGCAGGGTTTACGAGAGGGGTGAGATTTCCCCTCTGGAGCTGTGATACCGCAGATGCAGATCTCCCAGCCTGGTGCTTGGCAGCGCGAATGTCGCTTGGCGTCGATTTGGTGGTGCTCTCACCGGGAAAAGAGCCTCAACACCGAAATATTCTTGACCTGAGTATTGATGGAAAAGCTTTTTTGAACCTTGGAGAACTTGCAGGGGTCTCCAGCCCTCAAAGACTGGCTCAGACCAGACTTGCAGATTTGCATGTATCTCATAATCCCAAACTGTCTGAACCTCATGTTTGTGCAGGAAACAGAGTTTGTTTTCTTAATTGCTCTCGCTCCACTCCCAGATTTAAACATTTAAAAACGTCTTTCCGTGCCTTAGCAATGAGACTGCAGGCAGCTTTCAGCTCACCTGGTTTGCAGAGAGTGACTTTGCCCGGCTGCTGCTTAGCCAGCCTTCCTGGGTCTGTTCACCTCCAGCAGCAATGTCAAGCTAACCCAATTTTGCAGCTGGTATCAAGTGCCAGAGGCAAGCTTTGTAGATGTCTCTTTAATTCCTGCACTTGTAGAATTTACTGTATATTTTCCCTCCAGTTCCACTGACTCACACAGTCCTTGGGGGCAGAGGCGGGGGGAGAACAAGAAGGCTATAACCCAGGTCTAATTTACTCATCTGGTAAAGCCAGTCATCGATGAGCCTTTCCCCTCTCTGTCCACAAAGACAGTCCCTCTCGGGAGCCTGTTTGGCCTCCCAGTTATAATTACGGCATCAGTAGTTCTGTACTTGACTGTCCTCCCAGGCTGACTGCATCTTCTCTGCCAGGGTGTCGTGGCTGGGTGATGGCACTGAAACGTGGAATGCCCCCGTGAGCCAGCAGTACGAGGCAGGGCGTGCAGCCCCGCGTTGTTCGGGAGCACAGGCTGTCATGCCACGCTAATCTCTTTATATGGGACATATTTGCTGCTTATTTTCTATGATACCCTTAACAGCATAAACCAGAAGTTGAGGTGGTCACCATTTGAGGCACAAAACTACGACGGGGATCTTTGTTCAGGGCCACTGGACAGATGGAGGGTGGCATTCCTGGGAAGGTAGCGCAGCTACCAGATGCTTTGGTGGTCAGAGGAATTTGTGTCTGTAAGAAACTGATTTGGAAATAAGGTACAGTAGCATGTAAGTGACTTTTTTTTTTTTTTAATCTGTTCAACATGCAGCCTACAATAGCTCTGCCAGTTAGATTTGAATTAAAACCAGCTCCACAAGCTACAAAGGCTCTTGAGCCTCATTGCCGAGACCGGAAATCCATTGTGGCGTCCTGATTAGTGCTGGTGAAATCGGAAACCTTTCTCGGGGCAGATAACAATCTCGCAAATTAAAATATAACCTGTTAATCCTGAATTTTAACAAGGATGGTTATGCAGCTACAGGCCAAATCCAGGATGCGTCCTATCCATGTGCCCCTTGGTCAGAAAGGATTTGCTGATAGGGGAGGGTGGGATTGCACCCCTGCAGTACCCTGTCCCAAAAGCACCCCTGTTTCATGCCAGTTCTGTGGCCAGAGGCAGGAGGAAGGGTGCTAGGGGTGAGGCTCAGTGCAGGAATTGGGGTTCACATGTTGGGACCGACCCCTCTGAAGCTCTTGGCTGAAGTATCTTAAGACAGAGGTGGTCTGGCTGCGGCCATCCGTGCTTTTGCAGTACCATAATAGTCTCTTTAATTATGGGTAACAATAGGTTCTGGTTTTTTCCTGTGTTAATAACAAGTTCCAGGGTATAAATAACTCTGCAATTAAAACCAAACGCCTAACAATTTACCATTTGACACCTATGCAGCCTGCTGGAGCCTTGGCTGTGCAAGGAATTTTTTCTCCTGCCCTGAATATTTTATAATTGTTTTACAAAGAGCACATGGATGCTCCAGTCATTAAGAAATGCCAGCCAAGGTACACTGTGGCACCAGGGAGCAGAGAACAAATAGCTACGCCTGTGTCGAGGCCGTAGAGAGCTCTCATTTTGGAAGTGCAGCCGTGGTTTGTTTGACTATTTCTGTATATTGACCTTTGTTTTTTAAGAAAAACACAAACAATCAGGATTGCTTTATTGTAGGACCCATTAACTCCTTCAGAGACTTTGACGTGTCTGTTGATAAGAGCAGCATATGTGTGGCCATGTGCTGCAGTCTGAAACACCTCTGCACTCTTCTGCATTTGGATGTTTGCAGGCAGATGCATGTCCCTTGCTTTGTGCATTTGGAAGAGCCAGTCTGTATGTAAAAATACGTGGAAATAGGCCTGGGGACTCTAATCACATTGGCCAAGGAGATCGAGGCCATGGGGAGAGGGGAATTCACCTCTGCTTTGAGTGGGGAGGCATGGAGCGCCGTCCCTCATTTCCGAGACTGGCTGTGATGTGTTTGATGTGGAGCCTGCAAATGGAGTTGCTTAAATATACAAGCATGCCTAAAAATGTAAAAATAAAAGCAGTGCTATTTTAAGATTCTAAAATCAGGACTTATAAATAGCCTAACTGGTGTGTTACTCCTGGCTGGGTGTGTCGGTCCTAAAACATCACCACAACTGTCACTTCCCTTTGAAGCAGCTTGTCGGCTCATGACCGCGGCAGTGGAGCCTCCTCTGCATTCCCGTGTTCTCTCGATAAGCACAGGTCAGTGACGAGACTCTCTCCAGGCTGCTGTGTCCATCACACGAGCCCTTGCTGCGAGCACGCACAGACGGAGCGGTGGGTGCGCGCAGGCGGGGAGGGCTGCGGCGCTGGGGTTTGCTGGTGGGAGGTAGCGTTAGCAGGGTAAAGCGGCGCTGGCTCTGCTGAGCACAAGCCTTGGAGCCGGGGCTGCTGAAACCCGGGCAAAAGGCAAGCTAGTTGTGTGGTTAAGCGCTGTTTGGGGATTTGCGAGATGTGGGTTTAGCGCTCTCCGTTGTCAGCCCTCCTCTATGCCTGGCTGGGATTCATCTTCCTGCTCCCATCATTTAGGCTCCTCCTGTGGCCAGTGGAGGAAAAGACCTTTAGAGGGTAATTTCATCTCACACTAATGTGCACCTCTGAGATGTGATGGATGGTCTGCAGCAAGGGAAGCCTGGACAACTCGCTTAGGCTTGGCCCTTGTCCACTGGAGGTACCTTTATTCCCCATCTTTGGAAACAGCAGTGGTTGTGGTGATCCAATATATAAAAGTCTGTGAAGTTAAAAGTCGTATAGGTACCTTAAATAGCTGACTTCTACCTCAGAAAGCATTTTTGTTCCAGTCCTTTTTTCCAGTGCGGTGGCTGGAAAGAAGTACCTTTGATGGTGTTCCACCGCCTCAGTACTGCGGGCGAGCGGCTCGGGGACAGGCACTTCCCTGGCGGCTGCTTCCGAGAGGAATTCTGGCTGACTCCTGCACCAAGTAATGATATGTTTATTTGCAATATATGGAGCCAGGAGACGTCTCTGGGTGATAGGGATCTGGAGACCAGTAAACAAAAGAAGGCAAGGTTGGAACTCAACTGTAAGAAGGCTTGTTTGGGTCTAAGGAAAACAACTAGAAAACCAAATAATGACGGTGTTCAAAAAGGTCTGCAGTGGTGTATCTCAGGACAACGTGCAAATGTATCTGCCAAGACCCTGCACTGGTAGGGTGCCAAAAACTGCGTTACTCTTATAGGGAGCTCTAAGCAGCCTGTACCCAGAAAGTGAAGGAAAGGGAGCTTGTTGGCCGCTCCTCCTTTTCATAATAGATAGAAATGGGCCAGGAATCTCTCCTGGTGTAGCTGACTCTTCCCCAGAAAGGGGAAGCTTATTTCGTGTTCTCTCAGAGGAGGTATGCTTGCAAATAGGCTGTGTCTGCCGTCTCTAAAAGAAAGCAAAACACCCTGATGTCTGGAGGTTTCCAAGAGTTCATGCTGAATTCTTCTTTCATAGCCTGCTTGTAACGCAGAGGACCATGTCCTGACGTGATGCTCCCCTAGTGCAGAACAAGCCACTTCTATTTTATGGTGATAGAGAAGACGATTTCCATCAAGAAACGAATGGGGACGACAGCAGTGACAAATAAAGATCTTACGGGTTCAAAACCGATAAGCTGACAGCTCCATTTTCAAACCTGGTTGTCTTGAACTAACCACCTAGAAACAGTATTTTGGCAATCTGCTGACTGCAGCGGGTGCCTGCATTCTCCGCATTGCTGACAAACAGGGAGCTTCGGGGGGGCCTGGACGTCGATATGAAACGTTACAGTAAGTACCAGGTCAAAAATTAAAGCCTTTGTCTGAAAGTGAAGTTGCTGCTTCAGTCTGAAAGCGAGGACTTCTCCCATTGCTCGTGGTGGGCAGAGCAGCTCCTGGAGGGCAACAGGAGGACTGATTTAGTGCTCCATGTCTTTCCTCTTTTACGCTGAACTCTTAATTATGCCTGCATTTCGCTGCTGATGAGCAGGGAGCGCCGTGTGGAGCTCGAGACCCCTGGGGTGCAGCGAGTGCCCAGATCTCAGCCCTGGCCCCGGGGTTGTGCTGACAGATGAGATCTGTGGCTCTGCGAGGATGCACGCACACGCGTGCGCGCGCGCGCTGTTATGGTATGAAGAAGCTCAGTTTGCTTTTTATTCCTCCCCGCCTCACTTCTTTTCTATAATCATTGCAAAACAGGAAGAAATGAGTGTGTCACTTTAAACCATGAAACCACTTAGTCCGTAAAGACAGATTTGGCGTCTTTGTGCTGGCAGTGACAGGCCAGCACGGCGCTCCATAGTGATCCCACTGTTCTCCCTCTGCCCCGCACCCCGCCGCCGCTCCCCGCCCCCTCCGAGCTTTGCTCCGTGTTCGCCTGCCTCTGGTTTTGTGGTTGGTAACCAGCAAAAGAATGGAATGGATTTAATGATTTGTTGGCTGCGGTGCCGGCATGATTAAGTCAATAAAGCTGCTAGCTGAAAACAGACAGTGTAGTTACAGTATATGACTTTAACCTTGTTAATGCATGTTTATGTCCTCCTGCCTACTGTATAAGCTGTACATTGCATAAAGAAGATCTGACCAATCTTTAACCCATTAAATAATTCATAAAGTGAGAGCAGACATCAGCTACTTGTGGAGAGGATCAGTAACCATGGGGTCAGCAATAACTTTGGCTCCCTGGACCATATCCAGCGTGTTTATACTCTGGTGATGTCACCAGGCAAGCTTCTAACCTTAATCATTTGGATGGGAACAAAGGGAAGTTAACTGTTGACATGCGGTGTCTCCGCGGAAGAAGCACTCGCAAGTGCTCTGCAACATCTCCGCTCGCAGGGAGCGTGGACTAGCTCCAGCCTCCTCGCTTCTTTTGTACACTTCCCGCTTTCCCTACGGCAAAAGTGTGGCTGGCCAAATGTTCAAAGGCATGTTTTTTCCTAGACTCCTATTATCTTAAGTGACAGAGGCACCAAAATCACAGCGAATTTCAGGGGAACGTTGGCTGACTTGAGAAGATGGTATTTGGAGGCACTTGGATGGTTTTTTCATTGTGGATGAATTCTGAATGAAAAGTATCTCCTGCCGTGTAAATGAAAGAGAAAGGTATATAATGGCAATGGAAGGAGGCAGAAGCCAGAGGGGTGCAGGAGAGGATGTGGGGGGAAGCAGGACTCTTCCCACCACAGTAAAAGCTCTCACAATAAGATACCAGGCAGGACTTACAGGAAAATCCTAGGATTCTCACCCATAACTACCTCAGCCAGCCTCTTCTCCTTTCTCTTGCCAGTCAAAACATAGGGGTGACTTCTCCGAGCACACAGCCCTCTTTACACAGCCCCAGCTGGGCACCCAGGGGTTCTCCAGGTGTGGCGATGTCCGTGGCTGCAGCAGCCTCTTTTGCTGGCACATAAGGGGTGAGTCACGGGATCGCGGGGCATGTGGCTGGGATGTGCTGCGCTCCGCTGGTCCGTGCAGCCAGGTTGGAGGCCCTAGGGGACCTTTACAAGTTGGTGTAGTTTAGTGCTGTTCTGAGATGCAACCAGCTGTGGCCGGACCCGGAGGAGAGATGCAGAGAGGACACGACAAAACGTTGTATGCGGAGTGAGGAAAAAGCCCTTCCAGCTCTCGCCGGTGAGCAGCCTGGAGCACAGTTCTGCCGCAGGTCTTTGGGTCATACCCGGGGGCATGGTAGAGGCACCGTTTCAGAGGCTGAAGACATAACCTCCATGCTGCCCCGGGAACTGGCCCTCATCCTCCCATTCAGAGAGCAACGTTAATTCCTTTTGGGGGGAAACTGAGACTGAGGGAGAAATGAAGTGACTTGTCCATAGTCACCTGAAGAAACTATGTACGGTGGAACTGGAAACTGAACCTGGTCACATGAGCCCAAGTCCATACGACTGGCTTTTATCCTGTGACTCAGTCGCAAAACAAACTCATCTTCCAGGATCATCTCCTTTAGAGGTGGATCGGGAGTTCGCCTTTAATGATGCCGTTTCCTACGTCTCCTTCTGACGAACTGCGTGCTCACAGTTTCATGAGCTAACCCTCCACCGCATGTCCAAAGGGACACTTGCTTGTGCAGGTGAACTCATCAGAGACTCATGTGCTTACCTGCACAGCACACGTGCAGGTGTGTTTGCAAGCAGACCTCTGTGATGTGCACGTCTTTATGTCTAGGACCACTGGAGCTATTAAAGGCACCCAGGTAAAAACTCTCACACCGTTATTTGTGAGCCAGGTGGCTGCGTACAGCACAGCATGTCTCAGAATCCACAGCATCAGCCCAGCAGTGAATTTTTCAGGTGCCAAAAGATACGTACCTTGAGCTGGAGGTCAGAGCTGGACCTTTAGTCTGCTGTTGCCAGCGTCTGCAGCCAGAGACCAGGGGGGAGACTGACCCCCAGAGCTAGTGCCGATTGTTCCCAATCACTCAGTTATCCCCTGTTGCTTTATGATTGTGCTGATGAAGACTCTCAAATTAATTTACCCTGCTTTTTTTTTTTTTCTTTTTTGTTGGTTTGGTTTTGCTGTAATCCAGAGCAGCAGTCTCTGCTTTGGAGAAGATGCTCCAGAATTTATGGCAAGTCAACTCTGATCCAAGTAGAAATTCCATGTTCTGTTTTCTTTGGTTTTAGCTTGGAATGTTGTGTGACGCATCTGAAAATCTTTCCTTACCGGTCTATTGATTTCAATGAATGAACCCACATACACCTAGTGATGTTTTATTATCACTCACCCACCATAGGGTATATAGCAGCTGGTAATTTTTGTGCATTGACTGCATTTTTTTTTCTGCTTGATGGAAAACAGAGTCGCTCCAAGCATATGCTAATGCTGAATGGGGGGGTCCCAACTTCTGACCCATAGCTAATATCCTACAAGTCACATGAAGCTACCAAGGATTCTTGAGCTGGAGTTCAAAATGCCTATGTTATCAGCAAATAAACACCATTAATTGCTTCTAATATGTCATGCAGTGGTTAAATGACAAAATCCTTATTAATATGCGTCTATATCAGCCTTTTCAGTGTCTGTGAGGGGGAGTATGAAGTGGTAATATTATTTAAAATTAGTGGGGAATATTTACAGGAAGGCATAAAGAACTGTCAGTTGAGGAAAGCAGCATTTTATGTTCTTGTCCCAGATGACCTTGCTCCAAGGACAAATCAGAGCTTGATGAAATGAAGCTGCAGATGGCTAGTGATCTCAACTCTGTAATAATGAAATGACACAAGAAAAAAATGAGACATGTACAGTTTGTAAATACAATCTGAATGGAAGGGGAAAAAAGGAATTTTTAAGGGGAGATTGAGTTGACTTGGTTACAGCAGTTCAGCTTCGGGTGTTTTAATAATAATTTCCATTTTAAAAAATAATGGAATTGCTCCTTGTTCCCCATATTCAAGGTCACCTTAATACATTTTTCTTTTTTAACATGTCAATATCTTGGTTTTAAAAATTTGAACATGAGGACTACCTAGTCACAGCCTACTTTGTTTCCATTATTTTAGCATATTATTTATCACTGCATTTTGTTTTGTAAGTCGTGGTGGTGATTTTTGGCACCTCATTGGGTAGACGATGTTATACAACCATTTTAGGTGTTTGAATGGTTTCATCTGTTAGGAAAGAGTAAGTTTGTGAGAGGTTTAATACTGAAAAAGTGATGTGATACTTTGTGCCAGAGCGTGTTTTGTTTGTGCACTTACATGAGAAATCAGGAGTATATACTGTTGGGTTTTGCATATGGGCAGGTTTTCATGCAAAGGGCTTCTCAGAAACGGTTAGGCAGCCAACTACTATTGCAAGTTAGCAAGACCAGGGCATCTGCCTCTGTAAATTGAACCTTTGCATGAAAAGGAAAAAGAAATTCATGGAAACATTAACTTAGAGAAATCAAGGGATTCGCAAATCTCTCTGATCCAGACCACCTCACTGCAGTTCGCAGAGCTTTTCAGAAACGGGCAGGTAGAGAACTGATTTCTCCCATTAGCTCAAGATTTCCTGACTCTCACTTTGCTAGAGTGAAATCTTCACTTTTTTTTGATCAGCTCTTTTCTTTTCTGCTCTCCCTAATACATAAATTCACCAGCCAGTCATTGCATGTCTCTGTAGCAGCTTCTGCTGGGTGCTGAGCTAAGCCAGCTCCTTTTGAATCTCATTGACACCTCTGAGAGCATGCCTTGACATAACACAAGGATTACTTGAGTCAAACCACTTTATAGATACGAGATGTTGTAGTTTGTCATCACAGCTAGCGCAACCTTGTAGAGACAGGCAGAAGGACTACCAGCCAAAATTGGGCAAGATAAATACAGTTTTAGATTATCTCATTGAATTTATAGGCAAGCTGCCCTCCATGGGAATGAGAGCGTGGTGTCAAGGGTTGGAGAATCATGGTAGCTGTACAACCCAAATATAAATATTTTGTTCTTTGCAGAGAATTCAATTTTGGATCTTGACTATATGTTATATAGACAGGTACAAAACACCCATCTCTGCATCTTTGGGTGTATACACATAAAATCAGTAACAGATACAGTTTATGTTGAAGTATGGTGGTACAAAGACTGGTGGGGATGAGTCCAGCCCTAGAGCGTTGCTTTCAGGTGGAAGAAAAGTCTGTTACCCAGGTCCCATTGCTGTCAGGAGTCTGGCAGAGCCTCTGTGGGTCTCTAGTCCTCCTGAAAGGTTTGCCTTTCACTTGGGACGGTGGAGCAAAGCTGTTCTCTGAGCTGCCTTGATCCATGGCCTGGGAGTTCATCTGGGCCAAAGAATCTATTTGCCAGGGAGCTGCTGTTGGTGGAGTCTTGATCATGCCTCCTTACAACCACCGCAGTCCCTGGGAGGTTGTGTGTGTCTGTGATACACCAACTCTCCCATCCGTGTTGTGCCTCAGGCTCTTGGCTGCTCCCAAAGCCATTTCCCATGTTCTTTCTAACATGGTGCTGGTAACAGCACCACAGCTTGATTTCAACTTGCCTGCTAAAGGATGCATTTTCATCTAAGAGAAAAATCACTGTTGCAATAATTCACTCTGGATTTTCTGTCTTTCTGTTGCTCTGATTGCTGCTGCTCTTCAACAGCATGTTTTCACGGATGAAACCAGCTCTGAAAATATTGATAGAGTCTTGGCACAAAAGCTTTAACTAATTTGATTAATTTTTTTAAGAGGGGAAGTGGACTCAGCTTCTATCTTATTAAAATTCTGGGTGCATTTTTAAAAGCACTTTGGATACTTTGATGGGGTTTTGTTTTGAACAGCATGCAGTATAAGAGCAGCTATAGGGAAATTAGTATTTCATCTGCTTTGCTTGAAGGGAGGAGATCCTGATACAATTGCTAGCCAGGTGGGGTGATTTTGTCATTGCTCCTAGCAAAGGAGGACTACCTTTGAAGGAAGCTGTGCATGCTCATGCTGTATGAAAAGAAAGAAAAACTTAAAAAGAACTTTTAAAAAAAAACCAAACCCAACAGTATACCCATGGATCACTTACAGTCTTCAAACAAACCCTTTTACTGACTGACAGCCTCCAAGATAAGCTTAGAAACTTGAGTCTGGTAGTATTTCACATGCTTGTATATCAAGTAAATGGGTGAAAGATGGGTAAAAAAAAGATCCACTGAGCTGCACAGTTTGTTTTATCAATGTTCATACATTGTGTTAAAACAAACATGCAAACAAACAAAAACCTTTGGAGTGTTTCTGAACTGAAAGGCTGTTTTATCTTGAAGAGCATCTCTGAATTGTGAGCAGAATAGAAGAGAGAAAAGAGACACAGAACTACCGAAGAGCAGCTGAAGAATTTTGTTAAAGGCAAGAAGCAGAGGCAAGAAGCATGTGTAACCCCTGACTTCTGTGTGAAGCAAATGATCATGGCATCTCACAGAAGTCACACTCTTGAGTGGGCTGTCACGATCATTCTGCCAGACCATGACCCTGGGTTTTGTTTGCTTTGTTTGTATGCATTGGCCAAACAGATTCACCATCTTAGTATCTACTCGGATTAATGGCTGTGGCAGCAATGATTCTCTGTTGTAAAGATGGCATCAAGGTTTTCTATGGGGCCGCACAAAGTTACTAGACAGCGGGAGTCTATGTGTGTCTTCTCTGTAAATCTAAACATGAAACTCTTACAACCATGAAATTCTATGGGTGAATTTAATACTGCTTTAATACCATTAGTGATTTAATTGCTTAGTTTGTAGTATTTGTAGAGTTGTTGTGCCTGGAAGTCTTATCCCTGGACTTCAGAGAGCAGTGCTGCCCAGGCACGAAAGCCCCACCAAGGAGATGCAGCGCACCTACTAGGCAGGAGACGATGCGCCGGCAGGCTGGCAGGACCCCGGGGAAACGCAGAGGCAGTAGTTTGAAAGTAATATTTGCATTTCCTCAGCAGAGTACAGAACTCCCCATACGTAGCAGATGTTCTTCAAATACAGAACCAAACTCAGTTAATGAAACTTCACCCCACCCCTAGAGAATAGCTGACCCCGCTGTGAATTACGGATCCACCTAGAGTCCCTGGCTGGGCAGCCGGGGCCTCGGCACGGATCAGTGGCACAGGCTCCTGTCTGGGTTTTGGGTTTTTTTTTGTTTTGGTTTTTTTTTCACTGTGTGATGTCTCAGTAAATACTTCAAGCTAAGTTATCTTTGGTTGCCAAAAAAACTGGTGGAAAAAGCAGTTTGTCCCTTCCTCGTATTTGCAGCAAACATCTACCCTGAGCAACCCATTTCCTTTAGTCTTTTCCTTCTATGCTGGGGTGCTGTGGCTCATCTCAACAACCCTTCTGTTTTAAAAGCTCTATAATTACTGGATTCAGCTGGATGCCCCATTGAAAGTGGAGGGAATAGTTCTCAGATCAGCAGTGTCTTTTGAAACGGAATAAACTTTTTAAATGCGGGTACTATATGCATTTTTAATTAGATACGTTTCCGTTCTGCTGCTGCTGTTCATGCTTTCAGTTAGGAAGTGCAGATCTTCCCCGACTCTGCAAATATCTACCGAAATTTGCAAAGCTGCCTGTCTCTCTCTCAGTAACCTTGCTGTGACCTGGTTATCTGTTAGAACCACAAAGAATTCAGTCTCTAATTAGTCCATCTGTTAACTATTGAAATTCATGGCTTAGTTTTATTGTCTGGGTCTGTAACATAATGCTGAATGGTCTCACCTGGCAGCTTATTTCTTATAAAGCAAATGTGCCTTTCCAAGAGCCATTTTGGTGCAGATAACTGTCTTTTCAGCATTGGACAAATGACTCTGTCTAGCAGCCTGCAGTCCCCTTCGTGCCCTCACTGAAATAAATTGTACATCTCTAGTAGCTCTGGGCTTAAGTCAATACAATTTAACATGTACATTTCTTTGTTATATTCTTTGGAGTTACACCGTAAGAGCAGATGGGAAAGTTTAATAATGATAAATGAGTTTAGTGTTTTCACATAGTCCTAAAAAACAATGAATGCTCTTTATTAAAGATTAGAGGGATTTTTACATACTTGCCAAAGAGCAATTAAAGCTCTAGCTCAGATCCTCAGAAAGTCTTGGTTTTAAATTCTTTTTGGACTGTTTGTTAATGAGGATTCAGAGGAATTAGGGGCCATAAATTTCTTCATTCTCACTTAAGTGAAGCCACAAAGTGATTACTGGATATGTAACTAAGTGCTGAGGACTGGAGTTTATCAACCACATTCACACAGAACAATTCATCTCTGCGCTTATTTACTGCAGTTGTGCGTCTTGTGTGTAATCAGATGATGGGGCTGGGCAGGTCGCGCTCGTCAGTGGATTTTTAGGAGGATGTAGATTCATAAATGTACGTGGTAGGTCTCGGTGGGACTGTTTGCACACTTTCCATTAAGCGGTCGCCCGATTGTTTTGTCGGACCAGACCACGCTTGCTACAGTTGGACGCGGTGATCTGCAGATGCATTTGCCCAGCCTGAACTGCCTGCCATTGTGCACTGGCCGGGCAGCTGGGAGGGACTGGTTTCACTGGGCTGTGCAATGGCTTTTACAATTACCTAGAATACTGACGGAATACTGACACAAACAGTATACCCTCCTGCACAGCGGGAACCTGATTCGTTTCTCCTTGCTCTTGCAACTAGTGCATGAGATACTAAGTCAAAACCGTGAAGTTAGCCCCAGTGCCTCTTTGAACAGAAACTGCCACATCGGAAAGCCCAGGGAGCCCCGACCCGCTGTGCGACAGTTTGCCTAGCAACAGAAGCACATGCTCTCAAACACACGCTCTCCGATTCCGAGTCTGTGTAGCGCGCCGTTTGGTTAGGGATTCTGCACATCTGATGTTTCAGTATGAGTTTTTTGAGGGAAAAATGGCAAAAAAACTGATACCTACATGCAAACACATTTTTTTAAAAGCTGAAGACTTAAGAATCCCCTGTAGCCATCTGTACCCTCCCGTGTAGCGTACAGCTGGCTCAGCCTCACGACCCTTTGGGTATGAACACTCGCTTCCATCGTTCCTGACTTCGACACTGGAATCCTCCTCTCTTTGCTGTCTTCTTGGATTTTAAAATGGGATAGTTCAAACTAGACAAGTTAAGGTTATGGCTTGTTTGGTTTGGCTTTACCATGGGAAGGAAAGTGATTTTTCTTGGGAGTGATGAAAAGGAAAAATGTTTAAAGTTCATTAACCTTTGGTACAGATAGCAGTGTCCTTTAGACTACACCAGAGCTATTCTTAGTCATGACGTGTAAGTGGTTATTTTTTATTGTAAGAGAATACGGTAGTTCCCACTAGTGGTGAAAAGAGAGAACTTTTTCCTTTTTCTTTTTTTTTTTCTTTCTTTTTTGGCTTAACCTAAATGTGAACTGTAGAATGCAAGATTTTGAATTCATTCCTTGTCTTCCTATCTATGCTATTTTGTCCTAATTTCCCCAAAAGCCAAGTTTATATCTATAGTTTGTTTCTTTACTGGCTAATTAAGTGTTATACAACTTTGCTCTGAAAAACTCGGCAACCCATTCTGTGTATTTGCAAATGAACTTTGCTGATTGTCATTATTGCTATAGGGTGCTTGCAGAAAGTCCCATATAATTACACTGTTGTACTGCCACAGCACCAGAGCCACAATTAGTAATGTGATTTACACTTCTTTACCATTAATAGTATGGAAAAATCAACATTATTTTCTTGATGATGCTTAGGAGAAATTAGAATGAGGTGGACATGATTAGGAAAAGAGACTTTAATGTTACGACTTGTTAATGCAGTAGCCCTGAGCGAGACAGCAGAATGATTGTCCTTGCACTAAACTCCTTTGCTTCAGTAAGCACAGACCCTCTGCACGCAACAAGACAAGTTTGGAGGAAATTGGATAGATGGCAGGGATTTTGGTGGTATGAACATTTCAGTGTCTTTCATGTGCAGAGTACACAAACTGAATCCCTGCACTTTCAAATATTCCCCTAGAGGCAATCTGCGTTACTCAAAGCTTAACTATGGCTGCAGAATCCTGTCTGACATGAAAGCAGAGTGCTAGCTTTACATGAACTTTCATATTTACATCTGTAGTAAATCATATTTACTTTTTTCCTCCCCTCCCTCTTTTTCTGTGTGAGAGAGGGAGTAAAATAGGTGGGAGGGGAGGGGAGGAGGAGAAGTGTCCAGCAGAATTGTAAGCAAAGCACCAGTAATAAAGCCTAGTCTTATGAGACTGGCCATGAATAGGAATGATAATGAAGCAGTGATGAGCTGCAGGTTTGTGTCTTTTAGTAAATTATCTAGCAGGCATTTACATTTCATCAATTGTGCTTTTGCATAATAGACTGAAGTGCTACAACAAAAGGAGGCACCATAAAAATTAGTAATTTCAGTGACCTTCTTGGTAATCGCTTTTACAAAGAGTATCTTGGAAGGAGTTGGGCGATCTTCACGGTGAAGCTGCTGTGGAAAGGCACGCTGGGCCTGAGAAGCTTGCCTGGTGACAAATGCCTTCCAAGGCTTTCTTCTGGCCACCCTGAAACATGGCTCGTATCCTGTTTTCTCCATCTGAGCATGCTTCTAATTGTCAGATGTCAAAAGGCAACAACCATTTTCTTCTTGCTTATCTCCTGATAACATTGATTCTCAAACAAAGGATGTGGGCTTCCATTCTGAAAACAAAGGAAGCATGGCCTAGCTAAGGATGCTGGATATAATATACATGCTTCTCCCTGCCAATAATAACAAAACATCATAAATAATGTAGATGCTGGATGTGAAAATGGAGAAAGGGGAATACACTGGTACTGCTGTTCCTGGGTGCAGCACTGACAGAATCTTGTCCTCAGTGAGGCCTTGACTTCCTCCCTCGTTTTTCTCTTGTGTTTCTCTGACTACCTGCCAGCTCCTAAAATGTTTAGACTTCAGTATTTTTTTTAATTCTTTTTCCCTTTTGGGTTGTGTCTTCATTGTGTTCTTGTGAATTATTTTTCCTCTTCTCCCCACAATGCTCTTTTTTTGGAGGCAAGTCCTCAGCTGGTGCAAATCAACTCAGATCTTTCACTTGAGGACTTACAGTGAGGCCAGTTTGCACCAGCCAGGAATTGGGCCCACTGCATTACTGGTCTGTGCCTGCCATAACCTGACCCTGCATTTTTGCATGTTCTCCTCTCCTTTAACAATTAGCTGTCCTCATTTGTCTGATCATGGAACCCACAAGAGCCACTTCAATCCCAGGCCCACGTCTTCCCCATCTTTCCAGATCCCTGGTCTGATGGCACCTTTTCCCCTGTTCTGCCTTTAGTTTGCTGTTTTCTTTTACTGTAGGCTTCTCCTTTATATTCAATTGCCAAACCCTACCCTGATGAAACTTTTCTTTCCTTATGTCTTTCAGTGTAACAGTTGGGGAACTGGTGGGAAATGTGACGCTTTACTCACATCCCTTCTGCCAGCCAGGCAGCCATGTGACTCCAGTAATGGTAGTGAATCAGTCCTGTAGCCTTGGGCTAGTCACAAAGAATTTTGGATTAACCTTTTGCTTCCCTCACTTCTTCTTGTGCTGATCCTCAGAAATCAGAGCAGTCCCTGCCCCTCACTGTCCTCACCACGACATGAGGGTCTGTGTGAATCCACAAGATGTTTTGGCCTTGGAACAGCCAAAGACTGGAGAGGGGGCATCAGCAGAGAGGATAAGGGCTTCTGTTGTTATCTCCCTGATGAGGTTAATTTTCTTTTTGCATCTTTCTTGGCAGGATCAAAATCCTGGAATTGTTGCCAGACTTCAGGAGCCAGGCTCCATCCCAAGTGGAGGCTCTGTGCCGGCACCGGCCACGGTGAATGGGTACACCATGAGGAACCATTTACTGAAGCAGCAAATAATGAAACGACAGCTGATGCAGGTACGATGCCGAGTGCCTCTGTGGGTTGCTGTGCTGTCCACCTCACTGGGAAGGACAGGACTAACCGGAATGGGGAAATCACCAGTCAGCAAACACTGAGGAGTGACCCTGGAATTGCTGGGTTGAGTCAGACTAGGACTGTGGTGAGTCCAGGATGTCATGCCCAAGAGAGGCCAAGGCCAAGAGCTGCTCAGCAAGTCCAAGTGCAGATCTGCCCACTCGTATGTAAGGGAAGGATTCAGTCACCTCCATATCATTGCCGTCATCCTTGGTCAGCCGCAGAGCTGGGAGGGAAAATGCAGGGAAGGGAGGCTTGGAGAGTGAGTCAGCCCCAGGAGAGATGTTCTCCATGGTTGCCTTTCTCTCTGGTTCCCTGGGAGTTTACCAGAGCAGATGTTAGGCTCCAGTTTGTCCTGGACTTGGCTGGTCGCTCTCGCAACAGAAGTCCCTGTATTAGGTTCGTAACATTCTGTGCGAAAGAGCAGGCATGGGGGAATCCCACAGACGAGTTGGGTGAGGCAGCACTGAACATGCACCTCTGACTTTCTGACTGTTCTGCTGAATTTGAGTCAAGTAGGCTCATTTCTTTGGGTGGGAAATGAGAAGTAGCTCAGTAAAACCCTCAACGAAGTACTGTCCTGCTCATTGATCAAACTCCCTTTCAAAACCAACTCTGCCTCCTTGTCATCAGTTGGCTACAAGCTTATCTGTGCTGCTCTAACACAGCAGGAGTCAGGCCTCAGCTTCCACTGTCCACAGAGAACAGGTCACAGCTGCTGTCCACAGGAGGGATGTGAGTGCGGTGGCAGGTTCTGGGGTTAAATGGTAGGAGACGCAAATCAAGTCACTTGGAGAAAGGCAGCAATGCCTTGCTCAGAGAGCACCTGCTAAGGATCCCTGGCTTCCTGTGGATTACTGCTGTGTTCTGGTTAGAAATGGCGACCAGCACAGAAGGTGATGTACACACGAGTAGAGCCATCCTCCAGACATGGTAAAGGCCACCAGCAGTCTCCTGTTTGTCCATGTGCCCCTGCAATACTGCCAACAGTGTCTGTTCACTAATAGACTTTTGGGCACCTTTTGTCCCCGGATCTGATACTTCAGAGAACACATCCAAACAGTCTGCACCAGAGGTGCTGGGGGGACGCCAGGATTACTGCAGCCTCCAGCTGTGCTGCACTTCACTCATAGGCTGGTGAACACGAGGGTCTCCATGTTCATCCAGCTCCCCTTGGGCCTTGGACTGCCAGCGCGGTGTCTGCTGAAGGCTGAGCTTCCTCCTGCTGGGCTGTTGTCAGGGCACCTTTGCAAGAAGGGGCATGTGAGCAATTAAGATCCGGTCTGAAATGAACTGTCTGGGCCAAGTCTCACCAGAGAGGGTGCACGGGAGAGGTTGTTAGTGATGACAGCGGCTACACTTCAAGTGTCTGCTGCTCTTCTTGCCTGTCAAGAGACTGCAACTTGACTGTTATGCCCTTGGTTTTGCAGGAAAAGCAGAGACAAAACATGCTGGGAGTAACATCTGAGCAGAGGAGTTTGTTTGCGGCTCAGCAGATAAATCAGTTTCAAGGTAAGGAGGGAAGCGACATGCTGTGGAAAGCCTCAAGGAGCCGGGGCCTGGGGTCTGGTTAAATACAGGGTGCTTAATGATTCTCTGCCCTGAAATGAAAGCGTTTCACATTTTATCACGTATTATGAGATTCACCCATTTCCTTATCGCTCCAGTAATAACTCTGTTACAAAGAACACAGAGGAGAGGCCCATGTAATGAAAGAGAAAGACGGAGCCGCCGCCTTTGAAGGCTCTGCCATGTTTCCGGGGTGAACATGCGCTCACCAGCTAACGTGTCTCTTTGTACGCAGCCGTGCAGCAGCCCGTTCCCGCTGATTGCAGCCAGGTGATGCCAGCTCCCCCACCCAACCACCGCATGCTGCCATCTAACCCAGCCGTGCTCCAGGGCACCTTGGGCTCTGGCATGGCCCCAGCCACCGCCAGCCAGAGCAGCGCGACGATGGTGATGATTCCACACAACCCTGGCAAGCAGCAGGGGATTTTTCCGCCTAATTCTGACTTTAACATCCCTCTGCGGCCAAGCCAGAACTCACTGGGCATGAACTCGGGGTGCCAAACGGTACACAGCCACTCTGCTGTGCGGCCAGGAATGCCGATGGCAGGCTTCAGTTCTGGTTCCTTAGGAAATCACTCTGCAACTCAGCAACACTTGAGGCAGCCGAGTATGCCAAGGATCCCGAACGTCTACCCCAACTCATCTGCCCAGATGTGGACGCCGACTGCTGCGCCAAGAATGCCAAATCAAAGCCAAGTGGATGCCAGTATGCAGCAGTTCTCTGGTAACACGCTCTTCTCCAAACAGAACGTGCGACCAAGTGCACCGGCTCAGCAGTTCTCCCAGCAGGCTGTAGTGCCGCCTAATCAGATCGCTCCCGGCGTCCAGGTCAGACAGATGCAAAAACTGAGCATGGGACAGTCTGGGCAGGGCTTGGGCTCAATGAGTAATCAGAACTTGAGACACAATTTAACCAGAGGACCGTTGCCAGCTATGAATGTTATGAAATCAATGCCACAAGGAGTGTCCAGTTTTAACCAGCTCAATCCTGCCCCGGGCCTTGGCCCGCCAAGTTACCCTTCCACGGGCCAGCCGCCCGACGCCTTCAACAGGATGAGCGCTGCTGCCGCCGAGCTGCCGCAGTATGACTTTGTGTCCCAGCACGGCAATTCCATCATGCCCGCGAACTGCAGTGACGCCGACTTCCTCGACTCCCTCATGAAGAACAGCAGCAGCAACGACGAAGAGTGGTTGAACAATCTGACAATGATAGACGACATTTTGGGACAGCACGCTCAAAGCTCTGGACATGTTTAGCTCAGAGAGAAGCAGTCTCGTTGTAAATAACGTACGTATGGCTTTTGAACATAACAGACAACCCGTGAAAGCCGCTGCCTCTTTCAATACAGAATGAATAGACTCAGCCAATTCTTTGCCTGCATCAAAGTTTAGTATTGGCAGTTTTTCAGATGACTGTATATATTTGAATATTTTGTAAATTATGTTTTCCTAATCCTTTAATGTAGAAGTATTTATACTTCTTTGCTGGACTGTTTGTAAATAAATCTATAGCATAACTTTTGGTTTTATTATAGGGATTTCATTATACCTTGTTATAAATATGCAAATAATATTGTTAGTTTCAGTAATACTGTGTATTACAGCATAAAATACTTATGTTTTTGACATAACTTAACACATGAACTAGGGGTGTCATTGCAGCCAGACTAAGCAGAAATCAAATGTGGCATCTGTTCTCCCATATCAAGAGGAAAGATTGAAAAGTTGCATTAAAAAACAAATAAAATCCATAAAAGGAGCTGCTGATTCCCTCGTAGCTCAGTCTTGCAGCCTGATGCTGGTATGCAGGTCCCATCCAGGCTCCCGGCGCACTCGGGGGTCTGCCCGCAGGGATCCATTTGCAAGATCCCGGGGCACGTTCTCAACCTGACAGACTCCAAGAGGTCGAGCTGTCGCCGACAACGCGCCGCCCGTTGTCCTGCAGTGGGTGGGTGCTGGCGGCGTTAGAGCTGCTGACTGGCGTGTGTCTGGGCATGGCAGGCAGGCGACGCGCTGCGCTGCCTGCAGCGGGCGGCACTGGGGAGGAGAGCTGGGCAGGCGCTGCCAGGCCTCCCTGGAGACCGTACCCTTCGGTGAAAAGGTAGCTCTGGTTTGCGCACCTCTGCCATGTATATTTGTAGTGTACAGGTGATTTGTTCCTGGTTTTAAGGCTTTTCATAATTTCTGTTTTAATGTGAGACTTTTTTCAGGGGAAAAGTCTATAAACATTAATAGTTAATTTTTGATGTTTTTCTGTCAGCTACTATTGTCCTATGTATATTTAAGAGTCTGTTTATAAAAGATTCACTGTACTGTAAACTTCTTAAAATGTTCATACTTTGTGTAATCATATTTTAATAGTCACGTCATACTTCGCAATACATTTGTAATATAACGTCAGCTTCAAGCACAGAATGTTTTTTTCTTCATACCATAATAAACTGCCAGGGGAAAACTGCATATACTTTATGTGCTCATTTCTCAGCTACAACGTTTCATACCTGCAGATATGAATTAATTTGATTTGTCCAGGATGCTACGACGTCAATCTAATAACATGTACAAATGCCTGTGTGCTGTTAGTAGAAGAAATGAGCTAGACGAAGAATTGAAGCAGGCTTTAATTTTATTTTAAGATGGGATTTCTTGGGCGCACTCTCCTTTTCCAGTGTAATTATAGGTGAACGTGAAATTAATCTCTGTTGTTGGTTTGTTTTTTTTTTTTTACCTAGCACTCTGTTTAAGTGACAGTTTTTGTTTCTAAACGCCCATATTGGGCAGCAGTTGGCCCAGCAGCAAATAAAGCCGTGCCCAGCGTGAGGCGGTGAGGAGGGCTGGGGGGCCGCGGCGCAGTCCCACCTCGTGCATTCAGCGACGTCTGCGCGGGCGGCGGCGGGTACGCCATGTCACTCCGTTGACGCAGAAATCGTCTGACCGGAGAGCTGGTGCCTGCCCTGGGGGAGGCGAGGCTGGCAGCGGGGGTAGGAAGGAACAGGAAAATTTTAGCAATCTTAAATAAATGCACAAATAGAATCTGTAGCTAAAATTGCCTCATTTAAACAGAGCCAGGCGCTGCTCCAACTTCCGAGGGCTGGCGGAGAAGACGTGTTGGTGCTGCCCTTTGTCCCGGCCACACTGTGGGCACGGTGTGCCTGAGGAAATGTCCTGGGGGGGATGTCCCTCAAATTGGTCCATGCTGGAGGGAGGGGTTTGGCAAGGTCATCCCCACCCTGCAGCAGCTCCTTCTAGAAGCCTGTTCTCCAGAGCTGGGCGGCAGAAAACAGCTCCCGAAGTCAAAAAGGAGAGGGGGGGCTCGGGGTTTGAGGCAGTCGGGTCCTGCTGCGGGTGCTCAGGTGGGCCAGAGACCTCTCCCAAGCACAACCACCCCAGGTCTGTCAGAGATCCGTGTGGCTTCGTGATGGCAAAGGCACGTTCCTTGCAGTGCAAGGGGCTTCGAGGGGAACGACCCTTAACGGGCTTCATCTGGAGACTGGCACGTACTTGTGTGAAACCAGGGTGAGGAGGAAAGAAGCCAGTTTTTCCAGCAAAGGAAATCAGCCCCACCAAACAATTACCCAAAAGAGGCTGTAAAACTCGGCAAGTGTCTGAATGAGACAAAAATGCCGGCTCGCCTCCAGACAGCAGAAATGCCTGTGAGTACGTCTGCGGCGAGGACAAAGGTGAGTTTGTTTGGCTATGAAAACTGGCACCGTTTCAGCAGCTTTTCTGTCGTGAGCTGTGTCCTGCCAGGGAGCAGCGCCGGCTGCGGCCGGGCCTTCGCGGCTTTATGGCGCAGCAGGTCTGACCACAGGCCTGGGCGCCGGCAGCGCCTGACCCCCTCGGGTCAGCAGCACGGCACTCACAGATGGCACTCCCACACGTTCTTCTTACTAATATTAATACATTAATTACAGATATTAATGAAAAAGAACAAAAATGCCCTCTTTTCATAATTTTGTTTGTGTCAATGCACCTTTCAGCTTTTCAGTTTTGCAGGATTTGGGTTACAAACGCTGGCGGGGGACATCTTCAAAAGCCAAACTGTCCCACATAATTCAGGCAAAAGAGTTTATCTTGTACCTGTGTTGTGTACCCACTTGTTTTCACTCTGTTTTTCTGTCGAGCTTTGGAGCCAGTAGGGCTTTTCACCCCTCCATATCCCAGTTCCTCACGTCTTGAGAGGGAACGATGATCCTTCCTTGCCAGAGGTGCTGCGAGGAACCAGGACGATACGAAGCTTGGAAGAAGAGCAGGACTAAGTACTATCATCCTGCTGCCTCTGGCTGGACTTGTAACTGCTGATTCTTAAACATGCCGTTGGGGGGGTTGTCACATGGCCGCAATGGCCAGTGCTCTGCGTGGGTCACAGCCCGAGCGCCGGGCTGCCGCCTCTCCCTGCGGCCGGCAGGCAGCGCGGGCTGGAGCGCGAGGCGCGGGGCTGCGCAGGGTGAAGGCACGGTGACCGCGGGGTGACGGTTCAGCGACTGGAGCGCTAGCACTGCAGTTCTGGCTGGTGTCAGGCTGGGACGGGTAATGCCTCTATCACAATAAATTGGCTGTTTTGTTCTGCAAAAAAATACCTTTGTACCTTGCCTCCCCCTTTTCTTCTCTCTGTTTCAAGTGTGAAAATGGCCAAAGTCTGATCCTGCCTTCGCTTTCATGGTCCGTACCCAAATCAAATAGTAAGAGCTAGTGAGGGAATAACATTAAATACGTCTGCATGGTTCTCCCATCGTATTTACCAGAGTAGCAGATGACATCACAAGGCGTGCGTAGACGTATGCCATGAGCCAAATTCTGCTTGCCTCGCACACAGTGTAAACACGGAGTAGGTCTCCTAAAGGCAGCAGTGTAGCATGGGATTTACACAAGCATAAATAGGAGCAGCATCTGGTGCTGTGGAAGTGCAAAATTAATTTGGATTTCTAAAATAGTTACAAGGAACAAAGTGTCTGACAGCACTCGCTGTTGAAAGCTATCATTTATTTCCCAAACAAGTTACATCACCAGACTGCCCTTATAATTATGGCCATGAAAACAGAGGCAAGGCAGTAAGGTTTTTCCTCTTGGATTCTAAAATAACATCAAATGCCTATAAAGGCCAGAATTTCCAAAGACCTGAGCTCACTAAAAGCCTGTCTGTCTGAAAGGTTAGTAGCATAGGTAAGTCAGACATTATGGAAAAATTCTCTTTGTGGATTGTGTTAATCTAAAGCAGCCCATTTTTGACAAAGGCAAGACAGAAAAACACACTAATTCCTAGCAGAAAGCATGAAGGGAACACCTAGGAATAGAAGTCATGGGAGCCCGGATCAGACAATTTCCCTAGGAAGCCTAGCCCTGACTTATGCAGAACCTGAGCCCTGCTGCTCGGTGGCTCTCCAGGATTGATTACATGTCTGTCTTAAGAAGCTTTCAACAAAGGAAGCTGCACTGATGTTGAAGTGCAAGGTCAAGTTCTCTTGTGTAGGATGTTGTAAATCAGGAGCTATTCCACTGCCTGCAGCAAGGGCAACCTCTGATTTACACCAGTCTGGGAGCAGGAGCGAGCACCTGGCTGGCACTTTTCGCGTGGCCCTGCCCCGATGGCCCCGCACTGTGGGAGAGGCACTGCAGATGTGCGTGGTGGCCCCGGGAGAGGACCGGCTCCGCGCTGGCACCTGGCTGCAGGGCAGGCAAGGACGAGGGAAGGCATGAGGGCGAGCGGCCGGCCGTGGCGCCGGCTCTGCCTCCTCTCCTGCCGTGTGTCTGCACCGAAGGGCAGGTGGTGCACGGTCCTGGGGGGACACTTGGCCGTGGCACATCTGCCCAGCCATCTATTCAGGTTGAGCTCAGGTTTTGGTGCTTAATGCCAGATTAATGCCTGTTTCACCTTCTATTCCCTGCTGTATATATAGCAAATCTAGGAAAAAAAAAAAATAGTCTGGAGGAGTGTGTTGTGTTTTAAATATCAATAAGGGTTCTCTCCTGGGCAAGCTAAAACACAAGTACTGGTTGGCAGCTGCAGGAGTTACTGAGAACTTAAGACTCTGGCTGGTCAAGAGGCCTCCTGTGTACAATCCTGCATAAAACCAGGGAAAGGTGCCTTATTAAAGCAGCCAGGCTGAAACCAGTAGAGCTGTAGTTAATCACGGCCATTTTCTTTGCTCTCTCCCCACTTGCTTGATGGTTTTGTAGCACTGCGCAGAACAAATACGCTGTTTTATACACATCTTAATCCATTTCCCGTTACGTGGCAGGTCTGGGACTTGGCTTTCATCCTCGCTCTGCCCGAGGCAGCCATTTGCCTTAACAAGGGCTCGCGCTGTCTGTGTCGGGCTGCGTGTGTCGGGCTGCATGCATTGGTGTTGGGCTGTGTGCGTCGGGCTGTGTGCGTCGGGCTGTCTGTGCTGGGCTCTGTGTGTTGGGCTGTGTGCCCTCTGTGTAGCCAAGCACACATGACCATGCACGTGGTGGGGACACAGAGCCCAATTTCTTTGCTTTCCCAAGCTCAGGAAGTAGAGAAGGTTGGATTTTTTTTTTTTTCGTGAGGTTGGCATGACGGTGGTCTGGGTTGCATCATGGCTATGTGTCAATTAAAACAACCCTCAGCTACAGCAATGATTTGTCCCCAAAGCCCAAAGGGCTCTTCGCTGCGTGGCTGAACCCTGCGGCCAGTCTCACACATGTCAGAGCCAGAAAGCAGTGACAAGCTCCTGGGTTTTGTGCATCACGTTGGTTTTGCCCTTATCAAGGTTTATGATCCTGCAATTTAATGTCTGGGATTTAAACATTTTGGTTGGAGAAGAAAAGAGAAATGCCATTTTAAGCTCAAAGTCGGATTTGGATCAAAAAAGGACATTTTAATTGTTCGGATGTTGTCTTAATCCCTTTTCAAGGAGCGAAAGGACCCGAGCGCTGACCCTGCTTGGTTTCACGTCCTGGAGCTGTGCTGCGTTTGATGAATGGCTGGGACAGACACGACCCAGGGCAGTGGCAGGAGGTGGTGAGACCGGCCTATTTTCACTCCCTGAGGGGAAACCAGCCTGAAGCTATAAAGTTGCGAAATCTCTTTTTTTCTTTGCTAATATAGAGCTGTGCTTGACTCCATCCAGCTGCAGAAACATGCTTTGTTTCAAGTTTACAGGCTGCTCCTTGTCAGCCCTGCTGGCCTTGTGTGGCAGCTGAGGAAACAGAATTACCTGGCAGACCAGGACCCATGTGCCTTTCCTCTTCTCAGCCCATAAATTATTATTCTCTTTCACCTATTAGCTGGCTACACTATTTGCCTAAGCGGTTCCCATTAACCCCCTGTTTGAGCCTCACAATCTTTAATAAATATATATTTTTTCCTGTGCCCTTTCAGGATAGTTGATGATGTCCATTAGCAGCGGGGGACCACGAGGCACAAAAGGCTCAGGACTCGAATCCCAAAGATATTTAAGTGCCTAATGAGGCAGGCAGACACCAGTAGGGTTTTTCAAGTGTAGTTAAGCAGCAGCAGCAGCCACGTCTCGCGGCCGGTGGGTTGCATATTACTGCTGGTAGCTGTGCACCAGTTTGGACTTTGTTTTGCAGATCTGGGAGGATAAGCTGGTTGTTTCTGTACGGCCTGTTGTGGGCAAAATGGGACTGTGAGTCAGGCCCCTTGGTGTCTTAATTTCCCAACCTCAAGAGCCAGTTGGCTCATTCCGGCCGGGGATGCATGCAGCCCGGCAGGTAGGCAGCGGAGGATGAGCCATCGATTTCGCCCATCGCCTGTGCAAGCTCGCCGCGTTGCTCAGCACCTTATTCCCGGCTCTGGGATGCGGCACCTCGCCCTGCCAGAGGGGCTGGGCGCATGGTGAAAACGCGAGTGGTTCACTCTTCTTGGCCAATACTCCTGCCAACAAACTCTTTGAAATTGCCACCTGTGCATCTTGAAGACCAGGTGGAGTCCTAGTTCTGCTTCAAACCTACAGACCTTTACTCTGCTAAGCTTTTTGGCTTATGACCTGTGGTTGAAAAAACATAGCAGTATGCTACTAATACTAATGCAGAGAGCTAGCAAGGGAAAGAAGACCTGTGGGGAGACAGCAAGAGAAAAGGCACAGGTCTGAGTTTTGACCCCTCTCCAGAGGAAGCAGGAGGTTTCTGTTCACAGTGGGGGTGACGGGCACGCACTCAGATGGGGAGCAGCCTGGCTGTGGCCTCAGCGCTGCACAGCTCCTCCTGCCTGGGCCCGGGGACTGCTGCTGCCCTGGGGAGCGGGGTGCGGCGTTACCACTCTAACGGTCATGGCCATGGCCAAACTGGGACTGCTGTGAATGTAACATCGCCTGGGGTGAGCCTGAAATGAAGGACGGAGGGAGAGGGAGGGCGAGAGGGCTTGCAAATGTGCTGAAGACAGATTTCATGGCTAGGTCTTCACTTACAGCCCCAAGTGACCCCTCTGCACAGGGATGACCTTTCCCCAAATCCTGTGGCACCACCACCTCCCCCGGAACCTGTGCTTGGACCAGAACATGCAGAGATGTGATGGTGTCTCTTCGCTAGTGGAGAGCTGGGAGTGTGGTTGGGTGGGTTTGCCCAGCCGATTTGCCACGGGGTACTCCTCTGCGGCCCTGCAGAGCCCTGCCCTTCCTTCGGCGCGGCGATCCGGCCGGTGGTGTGCTCGCCACTGTAAATCAGAGGCTGCTGTGTCCCAGCTGGGCTCCGCACCCCAGTTTACCTACCCATAAAATTGAGATAGTCCCCTCTCCACAGAGATAGTCTGAGGGGTAATTGGCTAACACTGACGAAGGGCTGTGAGCAGCTAGGACTGTAAAAGTGCCAAGTATTATTATTAGTCCCACGTCTTTGCTTTACTGTGTCAGCCAGACCAAAGAGCCTCCCGGTGCTGTAGCAGCCTCCTGCAGCGCCCGCTCCCCACACAGCACTGGCCACGCAAAGCAGATTAGCCTACAGCTGGCCTTTTCAGGCCAAAAGCAGCAGTTCCCGCTGCCTGCGGCGGGTGAATGAGTATCCAAAGAAAAATTTAAACTAAATACTTGTAAATGCTTGGCTGCAACAGACTGAGTTTTGCTGCTTGAGTGACTGAGAACCCAATCCCTTGGTGAAAAGGGAAATGAGTTTTACAACAATGAATTTCAGGCCACGCTCTGAACCTACCTGGAAAATTAGCGTTTTGTTGGTGTTTCACAATTTGTGTGGGCAACTGTGCATTTGTAATTATCTGCAGCCACTCAGACTGAGTTGATGCCGTTCAGCTACATGAGTACTCCGAGAGGGTATCTGCTGCTAGATTTGCAGTTTAACTTTAACATGTTACTTGACCAGTTTTTCCCCAAACAGTGGAAGTGATTTCTTACAGATCTGGCATTTATAGCCACACACTTTTTAACTAAGGTATGTTTGTTTGGTTTTTGTTTGTGTTTTTTCATTGTTGTTGTTGTTTTTGGTATCTCCTCACATACCTATACATTTCCTTTATTTTCTTCACATAGTCCTTCACACACATGACAATAACCTATGGACTGCCATGTCTGGCTGCAAAGAATAGTTGATGGGAATCCAAGGCTGTAAGAGGTGAATGGGTGAGCGTTTGGAAAGCGACCCCTTCTCCCTGGCTGTCTACTCTGCGAAACTTAATTATCTTGAGACCCCTAGTGTATTTTGAATTTGGTACAATTAACCAGCAGTTCAAAATCATCTAGTAGGGGTGTGTCTAGACACACACAGAGAAATGCATCTCAGAGGAATCTGGCTAGAAGTGAGTTGTGGTACAAATACAGCATTCAACAGAGAAGAGCCAAACATTATTTACTAGAGGTAGCAAAAAAAGGTCATTGTATCTGGGAATGGTTACCAGTGTGTAAGCCAGAGAACATGCCCACATTTCCAGCTGCTATGCCAAAAGCTAACATGGTAAGCCATGTGTAGATCTACCATCACAGGCGCACGCTTTTCCAGCACTTCCTGACTCACGGGGATATACAACTGCTTCACCATTTTACCCACTGTTGCAGCTTGCAGACATCTCCATGATCAGCTGGTTTAGAAACTCAAACGCCTGACACCTCTTGAGCTTCTTATGGATGGCTAATGTACCCAAGAGTGTAGCAAGACACCATCTGCAACCGTGCTTGGCCTGGCATGAAATCAGACAGGGAGGCTCTTTTTATCTTCTTGCACCTTCAGGTCTGATTCCAGTATAATGTTTTCATTTTAATTGTCTGTATTTTATTTTATTCATGGTGTCAGCATTCACAATAAGCATGAAAAGAGTTTTGCCTCTGGCTGTGGCAGTAATGATAGCTGTAGTACCTCTTGTCCAACTGTGAGCTATTCTAGAGCGCAAATATACTCTTTGTGTATGTTATGCAGTGCCCAACACAATGAGCCTCTGGTCTCTAGATGCTGCCATAATACTACTAATAAATAATAATTCAACACTGAGATTAACACTGCCACACAGAGACTTTCTGATTTGGTACATTAACTTCTTATTCTTTTCATGCTGTGAATGTAAGCTGTAGCTGGAGATACAAAGTGCTATGAAGATTGCTGTAAGTACTCTGATCTTCTGAACCCTGAATGGAGGTCGCTGTTGTATAATAAATTGCATTAAAATATAAATGAAAAGAAATCATGTACAATTTTTCTAGCAAGAATTATTCACACAAAGCTTCATGGAAGAAATGACTGCATTAGCTCCAATAAAAGCCATTATTTCTTCAGGTGGCTGCTTGAAGCTTTGCTAATTGTCTGAAGAAACTTATATCAGCATCTGTGATATTCAGGGCTTCCAGAGACCTCACTTGTCTCAGTGACTTTGCAGAACTGAGAGAGGTTTTGTTTCACTCATTAGATCAACTAAAAAAATTCTGCTTCATAATAAAATGATTTTCTCCTACTCACCAGAGTGCAAAGATAAGCCAGGCTAGCTGATCCACAGCAGCATGGCTCTTTCAGTCCCACAGGAATAATCCTTGGTCCCATGGGAGCTAAGAGAAAAACCTTCATTGACTGCTGCAATGGAGATTCTGGCTAACACCATGAATGCCACTTGCTTTTAATCCTGCCAATAAATGGCAATTTTCTCTAACAATGGGAAAGAAAATTGTCTGAAACCCAGTTTCTCTTCTCTCCACCATGACATGTTTAGGCAAACGGACTATGGTGGTGGGATTTCTTTTTTATTATAAAGAATAACACCTTAGAATGACAGGATTATATCAATTTTCCCTACAAAACATAGTCAGGGGAAATTAGAATTAAAACAAAATCAATAAAGCAGGAGCTTTGGAGAACGCAAAGGAAACCATATTCTCAAATCCTCTAGCTATGCACTGGCAGCCTCTGCTGACACAAGCTCGAACCCAACCTGAAGTTCATCACCAACACCTGAGAGTGCAGAGTTTCTTCCGAATTAATGGATCAACTGAGCTTTAGAGAGAAAAATGTGTAAAGCTCTGGTGGGTAGTGGTGCCTGGAACAGCTTGCCAAATCATTGATTTCCTATCCTGCATAAGCAGCCACTTCTGTTGACACCAAATACTGTCATGGAAATCAATCAAAAATATGTTCTGGTCTAAACAAATGCATGTTTCTAAAGAGGAAAGAGGAAGGGCTTTCCCAGTACTGATCTATCTGCAGGCTCTCTGGCTGGTCCTGTGACCTTGGGATTCTTCAGTGTTCAGCGACTCCAGTCTGCTGACTGGCGCTTGTCCGAATTTTAAAGCTAGCTCCTCTTCGTTGAGGGATGACAGCTGAGAGGGGCTGTGCTGTGTTTCCAAAATGCACAAATATTCCACTGTGAGTACACAGCAAATGCTGTTGAAAATGTTTTCCTTCCTGCCCTATCGGCTGCCGTGACTCTTGTACTATAAAAGAAAGAGTATTTCTGAATAGAGCATGCATTAATTCTGTTCTGTCTGCCCATCTCTGTTGTCCTCATTGGCATATTTAAAATAGTGCTTTAAGTAACTCTTACATGCTGAAATTTGAGCGATTCAGGCACTGCTGTAGTTAAGTTGTGCATAAATGGACCTTGAACAATAGAAGGAGGGTGTTGGGGGGTCCATCTCACACCTCTTTTTAGACTGATAAAACTGTTTCATGCCAATGTGCTATGCTCTTACAAGATATTTTAACGTTAACCACTTCACTGCTGCAGTCTCAGCTGCCCTGTGTCACTAGAGTTCTTTCGGGATTTGAATGAAACCTCAGCCCTTCAGAGAACTTCAGAGTTCAGACCACAGAGCAAAGCACTTAACAGGTATTAGTCTAAAAAGTCCTTCTGTTTTATGAGCTATATTTACACATTTAACAGGTAAGGTTCTATTGCAGTTTACATTTAAGTGTACTGGAAGCTTATTCCTTTGTGTGCTATTTAATTTAAGAGGATTTTCTTCTATTTCGCTTAATTTGGGGCATTGATCTGACAGTACCAAAATTAATTCCACTAACAGTTCTGGTAATTCAGTGGATATTACTAACTTCCATTTGTTTGGTTCTTTTAATCCAAATTCATTCCAGTTCTCTTAAAACCTTTTACTTACTATGCAAATTAGGTATGACACATGTGAGAATGAGTTTGCCTTCCTGTGAAATGCAGCTATTTCTCAACTAAAACACACTAACTGCCTCTAATATTTGCATGGAGAAAATAATGGGGTTTTTTTCTACCTAAATATAGAATCATCAAGTACTTGATATTACTTTTCTCTGTCTTGAAGACAAAGAATCAACCTCTAATATGTGGTATCTGTATGCTAGTCACAGCAGATGTGTGTGTGTATATATATACGTGTATATATATACATAGAAATGTATATGTTTGCTTCAGTTGACAGCAGTACTGTGCATGCAAAACCTAGGTATATGAAAGCTAGCATCTGCCTGATTTCACAATAATAAGAATGTACATTAGGTCAGTGTTTCTGAAAATGGTTCCCCAAAAAACAATTGCTATTTCCAGCCCTTGGGAGTTGCAGGATCCAGAAATACAACAAGCCTCTTATATAACTCACCTTATTGATGTTGTGAGTCAAGCAGCAGGGGACAGATATTTTTTTAGGGTGCTATAGCTGTTTTGTTTGGTAACATGTTACTTGATAAAGAAATGATTAGGCTAATTGAGGGAAAAGCTAGATAGAAATAGGTTAAACAGGTCTTAAAGTACAGCTTAAAAGCATTAAATCTGGAAGTCTTTATTTAGCAGAGACAAAAATAAACATCAAGTTAGCAAACAAAGGACAATAACAGGAAACAAAGGGTGTAAGTGACACAGTGCTAGAGCAGCAAGGGAGTCACTGATGTACCATATCTTTTCTAATATCTAACTCATAAAAGGAAAAAAAATGTACACATGTGAACATGCAGACATACCTATGTATGTGTATGTTTAACACCACGTTGTCTTTTCCATTTTATCTGTCACAACAGCAACTATAACCAAGCAAACATTGTTGTGAGGTAGATGGGCATAAATCATCTTCAACTTGACCTATGGGCTTGATTTAAAGATGCAGACTCCCCACCTCCACTTAGTTTTGCCCCCCTACTCTACAGAATAGTAGGAAAAAAAGCTAATATTATTAGCAGGTATGGTTATGCTCCCAGATTGCACTTTGTGGTCATCAATCTCATAATATCTAGGTTCTCCCTGGCATCTCAGTTCCACATCATTTATTATTTGCATTACCATAGTGCTACAAGACTCTGTTATGGATCAGAATCAACACAAAGGATGGTCCTGCCCTGAAAGCTTTACAAAGTATGAAATGAGAGAACTGAGGAATACAGGCATGAGAGGCATAAAGAAATGTGACACTGAATTGCAGACATTACAGGAAAGAAAAGTTTTAAGGAGAGTAACTTTCGGGCTGTTTATAGGATCCTTGGAAATAAAAGGCAACCGAAAGAATGCACAAAAGAAGCTGTTTAAATGTATTACAAGTGGGCTGTGAAAACTGGCATTGTGAGCTGACTGGAGCTGCAGTTAGATCTCAGCAGTGAATGGAAACGGCAAGTAAGGTGAAGACAGGCTACCAAGGCCTTTCAAAGTAAAGACACGTAGGTAAGGATTGACATGATAGAGTAGCCTGAGCCACCACAGGGATGAAAAGAGAGAAATAACATGGTGAAAATGACAGACTAAGAAAAATGGTCTTTGTAGCAGCATTCTCAATAAGTATGAGGAAGACAAGGTTATATTTTCCAAGGCCAAAGGAAAGGATGTTGTAGTAATTGAGATTTGAGAAGATGGGAGTTTTAGCTATATGGACAGATTTAGATACAGTCTGAACGTAAAAGACTAGGGAAAGGTCTGAGTCAAAGATGATTACATACAGGCAGGTAATAGCGTAATAGATAAAGTAGAGAGTACTTGTGGGAGAAGACTTGACACTATTTTAACTACACTGAGCTTAAAATGACATTAGGGTTGTCAATTAACCAGTTTTTATCCAGATGGTCCAGGGATTGGAGGCTGGAGTATTTGTGTGCTGTCTGGGCTGATTACGAACCAGGCACCATATGCTGCAATACAAAAGAACGAAGACCAGGCTCAGAAATATAGAGACAGCCTAAACACTCCAGAACTCCAGTCATACACAAAACTTTAATAACATATGCTCTTGCAGATCCAAATAGCCCTCAGGTGAATCACCAGTCAGGTGACTCAAAGCACGTTTCTTCCTGTTCACATCATCTTCGTGTGTCTGACCATGCAGGTGTGGGACTCACGGGCTGGTTTTGACTGCATACAGCAGTCCTGCTGAACAGTCATAAGAAGGTAATAGAGACACAAACCAAGAGCTTAGTGAGGAAAGCATGCCAATCTGCAGTGAAGAGGCACAGCTGTGAAAACTCTGAGTGGAAATTATTGTTTGAACTGTGGTTGTAGTACATATCATCTGGGGATAAAACACAGAGCGACTACAGGAGTGACCCAAGGGGAAAGGCCTGGTTAATATCTACCAGAAGCTGGGAGGCATGTAAGAAAAAGTCCCTCAGAAATGTGCCAGTAGGTGGGTTAGAAATGTAGGAGGAAAAAAAGGGAGAGGACAGAGTCACCAAACAAGGGTGGAGAGTATTTCACTTGACAGATTAGGGTGGAATAATAGTCGTGATCATCAAAGGTCATATGAGCAAGAGGCTGTTTGAGACTTTGTCTTTTTAAAGAAATGCAAGGGGCATGAGACAGGTTGGAAAAGATCTAGAACAAAATTGATGGAAAGAAATCTATGAGAGCACATTTGTGGAGAGCACTTTTAGTGATTTGAGCCATGATGTGTCAGACATGAGTAAAGAAAAAAAAAATCTTTCTAGTTTTTATGATGTCAGAGAGAAGCTTTAAAATGTGATCTGAATGAAACCTTGAATGAGTGATCAGATAAGAAGGATCCTCTGCGTGTATACACAAACATATAGGTAGACCAATAAATGTATATCTATACATATAAATGTATATATATAAACTAATATATAGGTTTATGATTTACAGTTGGAAATACCACACTGGAATCAATCAAAGCAAAACTTCAAAACTGCATCAGTGAATTTTCTAGCTAGTCTTTACCGAAAGGACAATGTCAGAAGTGAAGGCATATCATACCAGAAGACAGCAGACAAGATTGCCTGTGTGAGGGAAGTGAACTAACATTTCATCTCTTTTTGCTCACTGCTTGCTTCTGCTGCTTATTAATGTAAAAGTTCCATGGTAATTGTAGAAAAATATTTTTTACTCCAGAAACAATTTTTCCATCATAAAAGGCACCAGCCCAATTCCCTTGTGGTTTTTCAGTTTTGATTTTCTCAAGTTTTTGGAATTCCAGGTGTAAATTGTTGATAGTAAAGGAGACACCTAAAAGTAATGAATAAAATGAATTTTAAAATTATTGTCTTGTGGCTTCTTCTGAAAGTACATCTTGGCTGGTACAAATGCATGGTTCACCTCAAAGAGCCTTTAGCTTGGAGTCAGCTCTTCAGATGGTGTAACTCTTTGTTCGTAGACAGCAAACGACTGGCAAAGTTAAACTGGAGAAAGACTTTTTCAGGAAGACATGGAACAGCAGAGGCGATGGTTGTTCGTATGACGCTTGCGAACTGGCAGCTAATGATCTTCCTCCCCAGGGAGCTAGTGCAGGCACCGCGGTGGTGTGAGGCAGGCACAGCTGGACCCGCGAGGTCTGGGTTAAACCGAATGTGAAGCTCCTGATTGCCTGGGATCATGAAGGAGCCCAAGGTTACTTTTGTTTTATATTATTGGTTTTTTTTTCCTTTGAGCAGCTCTTCTGTGGTATCCAGTCCTGAGAGCAGGGACAGGCATCATCCCTCCACTGACAGGGGAACAAGTTAGGGCTGGCCACACCAGCAGATAAGCTGGACACAGTAGTTTTGTGACTCAAAAATACATTTTGTAACATCAAAAATGTTTTGTAACATCAGAAATCCCCTTTTCCTGACAGCACAGAGCATCGGACGGCAAAGGGTCCCCCAGCCACCACCTTAGCCTCTAGATATACACTGCTGTTTGTGTGGGGGCAATGAGCCACTTTATACATGATTTTTTTAAATTTTACATGAATAATCCTCTTGGCATCTGCATCACCAATTCTTTTACTTCTTTTAAGTTTTTATTTGTAGCCAGGGAGCATCCAGAAGGCTTTTGCCGCTGGGATCTCTAACCATTAACGGCCATCGGTGGGTCAACTCGATCAGCTTTATACTGGGCGCATGACCCGTGTTTTCCTTTCCTTCTGCTCCCGTTTTCCCGGCTGCTTTATTTAGGAATGCAGGGCTTGGCGGGGCGGGTGCGGGCAGCAGCCCCGAGCCGCGCGGGGCCCGCGGGGCGGCGAGCGAAGCGCTTCCCCACGCGCGGCCATGCCCCCTCGCGCCTGAGGCGCCTGTTTCCCGCCACCGCCCCTCGGCCGCGAGCACCGCCCTCTAGGACTACACCTCCCGGCAGGCCCCGCGGCCCCGCGGACTACACTTCCCGGCAGGCAACGGGGAATCCCCCGCACGGGGTGGAGCGGGCGCCGGCCCGTCACGTGAGCGGGCGAGATGGGCCCGCGCGGGGCGGGGCGGGGCGCGCTCGGCGCCGCACTCGGGCCCGCGACGGCGACGGCGGCCGCGTCGCGGTGAGTCTCCGTGGGGCCCGGGCTGGGCAGTGGGTCTGGCCCCGTGGGCTGCGCCCCTGCCCCAGCACCCTAGCTCCCTCCCGCCCCCGCGCCAGGGATCCTTTCCTCCCCCCTCCCCGTGCTCGCCGCAGTATGCCCAGGCGGGCGCTGCTGCCGGCTCGGGCCTTCCCTCCGGCCCAGCTCCTCTCCCTCAGGGCACTGCACACCTCGCGTCCCCCGTCGCTTGCCTCGTCGCCTCCCGGGTAGTCTGGGCGTGCTGGAGGCTGCTGTGAGGCCCCCCCTTGCCGCCCTGGGCGCTTTGGGAGCCCCGCGTCCCCGGCGGGCCGCGGTGCCTGCCCGCCCGCCGGCAGTCACCTGTGGCTGCCAGGGGCGAAGCGGCCGGCGGGGCCCTGCGGCTGGCGGGACTCGGCTGCTGCTCGGCGCCGGCTTCTTCTGGCTCACGCCCTGATGTGCTGAATCAGTGTGGAAGCGAGACGTTGCTGAAGTGCATAGCCCAGCGTCATGGCTTAGCAAAGATACCTTTTAACTGTAGTTTTTACCTTTCCTGTAAAAAGAAATTATCTTCTGTGATAGGAAAATATTCCAATTGCTCTTGATTCACTTTCCGACTTTTAAGCCACTGTGGTATTCATTTCTAACGGGCTTAAATTTTGTTCTGAAGCATGTGACTTCTTTCAGTGTTCACAGCTGAAAAGCTGAAACCTTCCATTTCAGAGCAAACGTTTTTAGTTGATTTGGAACAAGAAATTGCTCTTAAAGATGGTTGGCTGTTTCTGCTTGCTGATCTTTGTGCTATGGCAGTCAAAAAGTGTAATTCCTACTTCGTGTTATTTGTGGGTGTTGGTTGGTTTGGTTTTTTTCAGGTGTACATGTAATTAAGAGCATAAGAAGGGTATTAGCTTTTTTCTTTTCACAAAAAGCCCCATTTTTCTCGCTACGATAGAATCCAAGGTAGGCAAATTCAGTTTTAAAATTGTGTGGATGTTAAGTGTTTTGCAGTTAGCCTGTAGATTGTCTTGTCACGGTAGGTATTAATCAAAACTACGTATGCTTAAAAAGTATCTTGGCTCTACCATGTAATACCTGTTTTGGGGCAGTATTGTGCTCATTGCTTGCTAGTAGTCATATATTTGTTTATCATTAACCAGATTTGGAGGACATATATCTCATGGTACAGAATTAGTACTGTGCAAAACCAGAACCTCTTTCCTGCTGTAGTTTTCTTTTTAATGTTAATTTGTGGTTTAGGTGGTTAAAAAAGTTAGGCTATACAGTTATTAACAAAGCTGGTAAGTGCAATGAGCCTTAACACACAGAACTTTTAGGGCCGTATGTAGCTTCGTTGTGTGGCAAACGTCACAAGAGATGAGATACAGATGTCTTTTCAACAAAATGCAGAATTTTCCCTTTTTGAACTGTTTATCATTCTGTGCTTGGTCAGAAGGAAACTTCCAAAAGATGCACTTGCTGAAGAGATGGGCTTGCAGCATTTTGAGTAAATTCTAGTCATAATGTATTCCTGACAGGTAGAGTTACAGTGTTAATTAACAGTAGTTAACTTAGAATGCAAGACATTTAATGAGCAGTAACTGTAAATTTTTAATGTTGTGTGTGTTCTTTTAAAGGAGACAACATACTAATTTTACTAAGGTAAAAAATAAGTTTTGTTTCATGGCCTGTTCCTTCTGACTTCACCAAGTTTACATAGCAGTCTTCATATGAAAGTCATTCCTGAATGTATTTGAGAAAAGAAACGAATAAATGGCAGTATTCTTTGGGAAGGGATGAGAGAGGAAATGCTTAACTGTGTGCGGAAAGATGCCCAAATATGTATGGGGAACATAAGCGTGGTTAAAAGTCTGCATAAGATTTACATATTAGAAACACTTCAAAACAGTATCTTAAAGTTTTAGAAGAGAAAGTTATTCTCAATTTCCAACGATGCCAAACCTCCTGACACAAGGTAAAATGAACTAGTACTCTCTGTTTCCTTTCTCCCGAATGTTTTTAGTAGCAACTATTCTGAGGTTTTGCATCCTTTCTGAACTTTTTTAAAAAGTAATGTCCGTTAAAATACCCTGGCAGTGCTAACAATGTCTTTCTACCTGTTCCATTTCTGTCAGGGGCCAGCTACAACACAAAACTCAAATGTTGCTTGAAAATTGAAGGAATGAACACACTGTTGTCCTCTCATCTCACACTGAATTGGGTGTCTCTATTTTCTACAACTGAAATGACTTGCTAAACGTGGAGGCTTCTGAGCAAAAGACAAAAGTAAGTGTTTTCAAGTAGACTGGGTTACACTTTTGAGTAAGATTGGGTGTGTGTTTTGCAACAAAATCTAGGCAATTGGTGTGCAACCTCTTTGTTGGGTTATTGCATATAATGAGCAGACAGGGTGCATGCCAGAGACTGTCTGTGATGTGACTGGACCCTTTAATGCGTAACATACATAGGCAGATGTGGAATACAGAAGTATCAAACTTTCTGTGCCCAGCCTGTTACTTGAAAGAGAACACACCCAAAAGTATGGTGTTGCCCCATGAATGATTTGGGCAGAATATTCCCAATCTCCCCCTTCTTAGGGACTGAAGCAAAGAATGGTTTGTGGATGACTTGATCATCGTCCTTAGCCTACCTCTTTAAACAGAGACAAACTCAGAATGATACTTTCTCTGGGGTTTTATGAGTATTCAAGGAGGTAATCCATGTAGTGGAAGAAGGAACTAAACAAAGCAGGTGAAAGAAGATGAATCTGATGCATCAGTTGTACATGTTCTCTACAGAAAGTTGGAGGAAAGCCTGAGTAGGGGATGTCATGTTAACTGTTATAGTGTCCTTTTTTTTTTGATATAGTATATCATTATATAACAGATATAATTTCCATTTCTCTTGTGGAATCATCAGTTAAATCTTCAGCAGTAGAACTACAGTGGCCTAAGGGGATATCTTTCAAGAAGAATGAGCAGAGAACAACTGAAGGCTTTCTTAATAGAAAACTCTGAAGCTGTATTTGCTATCCCATAGGCTTTCCTGTCAACCGCATCAGCTTTTGACAATGTGGGAGGTATACGTTCCCTGCAGGGGATGCAGAGTAGAGAAAATAGACTGGGTGGGTTTAGAAAGCCACAGATCAGCCGTTGGGCATAGGTTTGCTACAGATGTAATGCTGATTCTAGAGGTAATGTGACAAATGGTTCCTAAAAAAACCCCAAAACCCACTTGCTTCTGTCATGCCACCTAATTTACCTAGGTTTAACAGCTACCTGCTGTACAGGGCTACATGCATAGAGGGAAAACTGCTGCTTGCTTTGATCCACTCACGTGACTGAACTTCCATTTTAGAACTCAGTTACCAGAGTAAATACTAAGAAAAAGTCAGGAAGAGAGGTAATCATAGCAAGAGAAAGATGTTATGCATAGCATAAATACAAGAGAAGCAATAAGCGAGTACAAGTTGACAGAAATAATTGTTAGTATAAATTACAAGGAATAGGCCTCTGACAATTGCTAGAAAACAGGCTTTAGCAAATAATTTAATTTATTACCACTGAAGTAGGTGCTGCTTTTCCTTGTTACTGTGATAGAAAGCATAAGAACTATCTAACTAACAGATCAGAGTCCATCAGCAGATAAGTTACTTAGTGTCCCTGATGGCATGTGCCCTACTGTATCATCTCTCTTTGTGAGATTCTTTTTTATAAGAAAGCTTGCCAGGATAAAAGCCATGGATCTCACCCTAAGCTACATTTTCAATATAATTTGAAAAGAGGAAACAGTTGGGTTGATAATTAGAAAAAAGTACAGTTACAGACTTACATGTTAGGTCTTGTTGGAAGTTATGATTTACTGTGAAAGTAGGGTGGGAGTGAAATTCCATGAGAAGTTGAGACAGTAAAATAAAACCTTCAAACGGAGACAGGAGAGATATCAATCAAGACAGAACTGAAGATTTTTTTAGTCTCTCCAGCTATTATTTATGCAATACCTGGCTTCCATGTACAAGCTACAAGATTTGATTATTTTTGTTTTAAGGAAACATATACACAGCAGTGCATAGGATCTGGTGGCACTGAGAAAATATTTGCCCAACTTCCTGCCAAGCTGTTGCCATTTGTGGAATTTCATTGTCAGGATATTAGTTTTTGTTAGTGCAAAGTTTTCCTTCTGGTATCTTCAAAACTACCTGGTATAGTGAGCCTGTAAAACAGGAGGGGGCAGGCAACTGGCGCGCTTCTAATTTTTTGCTGAATTAGCAGTCACTTGACTGTTGTGAACTTTTGTTTGTTTGCACTTGTTCATGTTGAGTCCTTTGGGGACAATGACTTGCCCTTTCAAATACAGGGCACACTAGGGAACAAGAGAATGCTTTTTCTGGGAGAGGGAGTGTTTCTCATTCTTTGCAAACAAATTCAGCAGTCTTTTGAGTTGTACAGCTTGGCGTTCACAGTCTAGCAGAGAATTGGCAACATGAGGGATTCTGGAGTGCATTTTTCTTAGACAGGAAGCCTGGTGGAGAATTGGCATTTAGCAAACAGGTAGCTCCAGGTTTTTTTGGAAGTGATACTTTTTTGTAGGATACAGAAATTTTTTATAATGCATTACTGATGAACTTGATTAACTGACTTAGAAATTTCAGTGCAGAGGAGCAAATACTAGTATGGATTCTATGTGCACAGTATCCCATTGAGGCTTGTAATGCTGGCATGCATTTTGTGTTCTAACTGTGGCTTGAATTAAGAAGGCTTTCAAAGAGACTTGAAGGCTCATACAGTTTCCCTGGAAAATGTAGATTTAGTTAGTACATGTGAATGAGGAATATCATTTAGACATTAGGGGAGAAGACCCACTAGTGGCATAATCCTGTCTCAGATCAATAGAATCATGAGGATCCATCTGAGGAAAGGTAAGGGCTGTAGACTCCATTACTAAGAGGTTACACTTGGATTTTATTTCTTCTTTACCATCACAGTTACAGGATATAAGAGATTCCGTGATCTAACAATCCATGTTGACTCCAAAGATTTGCTCTTGAATAAGTGCAGGTAGAAGCTTATGACTTGGTTATGCAAAGGTGGTTTGTTGGTGTAGATCATAGGTATGATTTGCCCTTGAACTGTGATGGTAAGAAATCATAAGTGCTCTCTTAAGTGTTTTAATAGAGCCTCTTCCTTTTCCTGTTTTAAGTGATAATTATATCTCACAGGTAAGTCAGTTTTTCTTTCTTTCTGTTTGCCATTAGTTGCATAACAAGTGACAGGTGATTGCTACTGGCCACAAGTAAATACATGTGACTACGGTGTCTGAATTGGCATTGCTCTAGGCATGTTTGTAATGGTTAGTCATAGTACCGTATGACTTCTAAATGTTAAAATCCGTTTTTTAGTTAAGTAGTCTAAATGTATCAGGTCAGAGAACATGGGCAACATCACCTCTTCTATGGAGACAGGCTGAGAGAGTTGGGGTTGTTCAGCCTGGAGAAGAGAAGGCTCCAGGGAGACCTTATTGCAGCCTGTCAGTACTTAAAGGGGGCCTGTAAGACAAATGGGGACAGACTTTTTAGCAGGGCCTGTAGGGATAGGACAAGGGGTAATGGTTTTAAACTAAAAGAGGGCAGATTTAGACTAGGTATAAGGAAGAAATTTTTCACAGAGAGGGTGGTGAATCCCTGGTACAAGTTGCCCAGAGAGGTGGTAGATGTCCCATCCCTGGAAACATCCCAGGTCAGGTTGGACGGGGCTCTGAGCACCCTGGTCTAGTTGAAGATGTCCCTGCTCATTGCAGAGGGGACAGACTAGGTGACCTTTAAAGGTCCCTTCCAACCCAAAAATTTGAACTCTGTTTTAAAACAGAGTTTTGCTTCTAAGTAACTCCTGCATTGGTACCTTTAACTGTTGCAGGAATTTTTTGGGGTTTTTTTTATTTCCTTTGGAAATAAATATAAGTAAGTATTTCTGTGGTGTGGATTTTCTGTGGGTTTTTTGGTGTTCTGTTTTGGCGGGTTTTTTTAATTTTATCTGTTTGAAACTGGAATGTCCTGCCTTATGTTACTTACTTTTTGTAGCTTTGTTAGACTTTGGAAACTTCTGCTACCTTATTTTTGTTTCTGTTATTGAGCATAATTCCTTTGTGCTAAAATATAACAGGTTAAATGAGTGTGAAAGAGATGCATTTATTTCTATGGACTTGATTAGTTTGTTGTGGCACTTTGGTCTCACTTGTGTTTTTTTTTTTTTGTTCATTGGTGCTATTTGGTTAGGGACAGTAAATGTCTGGAAAACTACCTTCATTGCTGTAGATCTTTCTTGTGACTTGTTTTGTCTCCCTGTATATCTTTATGTCTAATTCTAAAATTTTATTAACGTTTAATGGGATGAATGACTGCTCATGACTTCATTAGATTAAATTCTCATTTACTAGTGTTAAAGATGCTGATGTTTATTTTGGTGACTCTCTGATAATGGTAATATACTGTTGTTGGCTTGACCCTTCAGGACGGTTGCTTTTCCTTTTTTTTTTAAGGATTTATGTTCCTTTCTGCTTAATACTTAGTGAAATCTTTTTTTTTTTTTCTTCTCCCTTCATGGTTGCCTTACCTTAATTTTGCTACTGTCTTAGAAATTCCTGGAGTTCTGCTCTATTCTATATGTTATTTCTGAAAACCTATGTATTATGTGTTATCTCTTCTGCGCAGTTTGTGGTGCTGACAGGTGTGGTTTTGTTTTTAGGACTTGTATTTTATGCTTTTAATTTTATTATGGGAAACACAAGGCAGTATATTCATACTGGTTCTGGCGGTTGTTACTGTACCAAATAAAACTCTACAATCTTTGTGTAACATGACACTGGCATACCTTGTCATTATAAACCTGCTTTTTCATTTTTTGCATCTTCTGTTTACATGAGGGTGCAAGCAGCTTTTTCTATATACCTGCACTCGCTTACACTTACCTCTCAAATGCAGTGAAAAATTGTTTACTAATATAATACTATTTTTCTTCTCTTTAAAATAATTCCTTATTTGGTATCAGCTCTAACTATGAAAATAACTTCATTTTTATCTAGGGTGGCAGATGCCTTGCAGATCTCAACTGATTAACCCAGTGCACTGATCGCTTTCAAGTGTCATATAATTGTACAATTGTAACTAACTCTTTTTAGAAGTGCTCTAATTGTTTTCTCCATTACGATGACAGCAAATGAAGGGGCTTAGCAAATTTTGTAACTATATTTTTAGGAGAGGCCTTGGAGATGCACAGACTTTTTTTCATTCTTGCACAATCATTGTCTGGAGAAGGATTATGAGAACTTTGGCGTTATCCTGTGCCATGGTTATTGATGTGTGGCAGAAATTGGAAAACTTCTAGAAAATGTTCAGTTGAACTTTTTGTTGTTCATTTTTACCATATCGATAAGTCTGATTCTGTTAAAAGCAAATAATTCTCATGCTTATCCAGTTGCCCTTATGTATTTATAAACATATGTAATATATAAAATAGTACATATAATATATATTATATAAAATATATTTATATATTTGTAAGTATATAAAATGTATTTATTCATATATTTTTATATATATACACACACCCCACCACCACCCTCACAAATAATTGTTTCAGTTCTAATAATATACATCACTAGTGTTTTTTCATATGTTTACCTCTTAGTGTATTCTGTAAATGTCGCCTGTGTATGGTAATCTAGCAGTTTAATTTCCTCGATCTTTCCAGATTAACATATTGAACATTATAGACTATACAAAGGTAAAAACTTCATTTTACATTGTTTTGTCAAAATTGTTGTTGCTCCAAATGATTGATATAGCTACAAATTTGAAAGCTTTTTTTTTTTTTAAAGTTTTAATCCAGAGGGTCAAAAATAGTAAAAAGCTGGAAAGTGGGGCTCACCGTTTACTTGATCTCAGGTGTTTGTGGTAGTAATTCTTTGGCAGATGCAGACTATGTTGTGTTTGGGCACAAACTAGTTCTTTGTATGTGTAAAGATTTTAGGTTGACACAAACATGGCTTAGTTATACAATAGTGACAAATTATTCGGTGTGATTCTGGTGTGAAGATGAAGCCTTAAAAGGATGAGCAAAATGTCAAATGAGCTTTAATTTGTTCCTGGATCATAAACAATGAGAACTAGTTTCACCAGGCTGTTGTTAATCTAAACATGGCTTATAAGAGTCTTGGTGGTCTTTCCAAGCTGTACTGCACACATCCTCTAACCTGTTGGCAGTGAAGAATCTTAAGGAAAGAGTAGCTGGTCATTTCAGGTTTCTTAGTGCTCAAAAGCTTATTTACTTGTTTTAAAGTTTATTTAGCTTTTCGATGTGGGATATGCTTGTGGCGTTTATTCATAAAGAGCAGATAGGATCCTTGAATTGACTTCTTAAAATCTGGCCTTCAGGGCCTGTCCTTGCAAATGTTGTTGTGCCTCCATTCCCATGAATCCTAGGAAGCACGAGTATAAATAACATCTTTAATGAAAATAGAGATCCCAAGTAGTTTAATTGTTATTGTAAGATCATTGGAGCCTACATTTCTTGGTAGTGTTACTATATTAAGTTCTGGTAACTTTAACAAAGCTTTGTTTATTAGTTCAAGTTAAATCCAGTAAAACTGCTTTGTCTCCTTGCTGTTCTAGATTCGAGGAAGAATGTTCAACTGTTTGTATCTGCAAAATACCATAAACAAAATTGTCTGATTTGTTCTAAATTTGCAGAGTAATTGTACTTCTGTTCAGCCACTGACAAGCGTGAGGTTTGTATGGTTTTCAATTGTTGTGCAAGTATAGAAGTATATATGGGTGATACTGGGGAATAAAACATGTTTGCAGTGGAAAACTACTTGCAAGAGTTTTTCCCTGTGTGGAAGAACTACTGCTGCTCTCTGATAATGAGAAAGTTGTAGCTATTTTAGCTGTATGACGGAGTATGTTTTTGAATTGTTCATGGCAATATTACTTTGTGAGGTTGCCAGAAGCTGCTTCTACAACTTGACAGAAAAAGAAATAATACTATAAAAGGAAATATTTCATGTTCATTTTAAAAGTTTTTTAAAACTTGTTTGCTCTTTTGATATAGAGGAGTCCACTTCTTTAAGGGTATGCCTTTGTTTGATGGGTACTTTTAAATGAGAACTTAATCTTGTCTGTTGCCTGAAGATCACAGAAGCATAGAGTAATTCAGGTTAGAAGGGACTTCAGGTCTCTAGTTCAACCCCTTGCTCAAAGCCGGGTCAGACCCAGTTGTTCAAAGCTTTATTCAGCTGGTCTTAAAAACCTCTGAGGATGGAGACTGCAACCTCCCTGGGCCCCGTTTTCACTGCCTGACTGCCCTTACAGTGCAAAAGTAGTTTGATTTTTTTTTTTTTTTCCCCCCCTCCCCTTAAATCAACCTGGAATCAAGTTTGTTTGCATTTCTGCTGTGTCTTGTCCTGTTGTCACTCACCATTTTGAGGACCCTGGCTCTGTTTTCTCAGTAACCACCTCAAAGATACTGGTGGGAGCTGTGAGGCCTCACTGAAACTGTCTCTTACTCAGGCTGAAGGATTCCCAGCTACCTCAGCCTCCCATTATAGGGCAGGCGTTCCACGTCCTGGTCCTTTCTGTGACCCTCTGCTGAACTCACTGCAGTTTATCGATGCCAATTGTCAAAGTGGACACTGTTCTAAATGCTGTCTACTGGATGTTCTGTAATGTAAAGTTTAATTACTTGACCATATTTTACTTATAGAAATCAGGGAGATGTGGGTGGCTTATTAGTATTTGGGTTTTTAAAGTGTAACTGGATTTCAAAGCAATATTTAGGTAGCGTTAAAAGAATTCTTCCATTTATATACTAATGAAATAACTTTTATGAATTTTAGTGAAAATGTTTGATGGATTTTAAAAAAATCTGACTGATAACACCTTACCTTCAATACATATTTATTCAACCTTAATTAGCTCTGGATAAGTCTAAATTGCATCATTAAAGTGCTGGAAAAGAAACAGAGTACTTGGTTGTAATTCTATACTGAAATATTCTATAGAAATCAAAGTCAGTGAGTGAATTCGTTCTCACTGTATAAAAGTATGTTTAAAGAAATCAGCCTCATGGAGAGTTGGGAGGATTTTACACGAAATAAACTCGGATACGCAGAAACACACACAGAGGTCTGCTGCGAGAGCTGCACGGAGAGCTCGTTTGTTTGAAGTGGCCTAGTGGGGTGGCAGCTGGCGGGGCGGCGAGCTCTGCCCCGCTGCATTGTCAGGTTCTACAAAGAGAAATTTTTCTGAGAATCTGAAAGGATCTCTGCTTACTCCCTTTGATTTACACTGAGGTTTGGAGAAGTTATAGTCAGTGTTCTGGAGTCAGATGATTATTTCAGAATCATAACTCACCTCATGTAATGCTACAGTTCAGCCAAAACTTAGTGAATGTGCAGTAAGGGAGGGAATAATACAGCAAGCCAAGGAGGAAGCAGAAGGCTTTTAGAACACTTCATACTGTTCCGTGTGAGCAGCAAAAGTATGCTACAATTGGAGGCGGTGTTGAAAGGCACAAGGAATGTCCAAATGAGCTTTTGCTCTTATGAGTTTAGGCAGTGGGTTGGCACTGAGGTGGGTGTCCAGGATCCTGGGTGGGCTTGCGTGACCTCTGCTGCAGCTTGTCTTTCCATGGCTTTGCTGGCTGAGTAGCTGTGGTTGCAAGATCCAACAGCTAGCTTGGGTGTGCCTGTACCTGCTGCAGTCAGAACTTCCATTTTGCAGTGCAGCTCTAGTCAGGGTTGCCACATCTTTTAAAAGTCACTTTTCTAGGGCTTGTTTATGCTTACTTGTCTCTCATGGTTGGTGCAGCCTTAATTTAAATTTATGTGAGCTCTAGTTAAAACCACTTTCTATGCTGACATAGAGAAACTGGGGCTGCTGTGCCTTTGTATCTTTGCCGCACCTGGTATTTCTCACTTAAAATATGAACAAAAACCATTTCATATGGAAAACATTTTAAAACAAGCTTCTGAGTAAATACATCTTTGTATTTCTGGTTATTAGAAAACTTAAGTGTCTATAAACTAAGGAAAGTCATCTGAACAAATATTGGATGTTCACAAGTTAACATAACAATATAGAAAAATTTAAATCTACCTTAAGTTTTACAGTGTGTAATATATTGCAAGGGGGGGAAAAACTGTGAAAGTATCTTCTCTTAATCATCTAAATTTTACAGTCAAAGCATTAGTCTTCAGTGTTGCAATAATTCTTCTGTGGAAGGTACTTTGAAAACAGTGATTTAATGTTGATTGCTTTTAATTTCAGTTGTTGGAGTTGCACTAGAGTTAGTTCAGGACCCCTCTGTTTCAGTGTTTGGAGAAAGCTGAGACTGCCGGAGACCAGGAAAGGAAGTAATACCTCTGTGTGACAGGGTCACGCAGGCTCTGTGGTGTTCAAAGGCATTTTTCTTCATTTTTCAACTTAATGTGTGTTCAGTTACTTTTTTTTCCTCCTAATTTTTTTTTTTTTTCTGGAGGGGTGTGATTTTTATGCTGATAAGCTCTATCACTGAGCATTTAAACACAGTGTCAGGTTTCCTATGTTTTCTTTGAGATGAGGAAGACTTGGGCACCTCAAGGAGGTGACAAATCTACTTAAGGTTGTGGTTTTCTACCTTCTTCCTGCACAGACATATTCCTGTATTGTTATAGTAACTTCAGCGCCTTTTGGATCTTGCAATTTAACCTGTAGCTGTGGCGTGTGTAGGACTCTTGCGGTGTCACTGTGAGCCCACTGTTATGCGGGACCATGGGCTGATTTGTCAGGGTGCAGAGAGATCTGTGCAAACTTTTCTGGGTGTTGAGAGGGGAGAGAAAGTGCTTATTCAAGGCTACAATGTTTCATTTATGGAATAGAAACAGAGATTGTCTGGTCTGTAAACCCCCCAAAAAAAACAACCAACTAACCAAAACCTCTTCAGGATTGCTGCAGGATGTCCGGCCGCCTGACTAGCGAGAGGGAAGGACAATTTGGTACGAAGTTACTGTTTGGAGTAACTTCAAGTGTGAGCGTTTTCCCAGCGTTTGTTCTAGAGATCCCTTTGTGTGACGTCAGGAAATGATTAAGCTGATGAATCCTGTATCATGTGATTCTGTCCTCAATCAATACTATTAAAAAAAAAAAATACAATCCTTTTCCTTTAAACATACCGAGGCTCTTCTCACCAGAAGGCTGGACACTCCCCCTTCTGGTGTGCTAACTGAAGCTTCAGTTTAGGAAATGGGGGATTGTTGTTAAATGCAGAAGGAAGTACTGTGGAGCTCCCGCTTTTTCCTTCTTGCTTTTTAACTTCTTGAAACACTTGAGTGTATTGACATGCTTGTGATTTCAGAGCTGTACGATAATTTTATAGTTTGTTCCTGTTATCCCAAATGAAAAGTCTTAATACAAATGCTCCAAGTAGGTTGCATTTCATACTATGTGTATCCTGCCACTTAAAACAAGCTCTCTAGTGTCAGTTGACTGAACTAATAATAGTATTCAAACAACTGAATTCTGAAATACAGCTTGAGTCAGAATATTCCTTATAATAATAACCAATCCTAGAGCTAATAATGAATTTCATGTTAGATTTGAATGCTTTTAAATAGTGACCTTCAATTACAAGGCATTGCGTAATTTTAAAAATTAATACTAACTTGCAAAACATTCGTGGAAGCTCCTCTACCTGTGGACCTCCAAAGTTGAAATCTCTCCTGTAAATCTTATATAGTCTAGGAGGAAGTTTAAGTCTCCAATTTGTGCTTTCTCATCAGATACCCAGTATGGCCTCATCATCAACACCTAAATATAATTCAAACTCCCTGGAGAGTTCCTCAAGTAAAAGGGTGAGTATAACTTTTTTCAAGTTGTTTTTTTTACATCAGGGGTCCCAGAGATCATTATCTTCCATATTTGGGTGGGAAAATGAGTATTTGAATGATTTCTTTCTTGAATGTATATGCTTATTTTTATTGCTAAAATTCTAATGCAGTTAAATTAGTTGATTTAAGTATCTTTCAGAGTGGATGGATGAAATATTCTCTATATCACAAGTTATGAGAGCCTTCTTAAAATAAATTCTAATATACTGACTCTTATCCATATTCAGTATTTCTACATTGAAATACTCTGTGGCATTCTTGAAAATTTTTGGCACTTTGATGCTGTAGAAAGATTCTGTACTGCAATTGATAAGTTATACCTAGTTTTGTGTAGCTGGCTCAGTTTTAAAATGTTCATCTGTAGTGGGAAATACATTAAAGCAACCTAAATGGCATTCCCCTCTGCTTTTTGATGCTGCGTGGCTGAAGAAAATGCAACCTGTGTGCAAGAAAACAGAAACTTAAGTTTTTGTTTAGCTTCTCAAACATTTCTTCAAAAACGTAGATTACTTTCTATTAATCATTCTTAAAAACTACTGGCCATGGGAAAGTCACAAATGAGTAGATTGTGTGTAATAGTTGTGAGTACGTTGCTTAAGTTATTTCAGTTGATCTTCCAAGCCCAGCATACTTGGAAAATTAAATGCACAAAATTTTCAGAGAACTTACAGTATAGAAATTTAACTCCAATTTTATGCAAATATGGTTAACTATTCTTTTAGAAGGAGAAAGACTAAAATATACTTATGTTTCAGATCTGTTCAACCTTTAAATGTCTAATAGTCGCAGTTCAGGATAGTGGTGTGTGTTCCTGTTTCAGTTCACTCTATTTCTGCTGTGGAAAATCCTGTTCTTTCCCATGCAGAAATCGTCTCTTGAAAGAATTGTAAATAAAACATGATGTGCTGTTGTACTTCTCTCTCTCTTCAGACTCTAAAAGATGGAACTAACTGGGAACAAAACGAAGAAATACCTCGTCTGCCAGGAGAGACTAGAGTTACAGGTATGAAGCTATATAGCTGCCTAATACAGTGTATGTTTGGGATTCTGGCATATACATGTATCTAACTGGATTGTTTCATAATTTGGAGTGGTTTGGGCTGGGGGTAAGTCAGGCTAAAATGTCATGACTTTTTTTTAAGTAATTGCAATAGGGACTTTCTATCACGTATCACAAATAACTTTTTAAGACTTTAAAATCTTGGTTTCCACACATGGTAGATCCTCCAATACAAAGAAATTGCGAGTCAAGATGTGTCATAATTGTATCTACAGACTAAGTAGCACATGTTTAGTGATGAGAGCCCCTCCAGGTTTTCCGAAGTCAACAGAATTATACATGCCACCCACTATATATTCATATCTTGTACAGTAGTTTGGAACCTTAGACCAAACTGTGACTACCTTAAGTACAGCTGTCATGGTTTAGCCCCAGCCAGCAACCAAGCACCATGCAGCTGCTCACTTATTCCTCCCTCCCCTAGTGGGATGGGGGAGAGAATTGGGAAAAAATTCGTGGGTTGAGATAAAAACAGTTTAATAGGACAGCAAGAGAGAAGGAAACAACAATAATAATACTGACAAAGGAATGTACAAGAACAAGTGATGCCCAATACAGCAATTGCTCACCACCCAGTGATCGATAGCCTGACCCCAGGCAGCGATTTCCGTCCCCTGGCTGACTCCAGTTTATGTACTGGGCATGACATTATGTGGTAGGGAATACCTCTTTGGCCAGCCTGGGTCAGCTGTCCCGGCTGTGTCCCCTCCCAGCTTTCTGTGCACCCCCAGCCTTCTTGCTGGCAGGCCAGCACAAGAAGCTGGACTGTCCTTGACTGCTTAGCAACAACTCAAAACATCAGCACATTATCAACAGTTTCTCATCCCAAATCCAAAACATAGCCTCACACTAGCTTCTGTGAAGAAAACCAACTCTATCCTGGCTGAAACCAGGACAACAATCTTATGCTTCCTTGGCATAACATGGCATGTACATAGCTACTATGCATTTGTTAACCTTTACATCCAGTAATGTTGTAGCATAAGGAAGATTAATGTATTGTGTACAGCGGCTTCTCACTTGATGGAGGCTCTTTCTGGAATGGAGGTTTCCACTCATGGAAGTTTGTGTTGAAGTATCAGAATGCAACTGCAAGTGGTCTGTGTTTTATTTGTGAAGCTTCTCCTTCCCCCCTCAGCCTAAGGATTTGTTAGGTGGATTTGTAAACAAGATTGGCTGAGATGAAACCAAAGTGATGATTCAGAGGAAGTACCTACGTTTTTAATGAGGAAAGTTGTGGAGAAGGCATGAGGGAGAGAGGGTGGGACTAAGATGAATGTTTGATATGATCCTTATGAAATTGTGCTTTGGGGCAGCGCGCTGGAAGGAGGGTGCTTGTTATAAAAGACAGATAACTAGATTGGGCTAAAGAAATGAGTGGACAGGGAGAAACAGGTTGTTTGTAGTGCTTCACTTAAGTCTTTAATGGCATTGCTTCAGTTAAATCTTTCTTTTTTGAGTAGTACGTGTTAGTACTTGTTTTGTTACTGCCCTTGCTGAAACAGTGCTGCTGGCCCTGCTGTATTTGATTACCTCAAATTGAAATGTATGTTTCTCTTCAGGATGGTGAGTTCCCTAAACACTTTACAGCTTGAACTACATACTTTAATGCAGAATTGGTTACAGAGCACTGAAAGATGTAATCATATCAGCAGAAGAATGTATTTGTTCTGCGATAGTTAATGGAATGGTTCAGTAATCACAGAGAGGACTTAAATCTACTTGCTGTTCTATGTCCTGCCCTCTCCCACATAATGCCAAGAAAGAGAAGAACACAAATGTGACTAGGGAAGGCTACTAAGATCTACTGGTTTAATTTGGGCAGGTTTAGTATATGAAACTTTCACATTTTCGTAATAATTCCAGTGGACAAAATTCAGATTTATTACTTTTTTATTCATTCATCTCTGAGTGGCTCTTATGAATGCAGCTGTCTTTATTTTACTGCTACTTTACTGATACTGTCCTTAGCTCTGACTTTTTCTTTTCGCAATCTTTAAGAAATGCTGCATTTCTTACAGACAAGGATGTTATTTATATGTGTCCGTTTAATGGCCCCGTTAAAGGAAGAGTGTACATCACAAACTACAGGCTGTACCTAAGAAGTGTGGAAAATGTGAGTAATATGCCACAATTAATTCCGTGGGATGAGTTGGCTTTAAACCCCCTTCCCTTCAACTCCACTGCCTGTGATTTATTTTGCGGCTGGTTCATTTGTTTTAGTTTTGGCATACGTATGCTTATGGAATTGCATGGGAGGCTTTTTATGTGAAATGGCCTGTAATGTTTGTAATAACGGTATCTTAATTGTGTAATGACTAAATAGCAATTGCCTTTGTGCCACTGAGAAATCTGTATAAAAATGGAAGTTTTTTCAAGTTAAGTGTGTAAAACTCTGATTTTTGCCTGGTAAAATTACTGTTTAATCACTTACACTGAACCAATACCTTTATCTTTTGTCTGGTGGAGCTTTTTTGATAGCTGTTCCCTTTTACACGTATTCTGTGATAAATCAAGGGCAACAACTAATGATGTGAAATAGTTCTTAAAATGGCTATCAGTAAATCAAGATTTTGATTGTCCTTGCTGTTGGAAAAGAAAAATACTTTGATCAATAGAACCTCACGTGGGTGCAGGTAGTAGTAGTGTGTTTGATAAGCAGCAACATGAAAGAGAATAAAATGCACTTGTTATTGGTTTCATAATTTTTTTTTTTTTTAAATAAGGTTTTAGAACTGAGGTCTTTCTGGTTGCAGCTAACTCTAGTAATAATCTCTTTTTCATGTTGTTCTACTTAATTCTGTATATCAATAAAGCAGTCTTAGCAAGCAGAGGCAATCAGAAGTTTGTAGCAGAAGGCACCTTTTAGGGTGTTGCGATCTTTGTTCCCTGCATACTGTATTAGGCATGAAGTATTTTTGTTACATGTTAAATTGGATGATGTTCAAGGCTGTAGAGTGACTGTATAGACTTCATAACATGTTGGGAGGGGAGTCTGAATCAAACACAAAAACACACTTTTGCTTCCTCTATGTATTTTATGTCTGTGTTCTATTCTAGAATGCTAAGAACATTTTGCTTGAGTCTTCTTTTCAAATTAATCTTTTCCTTACTCAAACTTTCCTTGCAGGATCCAGTTGTGGTATTGAATGTTCCATTGGGTGTAATTTCAAGGATTGAAAAAATGGGAGGAGCTTCAAGCAGAGGAGAGAATGCTTATGGATTAGATATAACTTGTAAAGTAAGACTTTCCAATAATTCAATAGGGAATGAAATATAGAGGTTCCTTTTCTCACTGCTTACCTATTTATAGGAATGAAAAAACACATTTTGCTCACAGCATAATTTAAAAATAGTTTTTTGGAACTGGACAGGGAAATATATTTTGTGTAAAGGCCTATTTAACTGACCTCTCTGCATGTGAGGAGAGGGATTGGTCTTCCTCTCCGAATTGACAAGAGGTTTTGCACAGTAGTCTTGTTTTAGGGCATTATTGCTGCATTGCTTCATTATTTCATTGGTTCTAAAACTAATTTTTTTATAATCCTAAGATCTTTGAAGAACACCTAAAATGAGGGTTTTGTAAGCTGTCAAGGCAGTAAAAAGCTTAAGTAACAGCTATCTTGATTTCCTTAGTCTCACAAAAAAATTATGTTGCTATAAAAAATATGGTCATAGGGGAGTTCCCAATGGATAATTCAGGATCCTTTATTTGACTCATTAATGGGCCATGTACACACATTTGATTCCTAGTAGTTAATGCGCAGATCGCTTTTTTTGACGTTAGTGATGAGAAAATAGCTACGGACAATGTAGTCTAGACAGATTATTGGCAAATTTTCAGCTTGAAAACAGAGTAACTCCCATCCTACAAACATTCGGTAGCCTATGAGACTTTTTAGTGAACCAGATACAGTCATTTCTGATGGCTTTATGCCAAAGCAGTGTTTGCACTACACAGAATGTGGTAACTGCTTTATTTGTAGAATTTTTATGCTCTGTTCTATTTTATGGGGTAAGAAATAAACCTGAACATTCACAATGGTTTGAGGTGTGTTGCAATCAGATTCTAAATCATGTTTAGTGTATAATACAGCATTTGTACATCAGATAAAAGTATCTTACTGCTTTGGTTCTCTTAAAAGATAATGCCTTTATTTTAGGACATGAGAAATTTACGGTTTGCATTAAAACAAGAGGGGCACAGTAGAAGAGATATATTTGAAGTCCTCACAAAATATGCTTTTCCCCAGTCACATAACTTGGTAAGTTACATCATTTATACTATTGAGTTATCTTAATGAAGTGGTCTTGCCAGTTAACTTTAACTGTTTGACCTACTGATGGATATCATGGCTGCTTAAAAAGAATAACCACAGAATCTGGTGTCAGCATAAACTAAAGAGAATGAATATTTTTAGTTTTGTATACTTACAACACATATCTATGTATTTGTAAAATTATGGATGCTATATGCTATACTTCAGGTAAACTACTGAGCACCTCTGATCCATACAGATTTCATTGCCTAGAGACTGCAAGTTTTCCTCCCTAATTAGGAAATATATTAGTACATGCCTTACCTGATTTCTTGAAAATGTTAAACTATTGGGCAGTCTCCAAGGCAATGATAAATATGAATCACCAAGAGCTTTACTTCAGGAAAAGAAGGCATGGTAAAACAACACTTGTTTTATTGATGAAACTGATGAAAAATATAACAGGCAGCTAATACAGTAATGAATTTACACAGATTTATTTCAGGTAAAAAAACATCTTATGGAAGGAATTGAATGACAATGATAACTAACCATCATCCTTTGTTTCTTTGCTGAAATCTGTGTACTGTCTTTGGTGGATCATTTTGACATCTCTTCAGTAAATTCTTTATTTTGTGTTGTAAAATTCAGTTTACGTTTTATTGGGGTGCTTTCGTTTAGGATAATTGTATAAGAGGTCATTTCACAAAATGTTGGAGGGTTCTGCTATGAATTTTTAAGAACTTTGTTCTTGCTGCATCAAGAATCGTATTTCTTTCTCCAAAGACACACATCAATCAATACTCTATAAACATTGAATCCTTTAATTTTTTTTTTTTTTCCAGAAATTCTGCATTCTGTATGCAAACAGTCTGTGGAATGAAAGCATAAGGAAAAATAAATGCAAAACTTAGACTATTTTGTAGTGTTGACAAATAGGTCTTAAGACATGAAACCGCTATTTCTACATTTGGGTAGGTGTGAGGAGTTGTACTCACAAAGAAAACTGTTGTAGAAGAGAATATATATCTAACTCTACTGCTGGCATTTTATGCATCTTAAAATAGAGGATGATTGATTGAAAGCATAAGAGGATATGGACTTTGAAAGGATGATGGAAAAGAGAGAGAAAACTATATGTAGAAATATCAAATTATAGAGAAGTTTAGCTCAAAAGGGGCTTCTGGAGATCATCTAGTCTAGGCTTCTGTTGCAAGTAGGGCCTTGGATTAAGTTATCCAGGGCATGGTCAAGCCTAGTCTTGAGTATTTCCTGTGAGGTACATTCCATCACGTCTCTGGGCAATCTCATCCAATATTTAATCATTCTTATGGTGAAGAATTTTTTTTTTTCCTTTACATTGAGGACCTGTGTGGATTTGCATGTAGTGAATGCGGACAAATTAAGTTGTAACTGACTTGGGAGAGTCCCGTGTGGGATTTTTGTTTTTATAGTGTCCAATCCAACTACAGGGCTTGAATAACATGGTGATGAGATGTGGACTTGTATTAGGTTTTGTCATCCAAAAAGACCCGGTGTTCCTGTCTAGTGATGGTAGTGAGTAATGCATGGAGTAGTCCACTTCCTGCTTGATTTGTTGCACCTCTTGAACGTAGTAAAGCTCATCATGGCCTAGCCCATTTTGAATGTAACTTGCCAATAAAGATTATGCTCAATAACAAAAGGCTCACTCAAGGCAGAGGTAATTTTTACCTTCAGATTCAGTGAAGCACAAAACTTGGGAAGATAGTGACGATACGGAGAATGGCCGTACTTTCTATCTTAGCTATGTCTGGAGCAGGGTATAACCGTTAGAAATTATGACTACTTTGGAGGGAAACAAAGTGAGCCTATGTCATATCATGAAGTTGCACCTGTCCTTGTTTTCTAATGTCACGATGGGGATGAGCCCTTAACTTTAAAATGAGCTAAGCAAGTGTGTTGTATTTTTAGTGCGCTTCCACCGTATTTCAGCAAGTGGTTTAAATTGATCCTGCCAGAGATGGATGTTTCTGCCTGGTTGTTCATTCCTGCCTTGGTTTTCCCTGCATGAGTTTGAGGCTGCATAATGAACCAGAGAGGGAACTGAAAGGGACTAAAGCTAAAAAAGAGAAAAAAAAAATAAAAGCTTTACCCTGAGTCATTTCCTCATTAGCCCAATGTGAGGATGGGGTCGGGGCATCTATGGGTGGATGTGAATGAAGAGGAATGATGGAACTGCCTCTTTCAGAGGCTGGTTTAGGACAAAGTTTCACTGTCTAAGACACGATATTTGGGCTGCACATGCCTGCCTTCTCCTTTGAACACAGGTTAACACTCTGACCATGCAGCCAGCTTGATCAGGGAGATCTTTTATAAAGAATATCTTGTGGCTTCACATGACAGCTGGGTGAAAATGGCAGCCCTCTGCCACTCAAATACTGAGCTCTTGCTCTTCTCTTGTTTCCTTCCAGCCATGTGGTTGATTACTGACAGTTGTATGATAATCAAGTAAGCCAAGGTAGCTCACTTATCCAGCACAAAATATTCTGTTTTCTGAGTTAGTCTTGTGCCACTTTTAATAGTTTCAGGAGACCTGGTTTGAAATCAGTATGCTTACCAGTGTAAGGGGGGGCATGTGAATGGAACAGGGACCAGGCAAGAGAGAAAAGAGAGGGGTGTCCAGCAGTGTGAAACGTAATTTTGCTCAGACTACCTTGTGGAACTGCATCCTTGATCTTCAGCTGGTTCAGCAGTTCTGATGTCTGTGCAGCTCTGCAGTGGAAAGAAGGCATCATCGGGACAATAAAGGTCTAAACCTTTACTACCCTGATTTTTATCTGTATCTTTTTTTTTTTTATATATATATATATATATATATACACACACACACACACACACACACTCAGAGCTGATCCTAAACGAGGACTTTCAGAGATGCCTTGCTTTCCGTTTTTTGCTGTACTGTTCTTGGGCAAATGAATGGTAAAATACAGCCCAATTTCTTATTTGAGTGTACTTACTGTTTTCAAGATTTTTCTCCATCACCATCCCAACAGCAGTGTTTGAGAGCCTATAATAACAGGTCTGTTCACAGCTGTTCATGAGTGTCTCAACATTGTCCTATGTGCTTACTTCCAGAAGCTAGTTCTTGTCTCTCCAGTTTGAGTATAGGTTTGGTTCAGATCTCCTTGGTTCAATAACATAATGTAAAATCTGATAGCTCATCTGACTGACAGCTTAGTTGATACGGAACAAAGAGCTGCTATCCATAATCCTCTGTTGCATTTGAAAACTTGTGCTAGTTGAAAGAAAACTGTTGCTGAAAGTGTTTTTAAATTTTTTTTTTTTTAAAAACCCAACAAAATACCAAAAAGCCAAACCTCCAAAAATTAAATGTTTGTAGTACTCCACAAAAGATGAGATATATTTAGTCTCTGTAGTTTAGTTTCTACATAGCAGCTGCTTTACTTCCTGATCTTATCTTGAAACTACACATCATCATTTTATAAGATTATTCACCACCATAATACCTGCATAATACGTATTTATTTCTAACCATGATAGCTCTGTGGGAAAGCCAGTTTTGATGAGAGGCACTGGTTGTCATGCTTGCTGACTGTGACCTCTCCCATTCCTGATGTAGCTAGTTATTCTGGTAATTTGAAATGTCCGAGAATCAGATCATGCTAGTATTGCTGTTGGATCTACAAAGATGATTTTAGAAGTCAGTGAGGCCTGACACAGGTGCCTCTCTGATGGAGCACTTGATTTTGCAAAAAACATCTTGACTCAAGGCTTCATTCTGAACGACTTATGTCAGTCTTAGTGCAATAATGGTGTAAGGTTAACATATTAGCAGATGATCAGAAGTTAATTATGTAAATACTACAATGTCTGATCTTAGTTTTTTAGATGAACAGTTAAGAAGGGCTGAGCTGTAGTAATGGCAAGGCTAACAATATCTTTATTTTTAAACTCATTGAGAAACTGATAGCCTTTTCACTGAGTAAAAGCTTAGTGGTTTATGCTTTTCATACATTATAAATCACTAAGAAATAGAAAAAAACAATTGACTTGCTTTGCATGTGTTTAACACCTTGTTCTAGTTGTGCTGCTTTCTTCTTTTGTAATGCATAAAGATTGGTCAAATATTTAATAAATTGTATATATGTGATATGATAATGTACAACATGTATTTATGTACTATGATTCCATAAATAGAGGAAATATATAACTCATTGTAAATAGACTGCCTGCCAAACTGTATTGTCAGATTGCAGCTGCTCTTTCCTTTATCTCGCAGAACTACATTGTGTTGTGAGCAACCAGTGTATCGCATATTATTTTTGTGTGCAAAATGGTAATGATAAATTGAATGTTGAAGGCAAGCACTTAGTCTGTAGGAGGACTAAAAAAGAGTCTATGTGTGTTGAAATTGTGGGTTAGCACCTGCAAGGAAGTAAACAGAATTATTTGCACAGTGAAGCATAAAAAGTATCTTACCAAAAATGTTACAAGATTTGAAAGCCTTTTTTAAAGTGAAGTAGTAGTCTTCTGCTTCAAGTGAAGCAGGAGTCTTCTGCTTTTAGACTGTGGATCTCCAATGAAATCCATAATTCCATTCTATGCAAGGAGGCTTTCATTTGCTTTTGCAAAAATCTTAACTGATGTATTATGTGTCTTACTTGTTTTTACTAACTACAGGTATTGGTAAGTCACAAGCCTTGCACCCCATAAGTTTTCTGATTTACTATACTTTTTTTTAATTTCTTACTACATTAATGCTTTCCTTGATTTCTTCTTTCTATTTCCCATGGCAGCTGAAAAGAATTTGAAACTGATTTTTAATTAGTTGCTAGGCTAACAGGAATTGATGGGTTTCCATCAGACATGTAGCACTACTCTCCATCAAACGTAGAACAAATACGATCAGTACATTAGAAGTGATTGCAAACTGTCCTGCTTTGAACCCAAGATGCGAGATAAAACCAGTAATCAGTATAACTTAAGGTAAATCTATGCTTTATTCAAGTGGCTTTCGGCTAGGTGGTCTCAGTGCTGAGAGGAGAGAGGCCAGCTCGGGCTCGCTGCCTGAAACACCGATTTATTGAGCAGGTAGTCTACCTGAAACTTGTCCTGTTGCTTGTACTTAGTCAGTATCCAACCAAACGAATCTAGATTTGACTCAGGTATACCTGTACAAACCACAGCTATGTTTTCTGATTATACGTTCATGACTTTAAAAAGCCTGTTCCTGAACTAAAAAAACCCAAAACATGCTTTTATTTTACTGCAGTATTGCTCTGAACCTGAACGTCTCTTGTGTGTAGGTTTTATTTTTTTTTAAATTTGCAACCGTTTTTATCAAATTTAGACACATCTAATGAAGCTGCAGTTCATTTAATTCCTGGGAAAATAGTCTGGGTGCAATAGGAGCTGTGGAGAAGTGCTTTTTGTTGGAGAGGCAGCATGGAGAGAAGGGAATGGAATTTTCTGTGTGAAGGGAAGAAAGAAATGAGTGGAGGCTCAGAGAACCTAAAGTATTGTTTGGGGAGAAGGAGGGTCTAGCAGGGATGTACCATAGATGGTGGAGGGAAGGAAAGATGTGTGAAGAAGGCATGGATTGGAACTGGCCAACTTTTTATTATACTCTGGCATTTGAAAGGCTTGCCTTTGTGTGTAATGACGCACTGAGAGATGTTGGTAGGGCTTTTCTGCTTTGTGGAGTCGTGCAATTCCTGTAGCTGGTCATGTAGTTTGCTTCTCTGACCTCCCTCTGCCCTCTGTGCTCTGAAAGATATAAATATGCACCCAGCTGGTCCATATGAAATGCCTGTAGGCAGTGAAGTGACTTCCCTGTTTTCATCCTGACACAAGAGGTGTGTGTATGTAAGGGGAACTAATATGAAGGAACCTGTATCGACAAAAATCTAAGCCATGTATTTTCACTAAGATAGCACCTCTCAAATCTTATGTCAAGTGTTGTGAGAACCTGTTCAAGATATATTGTAAATAGCATAATTTCTTCTTCCCGTGATTTCTTTCTGTCCCATCTGCCTGCTGCACTGTAAAATTGCATTGAGATTATGTGCACTGTGACGTGAAAGCTTCAGCAATGTTAAGTTGATAGGACATACGGATACAAACATACTGCATTTAATCTGTAATCTTGGGTTATTTAGGACAAAGTGGAAATACGTGCGTTGTTAGTGCGTATGTGAAGCTTACCTGAACTATAACAAACCCTTATGGGATCTAAATATGTATTTATCACATTGATTTGTCCACTGTAATGGGGTTTGTCAATTTGGTGCATCAGAATAATAAAAGGTCCAATTCAACAAAAAAAGTTATTCAATAGAAATCACTTCACATTGCTCATTATCACATTTTGTTTCTAATAAATAAAAGTAGTGTACAAATGTGTGCTAAATATGGGTTGTACTGGCACAAATAAGAAAATATAATTGTATCCAAGCATATATCTTATCTTTGCTTAAGTATCTGATTCTTAGTATTAAAATGGTTGTAAGTGTGGGTTGCTTGAGTGGAAGTGGATGCAGAGTTTCAAATGCACATTCTGCTACTCTGACTTTTCTGCTGTGTCATTTTGGAATACACAGAGGAATACAAATTTTGCTTCCGTCTAATGAGCTGCTTAAGTGGAGGTGAATGTACGAAAATCTTAGGTTGAGGAATTACTTTAAACGGTATATTGTTGAATGGAACCATGCTATGATTGTCAGAGGGGAAAAGGAAACATTTTTAATCTTTGAAACTGCTTTATATATTGCTTTGTATATTTTGTTGTGAGAGACAGGCCTAAGGTAGGGTGGGGATGTTGCTGTATTTCAGACTCTAGTATTTAGCCTGGACTAAAGTTCAGGCCATCTTTGCAGAATGTTTCAAAGCTTAAGGGAAAGGCTCTTGGGGGGGATGGGGGTGGGATTCAGATCTTTAATCTCTTTTGTACAATGAGGAAGACTTTCAGTCATAGCCAGACTTTACAGCCTGTACACAATGCGCACATATAAATGTGCGTATATAAATTTCTGTTACAATTTAGTCAAGTCTTGCAGAAGAAAAATAATTTTTAGTGTTAGGGTTTCTAGATACTGTTCATTTTTAAATACTGTTGTTGCTGGAGTATACTTCCAAGAGTTTTCTCTGAACTACTCGTATAAAAATTTAAGTCCAAACTTTGCTCCATAAACCTTTGCATTCATTGTAGTGTTCTGTTATTTTTTAGACTTCAGATTTTTGCTGGTTGATCCATGCTACTAATGATTTTTTTTTTCTTGAGCAATATGGGAAGAATTTGCCCTATGTGGAATGTCAACAGAACTGATGAGGCTTAATTGTCAGTTTTAATAGTTGTGGGTTGTGTGACTGAAAACTTTTGTAACAGATGTCGTAAAGGTGCTGTAGCTAAGCGTTTTAAATGAAACATGCTGTACACAGTTGGACATTGTTCTTTTGGGAAGGATTCTGTCCATCCCTTCCTCATGCATAGTAAATTTAACCCTGGTTTTTAAAAAGTGAAAACAAAATACACTTTTCCATCTGATTTCTTGTGGCTTATTTTGTGAGTGATATGAGCAGCATAGCTGCCATTTGTTTATTTCTAATTTGGAGTAGCACCTTCTTTTATCAGTAAAATCTTCTATGTAACAGTTCTCAGAGTGCATTGTAATAAAATCATGTATTTTACTTATCAGGGCTTAAGCTGGGTAATTTCTAAGTTCTCACCAGGAAACTTGTAGTTAAGTAGCAACTTAAATAAATAACATATTCCTGCCTTTGAGACATCTTTTAAGTAACCTGTTAGGATTCCAGCATTTCTGTTTCCTACTGTTAGGAGGTTCTTTGTCTCTGGTTCCTTGGTGAATTCTTAGCATAGTTGCTCTTTGGGATATAGCAAATTCCTTTGAGGAGGAGGGGATGGTTCTTGTGTGTAGCTAGTTATTCATAGTTCAGCAAATCAGTTGTATCTACTGCTTTAGATAGTGCTATTCCTGTTTTGCTGTATTCCTAGTTTGCAATTAAAACAAACAAACAACGTTTTTCAATTTTTTGTTTAACTTCTGATACTTGCATCTGCTTCTAATGGAATGATTTTTTTCCTGATACAGTTGATGTCTACCTCCTTCCTTCTCCCTTCTTCATCTCTCCTTCCATTCCACTTGATAGCAGATTACTTTGCCAAAAGAATCTGTAATGTTTACTTGTACTGAAGGCCTACACCTTTAAAAATGGTGAAGACATTCAGAAAACATGACTTGGGAATGCATTGTTTACTTCTGCAAACTTGCCAATGAATGTACTTGATTTAAAATACTGATTTAATTTGAAATTCCAGTTTCTAAAACTAGTGGGGTAAAGTATCTTATGTGAGCAGTAACGTCCTTTTAAAATAGTTGTTGATTTGAAATACATGAGGGAAAAAACCCTTGTCTTGGAGGGATTCAGTTTTGTGTTTTGATTAGAGCTGTTTACTCTTTAAACCGTTGTAACATTAGGCTAAACAGAATCACCTTGAGCCATTAGAGTCTGCCTTGATAAGATCTAAAGAAACCTCCATCTGGGCCTATGGTGCACTTGCGAAGCATTGCCTTACCTGCGTAGAGGTAATCATGGCACTTTAGAACCACAGTTTTTTTCTTGCTTGCCTGGTTTTCTGCATTTCTGTGTCATTCAGGTCTACGCCTGAGAAAATTATATAGATTTGGGATGTTCAGTTTAGCATTCAATTTCTTCTTTTAATATCTTTGAATAGCTAGAAGGCTTTCAGCTTTATTGTTACAAATGAGCTTTGATGGGCTTTTGAATGCTTTGTGCTCTGGCTGCTGCTGCTCAGTTAGCTCAGGACAACACATTCCCTTCTGCGTTTTCTTTTTTTTTTTTTAAAAAAACAACTTAGTTTCATGCTCCAGTTGGCATCTGAAGAATTTGTAAGCCACTGAAATCGGTTTTCTCGATGGAGATTCTTAAAATAAACATTACTTTTGCTTTCATCATAAATCATAAAAACAAACCAAGGAAAAAAAAAGGGTTAGTTAGGTAATAGAGCCCACTTGGAATTGGTTGAAAGGAGAAGGAAAGACACGCTAAAAGGTGTTAGGAAGTTGTCAGAATCCTCAGTGAGAATGCTGTGTTATATACATGAGCCTTGAAAGTGAGCAACAAAGCAAGAGCAAAGTAGGTAGTGTAACCTGCTAACAACTTTTTTTTTTTTAATTTTTAATGACAACTTTTAATTTTCAAGGGGTTTTACAGTAAACCTGATTTCTGTTAGTAAGGACCAATTGAGGAGGGGATGCAGAAAGGCAGCTGTTTCCTGATGGCAATGAATAGCAATTAAAACCTTTTTACACTTTCAATTTAGTGTCTAATATTTTGTGTACAAATTGCAGCTGTACCTATTGGAGAAATTTTGGTAAGAAGATGGTAGTTTATTTGGTAAGGATATGAAATATGGGAAATAAACGGATATAAACTATTTAAAAACATTTCAACATCCTGACAGTAAAAAAATCCAACAGTTTAAGCTTTGTCATTTTTATTATTTTGTTACTCCTTGTTTTTTACTATTGTCATATTTTCATTATCTCATTAGTAGATCTGTGTTGTTTATGACTTCTTGCTTTTTGCTTTACAGTCTTATAAATATCAGATTTAAATGGAGAGAGGGTGGTTGGCATGGAAAAGTCAGTCATATTTTGTGGCGGGCATTAGAGTTTAACTGATGATGTCCCCTCATATTTGCTCCTTTCAGTCAGTTTGGTGTAATAAGCTTCTTTTACATCCTACAGCTTTTTTTTGCATTTGCAAATGAAGAGAAGTTTTCTGAAAATGGATGGATGGTGTACAATCCAATGTCCGAATACAGGAGACAAGTGAGTTATTAAAGTTGCGGCTGCCTGGTGATTTCATATCTGACAACTCACACAGAGGAATTATTGTTTGTGCATTTCTGTTATCGGCTCTTTTGTGGGGGGAGCTGAGAATGGGAGAAGATGGAAATAAAACTTGGGAAAAAAAAAAAAAGAAATAAAACAGTGGAACCTTTAAAAAAATTAGAATGTCACAGGAAGGTAGTCTTTGCTCTTTGAGGGGAAGTTATTGATATTTCTTACAAGATGCCACTGTTAAGTGAGCAGGGGGCAGGAAGAATGTGCAAATATGTAACTACAGTCTCCTAAATATAGATTTGATTTGGACTTTGATTTGGTCTACTTCTTCCTGAAGTGAAGGGACAAAAACATCAGCTCATTTTAGAAACTGCATTGCTCTTACAGAAGTTATTTATATGTCTGTCAGTATTCTACCTTGCTTTTTAGTTGATTTTTGAAAAATGTCAATGAGAGAGGATGATACATAAAATTTTTAAAATGTCTTTTAGACAATTTTATTTTTGCATTAAAAAAGATGTTTTTTTTTAATTAAGTAGCACACAATAAGAACTTTCTTGGATTTTTTTTTTCTTCTCATAGTTTTTTGGTTGAAGGTTTAGAGGCCTAAGACCCAAAAAAGGTAAAATACAAACACCCACACAACCCCACTGTGCATGTGCGTATGCCTTATCAGTCTTTCTCAATTTCCTGGCTGCTGTTTGTGAAATGCCTTGCTGAGCAGACTGCAACTAAAAGTTGTTGTTTCTCAAGAAGCAAGCTATCCTGAATCTTATTTTTAACCCGCAGGTAGTGGCAGGCTACAGGGAAAAAATGTTGAGATGAGACTTCTTCCTCCTGTTTTGTCAGGACCATAGTCTCTTCTCGGCAGGCAAAATGGAAAAGCAGAGCTTTGAGGGAGGGGAGAAGGCAATTTTCTTTCCTCAATCCCACAGTTAAAGAAATACATCTACTAGTTTTAGTCATTGTTTTGAAACTTGTTTTAAGAATAGAATTGTGGTGTTTAAGGCTGTGAATCCATCAGCAATGAGCTCATTTGTGTGTTCTTGTAATCTTTCTCTAATTGTTTTGAAACAGTACTGTACTTAGGTTAAATTGGTAGGTTGTTGCCACCATGTGGCCATAATGTCATATAAAATTAAAGAGCAGAATTATTATTTGTACAGCCAAAAATACATTGAAAAACTGTGTTACGTTTTAGGGACTGCCTAATGAACGGTGGCGAGTAACTTTTATTAATGAACATTATGGACTGTGTGACACATATCCGTCGCTCTTAGTAGTGCCATATAATGCAACAGATGATGATCTCAAGAAAGTTGCTGCCTTTAGGTCCCGAAATAGAATCCCGGTGAGTATTATGTGATGAAAGTTACCTTACAGTGTAGCTACTTTTAGGTATGCATCCAAACAATTTTGGTGAATGTGACACAGAGGGTGGGTTTTTTTGGAAATGGATACAGCAAAGTAGTTTTGATGGGCTGGTGGTTTTTATTGCTTGAATCTAGTGTCTTGGCCAAGCCACGTTTCCTTTTTTTCCCCCCATAACAATCACCCATTCCAATTTTGTTGTTACTTTTCCAATAATAATGGCCAGCATTGCAGATTCCCTTTTCTTAATGAAGTATGAGCCTTAGACTGCCATCTGTACTGGTTTGGCTATTGTTGGATGCACATAAAAAGTGATAGCAAATGTTTTTCTTCTGTAAGAAAAGCACATGGCATTTAAACATAGTTCCAATGGTCTGTCCTAAAATAAGACCTCATGCATAGTCTCTGTAGTGAATTCTTGAGCTTTTTAGCCCTTCGAATGGGACTGGGGGATTTAGGATAAACCCATTTGACTTTTTGGGTATATTTCTGTAAGTAAAATTCTTTGAGGTAAGAGAATTCTTATGTATCAGCTCTTTAGAGCACTACAGAAAATATTAATTTATATCACAGTACAATTTGTTTTATCTAATATTTCAATTTGGCAAACTCAGAAGAGGTGCTAGATTCTTAGCCAGTATCAGAAAGCTGCCTTGAATCAGTTAATTTCAAACAGATGCAAAATGCAATCTGATAAATATTTATTAGATATGGCATTTACTGACAAGCTAGACCTATAATTATAAATTTACTATATATACACGCATATGTATATGTATAACATGTATAAAACGTATATGTTAAATATATAATGTGTGCGTATAGATCTTATAACCTAGTTGTATCTTCTCTGTCATCTCAAAATTCATGACAGAGCTTTTGTATGCCTGTACAGTAATAGTAATTTTATTCTTGTCAGGAAATAAGCAGTCATACTCGCCCGCACACACACTTACAGGTCGTGTTCCTAGATACACAACTAAGGGTTGTATTTCAGGAGTGAATACTTTCTGAGGATTTTTTTTTCTTTAACTCTGATGTTCTTTCACTCTGTAACCCATGACTTTCAGACTGGGTGAGAATACTGTTCCTTGATATTCTTCAATGATGAATTTGCAGTTTTTGCCTGCTTCTTGGGGTGCTTATCTTTACTTTCTTGCACTGCAATTGGTTCCTTGGGCAGCTCATTATGTCTTGTTTGTGGTAAGTCTCCTCTGTCTTAGAAGAACAACGAAGGCAGCATGTACTCTGCTCCAGTGCCTTCTCTTTGTAAAGAGGGCTGAGGAACAAAATGTACTTTAAAGAGAAGGGGAAACATTCAAGATGCTGCAGAAAGGTTCAACTTTCCTTCCTTATTCAAAAAAAAAAAAAGGGAAGAGTTGTTCGTGTAGAATTGGAGCATCTTAGTCACTGTTTCTACAATGAGTTCATTCTTCTGAATTGCTTCTTAGTTTCAGCAGGCATTGCTATGTTTGTTTCCAGTTTGCTGTTCATAATTATTTGAGCAACCTAAGACTTGTAGGCAAATATTAAAATATACTGGATTATATAGGTTAAGTATAATTTAAATTAGTTAAATATTTAAGAGAATGAACTCTTTAAAAGATTATTACTAAATTTTATGAGACTAAAATGGAAGCAGTTGAGACATCTGGGAATTACCTTTTGAAGAAATAAAAGAAAAATTGTTAATTTTCATATCTCTTTAAAATTTAAGTTACATTCTTTGAAAGTTAGTATTTTTTAATAAAATTTATTTCTTCTAATGTGTTTTTGACATGTGATTAGGTTCTGTCATGGATTCATCCAGAGACTCAAGCTGTTATTATGCGCTGCAGTCAACCCCTTGTTGGAATGAGTGGCAAGCGGAATAAAGATGATGAAAGATATCTTGATATCATCAGGGAGGCTAATGGGCAAATCTCAAAACTGACCATCTATGATGCTAGGCCCAATGTCAATGCAGTTGCAAACAAGGTAAACAGATGCTTAATGTTCAGAGTCTTACTTGTGAAGGGGGGTGGGGAGGAGACTTAGTTTGAACTTCTCTGTGAGGAGGTTTTTGGGAACAATAGTAATCTTAATGTAGATAAATTTACCTAATCAATATATATTTACATAATCAAATACTGAGACTCAAGGCCACGAAAGGATGTGACTGCCTAAAGAAGGTCGTAAGTTCAGGACCATATGTGGATTTCCAGACATGCTTTATCCTGTCTGTTATCAGTCAAGCACAGATCCTAGCATGGGACTGAAATCAGATATGACTACACTTTGCACTGTGAGGTAGGTGTAGACTGAGCTGTAGAGCATGTCCTCTGTTGGAATGACATGCCACCTCTGTGCAAGCCACAGCTCTGCTACATATCATCTGGGAAAACTCTATCCTGGAAAGTCATGTGCATAAAGCCAAGCCCACTGATAGGCATCCTTTGTTTGGTCCTTCCTAACCATTACATGAACCACTTCAGACCTATCCAGGCATCCAGCAAATAGTGACAAATAAGTTAATTTGGGGACTTGCACTCCAAACAGCAGTATGGGTATGATCTTGGATACCTAGATACCTGTTCTTCCTTAGGTGCTTGTAGTTACAGAAGTAGTGTTTCCATCTGACGAAGTGACCTTTGCTAACCTGTGATCAAAGCCTCAAGGGGATCAGAATCATAGAACAGCCCAGGTTGGAAGGGACCTCAAAAGATCATCTGGTCCAACCTTTCAAGAAGAAAAGGTGTCCCTGTGCCTTGATTTCCACTCTGCCCCCCCATCCCCAACTCTGATGAGGACCAGATTGTTCAGGTATATGCAGATAATACCAGTCACAGTGTGTCAGTGTTGTATTTGACATAGAGCACAGCAGACATGGATGTGCTCCATGTTTATATGAAAAACCTAGTTAGGGAGAGGCGGTGAAGGACACAAGTTTATTGCTTTCTTCATATGAGAATGTGCCAACTTCACTCCCTCCATGTCTAGGATAGTCCGTTACCTACTGAACTTGAAGAACAAATGAAGTGAACGTGTTCTTCAATACTTACTAGTGAAGTTGTATATCTGCACAACAAAGAGCATGAGACATACGAGCTCAAGAGGGTTTGAGATACTAATGAAACAATGAGTGTGCTTATTTGGGAGAGAAGGAGTTCTAGCTTCTGAATAGTTTTTTGGCACAAAATGAACACTAATTTAGTGGAATGAGTCCTTTTTATTGTTTGTGCTGAAAGGAATATGAAATGGTAAAACTTGTTTGCCTCTAGGAGGTTTATATGTAACAAATGTTAAGTTGCTTCGGAATTCAAGGCTGCTTTTTTTATTGTGTAGCACACATTCTTTCAGAGACTGTATCCTAGGTGCTGTTTGGCTAGGTTTTAATCTGATGGTTTGTATTCTGAGGGTCTGCCTCAAATGCTTGCATTTTACTCTAAATTGCATTATTCTCTGCACACTGAATTTTTATGGGTGAACAAAACATGTAATCATTCTGTTTGTCTTGTGGAAAGAATGTCAATTCTTAGAGTAACTTAAATGTTCTTAGACACTCAAATTTTTACCCCATTTGTTTCAAAGATGTATCGTGGCCAGACTGTATACCCACATACTTATTGAAGTATGAAGCACAGTTTTCAGCTTTTTTAAATGGTCTATGTATTTCACCCATGTATTTTGATTAACTTCTGATATGTCTAACTGTGAAATACTCAGTCAGAGCAGTAAAAGCAGTAGGGTGCATTTCCGGGTCTGAGGGACAATGACATACAGAGTGTAAGCTAGTGTTGATCAGCATCGAAAAAGTTTTCTTGAACAGCTGTGAAGATCAGTATAAGCAAAATCTTGGGCTACACTACTCATGCATTCCTGCGTTCTTTGTACATAGGTCAAGACCACACAGTCAGTAGGAGTTGCAGCAGCCCTGATGCTAAAATTACAATCATTCCTCACCAGGACTTCATAATACTCAAAGGAAAGAGAAAAATACAATCATTACTTCTTTTAGTGCAGAGCCTGACAGCTTTGAGAATACCCCCACATCTGAGGAAGGAGATAGAAAGCATAGAATAGAGATAGAATCATAGAATCTTTCGGTTGGAAGGGACCTTTAAGGGTCATCTAGTCCAACCCCCTTGCAATGAGCAGGGACATCTTCAACTAGACCACGGTTCTCAGAGCCCCGTCCAACCTGACCTGAATCCTTCCAGGGATGGGGCATCAACCACCTTTCTGGGCAACCTATGCCAGTACCTCATCACCCTCACTGTGAAAAATTTCTTCCTTATATCTGGTCTAAATCTATCCTCTTTTAGTTTAAAATGATTACTCCTTGTCCTATCGCAACAGGCCCTGCTAAAAAGTCTGTCCCCATTTGTCTTATAGGCCCCCTTTAAGTACTGGAAGGCTGCAATAAGGTCTCCCTGGAGCCTTCTCTTCTCCAGGCTGAACAACCCCAACTTTCTCACCCTGCCTCCATAGGAGGGGTGTTCCTCTGATGATTTTTGTGGCCCTCCTCTAGACCTGCTCCATCAGGTCCACATCCTTTGTGAATGGGGGACTCCAGAGCTGGATGCAGTGCTCCAGGTGGGGGTCTGACCAGAGCAGAGTAGAGGGGCAGAATCACCTCCCTTGACCTGCTGGCCACGTTTCTTTTGATGCAGCCCAAGATACAGTTGGCTTTCTGGGCTACGAACACACATTGCCGACTCATGTCTAGCTTTTCGTCCACCAGTACCCCCACGTCCTTCTTGGCAGGGCTGCTCTTGATCCCTTCATCCCCCAGCCTGTACTGATACCAGGGGTTGCCCTGACCCAGGTGCAGGACCCTGCACTTGGCCTTGTTGAGCCTCATGAGGTCCACATGGGCCTGTTCCTTGAGCCTGTCCAGGTCCCTCTGTGCTACTATACAGACATGTAGGTGGTCCTAATGGGGAAAGGCTATACCGTACTTTACGTTGTTGTCTGATGTGTAGTTGGCAGCTGTAATGGCTTAAAAAGGCAAAATTTATTTATCACAATTACTGGCATGGCATGTTTTTGCTGTCTGCAGGAAATGCTGTGATTTTGCAGCTGTCTTTGGAAAACCTCATCAGTGGTACTGTGTCCTAAAAATATGTGTGGTTTTTCCGCTTCCTTTTGTGACCAGGCACATCCTCTGCTGTGGTGGTGATTAAATGTTTTGAGAGAGCAGCAGAATAGGCTTTCTACTTATGTGGCTCTTTAATTTCTTAACAATCTAAATACATGTTTAGACTTCAGCAATAGAATTTAATGTTAGAAAAGTTAAAGTAAACTTCAGTGTTGTTACTATTGACGTCTTAGAGGCAGAGTCTAAGATTCTTGAACTTAATTCGTAAATGAAATGTAGCTTATTCTTAACTGAACTCTTAAATTCAATTTTAGTTGGCCAAATATTTTATCATTTTTATCTATTTCAATATCGGTTCAATTTTAGTAGTAAGTAAACACAGGAAAGACTCTTTGGGGGGCTTTTTTTTGGTAGCAAGTTTTCTCTGGTAAACATGAGATTTGTTTTCTTTTGAATTAGTGATTTAAAGAAACAGACAAATCCTTTTGACTGAATTTCTTTCTAATTGGTACAGAAACAAAGAAATGGGCAATTTTATTCCCTGGAAGTTGTGATCTAGTATGTTATGAGTAATTACTGTTTTGTGTGATGTACTTTACATTTTCTTTTAACCTTAATCTGTCTGGGAAGTAAGTTGATTTCTTTTGTATTCAGAATCATGAGTTTGTTTAATCTTTGGTGGGAAAAGTGAACATAAATGAAGAAAAAAATACTGACATTGTAACATCAGTTGGTCAGGGAAAAGCTTTTTCCACTATGAATCTCAAAAGTAATGAGGAAGGTACAATGTCTTTTTATTCTCAAAGCAGTCTGAGTCCTCACTGATGTGGTGCTGGCCCACTGTCCTTTACCTGGCTAGTTCAATCCTATTTGAAGGTCTCCAGGCCCAACAGTACAAACAACCTTTTCATGTTAATGTAAAATAGTTACTTTTCCCTTCTAGGGTTACTCCCTTGAGGTTTTGAAAGGAACTAGGCTAGCTGGAGCAACTTGAATGTCTTCCTGGCCTTGTCCTGTACTTAATACACTTTGTCCTTTTGGACACAGAAAACCTCCCAAGTATTCTTCTCCAGCATTTGCCTCTCCAAAGCTTGTATCTGAGACTGATGTTTTAAACAAGCAACTGAAATTATATATTGCCTAACTACAAAATAAAGTATAAATAAAATTTGGTCACTTCTTGCTCTGTTGAAAAGCTGTTACAGCAGTGTATGTGAGTAAAGTTAATTTTAGATCTCTTGTTTATAGGCAACTGGGGGAGGATATGAAGGTGAAGATGCATATCCCAATGCAGAACTTTTTTTCTTGGACATTCATAATATTCATGTCATGCGGGAATCTTTGAAGAAGTTGAAGGACATTGTTTATCCTAATGTGGAAGAATCACACTGGTTGTCGAGTCTGGAATCAACCCATTGGTTAGAACATATAAAGGTAATTTTTTCCTGTTTGTTTGAAGTAATGTTTGTCCAAATCTATGGTATCAGACTTGCTTTCTTTGCTAGGCTTTGAGATAGTCCTGATATGGAACACATCAAACTATTTGGACTACAAAAGCAGCATCACTGAGTGTAGTCTGATTGTCTTTATATGTGTGAGAAATGATTTATTTTGGTTTCTAGCAATACAGGGCTACAGATAGGTGTCACTGTGAAGGATTAGTATTTACTTTAGTTGTCAGTATATACATGACTATTTTGTGAATTACGGTTTTGCAAATGTCTTGTAAATTTATTTGTAAATGTTGTAATTTTCATCTTATAGCACAAAAAAAATACTTAAACTGGTAGTTATTCAGTGTTCTTACTTTTGTACAGCTGTACTTGATGCAAAAGGTTCAAAGGTCAACTAGTATTTAGAGTATTATGTAATGAATCCTACTTAATAAAATTTTCATTTTAAGTTAATATTTGGAAAGTAAGCATCTTGGGTACAAGTTCATTTTTCCAACAACTGAGGTGTTTCAGTCATTTAGTTCAAAGAAAAGAGCCAAAAGATATACAGAATTTTTAGAGAGCATATCCTATGGTAAATCCTCTCTGTCTTCAAAAAAGAAGCTTATGTTCTTTGGTTTATCAAGGTTACTGTTTTCTGCCCCATTTTTTAAGAATTTGCTGTGAGATGAATCAGATCTTAATAAGAGATTAGGGAACCAATCTGCTTCTCTATTTTTATATAAGAAATTTACTTGATCTCCTAGAAAATTCTTTTCCAATTAACTACACCATGCTCTTTAGGTCTTTTAATGGAAACAGTATCAATTTAGGTACTGTGTAGATACAAAGAAATCAATTTATTTTTGTTAGAATGATAACACTAATCTGTGGTGTTTGGTGTCTGTTCCTCTTTGCTAGCTTGTCTTGACAGGAGCTATTCAAGTGGCAGACAAGGTGTCCTCAGGAAGGAGCTCTGTGTTAGTTCACTGCAGTGATGGCTGGGACCGGACAGCACAGCTAACATCACTGGCCATGTTGATGCTAGACAGCTACTACAGAACAATTGAGGGCTTTGAAGTTTTGGTGCAAAAAGAGTGGATAAGCTTTGGACACAAATTTGCATCGGTAAGAATTAGAAGATAATTGCGAGGACCATGCAACATTAACATTCTAAAAAGCTTTTAATGTTAAACTACTCATTGTGTGAAGGTTTGATCATTCTTTTCGTTATTTTGGAATTCTGGTTTAAAATGTTTCCAGGTAAATCTGAGCAGACCTTTTGGTTTTGGACCTGTTTGGGTTTTTTTTTTCTTTTCTTCTCTGAGACTTCATATTTTCACATTCGTATAGGGTCCTTTACACCCTATTAAAAACACTGTTACTGTGTTTATTAAGTTACTGTGTTAATTGGGTTACTGTGGTTATTAAGCAAAGAAAATGAGAAGGCAGAAAAATTATGTCCTCCCAAACTTTTCAGAAGATGATCAAATAGGGCTGGGACATGAGGCTTCTCCCTCACCCTCCTTCTGGTCAGGAGGGGCAGATGAATGAGTCTGGCCAGTGTCTTTTAAGTGATGTTTTGAATGCTTCTTCCCAGATGTTCTAAACTTGTCATAATAGCTCTTAAGAGGCTGTCAGTAGTAATGCTCTGGTTAGAGCGTTAGAGTAACAGGCTCTAGTTCTGTTCAGTTGTCTTCTGGATGCTTAGAAGGTTAAGTAGAATTTGTCTATAGCAAGTCTTTAATAACCTACCCATGTATAATGCAAGGTCAAGGGTGTTTGTTAGGAAACTTTTCAGAGTCTTACTGGAACTTCTCTTAAGTTTGGCAGCTAACCATTTAACCAGGAAATCTGTATGAAGAACCTGGAGAAGCAGAATAGGTTGCTAGGGACAGTGTGCTGGGATATGTACACATGAAACATATGTTGGGAGCTTTGGTGATGCTGAACCTTGTAATTCACAGTAAGAAATTGTTTGCACAGACGATTTGCCCCTAGTGGAATATTCTAAAGATATTACTTAATATTGCTAGAATTGGGAAAATAGGCAATCTGGAAAAATCAAGAAATGGAAAAATATACCTATGTATGTATTTCATGCCCATTTTACATTTGCAAGAGTGTGTCTCATTCATTTGGAAATTCATGTACAGGTGCTCAGCATGAATCACTTCACCATTTAAGTGTGCTTGTAGGCTGCGGCAGTCTTTGATCTGACGTTCTAAAGGCGCTTTGAGGATTAGGAGGTTTGCATTTTGATTGTTGGGAGTGGTATCTGCTGTAGTCCATTTTTGTTATGTACTTACCTGTAGTCTTCTGGTAGTGATGTGTTACATAAACGTTTGAAGTATTGTGTCTTGGTACAACCACAGGAAAACAGTGGCTTGGTTTTTTATTCTCGTGTTTTATTTTGTATTTTAAAAAAACATTATAATCATGATGCAGATTAAATTGTGTAACTAAGAGACTTGTAGCCTAGTGCATATGTTACGGTTTAAAACAAAGCTTAGAAAGAGAGATCTGCGTGTCCTTCACCATTATGAATAAATTTGAATAATCTATGATTCTTTTTATTAATCCATTAATTTTAGTTTGAGTAATCAAAGGATTTTGTTCTCTCTCAACAGATAATGTTTTTCTTCTATTAGTGAGGCAGGACCTTTACACCCCTTGCAGATGACTAGCTCAGTCCACTGGTTCATCTCTGACATGTAGCAGCAGTAAGGGTGATTTAAATAGCTTGCTTTTGCTTAAACTACTATTTTATTTTCCCAACTTGTTCACTCAAGTAATAATCTTTGGAAATGGTTGAAGCCACTCTTGTTTAGCCATTTGCTGTTTTCTGAGTACTGTATATTTTGATTTGATAGGTGGTTTAGCTTATAGTGAACACTCCTTTTCTGGAGTGTTCTGTAGAATAAAAGCGGGTAATGCAAGCAGAAAATATTTTGGTCATACATGCTGTGTTTTAGTTTGGTAATTACTTGATAGAACTGTGAGTTTTAATAGCAAGGACTAGGCACTTCAGTGCAGTTAGCATTTCTTGAACCTCATCTCTGAAACTATTGTTCTTATGCCTTCTCTCAAGTGGGGAGTTGGAGAAGAGTAGGGTGTTTTTAATATTGTCTGGGTTAGATCAGGCCTCATATTTTCATGTTACCAGGGTTGCAATTTGGATGTTTTAATAACAGATAACTAAATAGTAGACTGCTTAATAGTTCCCCTCTGTATTTTCTATCTAATGAAGCACACAGTAAGTTTCCTTGTTGAAAAGGAATTCCCTATCCCAGCTTTTCTATGTACTAGTGAACTTAGTGCACTATCCAGATAAAATTGCTTGCTATGTGGGATGGTGTTCTAATAATGCATTCTAATGTAAGAAATATGAGACATAGACATAACTATAGATGAAAAATACTCAGACATCCTAAAACTACTAACCACAGTGAAAGTGGAAGGACTTTCGCTCCTTACTGAACACATGTATGACTTTGTTAACAGATACCACGTATTTTAAACCATGAAAACTGGAGAGCAAGGAGGCCAATTTGTCTTTCCTATAGTGCTTTTCTAGTCATTTGCTACTGCTGACTGAGTTCAGCTACAATCCGTCATCTCCCTCTATTTCCTGCCATTCATTTCTATTAGTTTATACTATCTTGCAAATCATTGTACAGAGTAGTGTACTGGTTTTAGCGTTCTTCAGGTCCTTAAGACATTAAGCCTGCTATCTTACAGGCAACTAGGACAACATCTTAGTTCAACATACACGCTCTTCTTTTGTCTCCTCCAGGCAAGTATATTCAAGCAGAGTTATGGAGTTAATAGAATCTCTTTTCCCTGAATCTCTTATCTGTTCTCAGCTATCAAATGTGAAAAGGAAGGAAAGAGCTTTTACCAAACCTACTTTTTGTCTGTGAGATAAATGCCTTTGCTTGTTACTTTGGAGTCCTCAGAATAAGCAACTCACTCAAACTTGAAAAATGTGCGTTAATTTTCTGTCAAGAACATGAACATTTCTTTGAGCTTGCTCATGTTCACTGTCTGCCTCAGGGTGAATCTTTAGGTTCAGGTGTGGAGGGGGAAGAGGAGAATCTGTGTGGATAGTTTCATGATCTAGATTCTCCAGTGACTTATATACTTTGTCTTCTTTCGTAATTTAACTTGGCTTTTGACAACTTATTATGTAAATATAGTTTAAAATATGTCTTGTTTATTTGCAAAGTAATGGATGCTTTAACTGTTCTGCTTATCCAATAACTAGCAGGTTTTTAGAACAAGACCAGTTATCACTTTGTAATTTTTCTCAGACATCTTTAGAACAGCTTTGCAGTATTTCTGTATATCTGAATCTCTCCTTCTTGGTGCAGTAACTAATTTTGGCATCATAAGAACAGGTTGCTCCATTACAGAAGCATTAATATTCTAGTGCAAAATAAGAAACAATGTCTATTGGCCATAAAATAGACTGTTCTGGTTAACAGGAGGCTGTATTGCTTCATTTCAGAGAATAGGCCACGGTGATAAAAATCATGCTGATGCAGACAGATCACCCATCTTCCTCCAGTTTATTGATTGTGTGTGGCAGATGTCTAAACAGGTATGTTACATCATTCTTCAGAAGGTAACAATGTTAAGAGATTACTGATTAAAAAAAACCCCTAGATTCTTATTAAAAAAAAAAAATATTTGAAGAGGATGGCATACCCCTCTGCTCTGACAAAAAGAGAGTGTATTTACTTTTAAACCATACCATCTCTCCACTCTATTTCTAACAGTGGTATACAAGCTGTAGTTTTGTTGCTTAATATGGCATGGGCTATGCATGCAAGGCTGGTGTGTCTTGGATATGGGCTTCTCAGAAATGTATTGAGAGATGTGACCCAGCAGAAAGCTTTAACAGGAATTGCATCCATTGTAATAGGGTCTGTTGTTTTGTTTCACCATTTTTGTGAAGCTATCCCTTGAACTACAGAGACAAATGTTGTTTCATCAAAGCTTGAAAAGGAAGCTTGGGAGTTGTTGAGTGGTGATTTAAATGTTGTATTTTCAATAAGTAATGAAACAAAGCAGCAAACTTAGTTTAGGCAGTTAGAACATTTTGAGGAGAGTTCTTTTCAGTGACTAGTTGGAGAAAGTTGAACACCTCATGTCATCTGAACACTTACTCTGCTATGAAGTAGATGAAATTATTATCTTAATTATTTGTAGATGTATTCAGACTTCTAAATGCCACCTTTTAGCCTCTTAACCAGGGCATGTGCATCTCTCCCTGATTTTACGATGTGAAGAATGAATTTGTATTTTCTGTTGTTAGTTTCCTACAGCCTTTGAATTCAATGAGCAGTTCTTGATTACAATCCTGGATCACTTGTACAGCTGCCGGTTTGGTACTTTCTTGTACAACAGTGAGTCTCTTAGAGAAAAAGAGGTTAGTCAAACCACTGATTGTTTAATTGCTGTCTTGACTGTAGATGATTACAAAAAGTTTTGCTTGTATTGTATTTGGTTATATTCCTTATATGACAGTGGTTTTGAACTGGCTTTATTCTCATTATAGAACAGTTGCATGGTAAATTCCTTGGTTTTGGTAGCTTGAAGACTGTGCAGTTCCTAAAATATTTGTCAAGCACTGTTTTTGGAATATTTCTAATAAAGTAACTTATTATGCTTCTAAGTAAATCAGAAGTGTATTAATTTTAGGATGTAACCATGGCTTCTGTGATGTATTTCCTGATTTTGGGCAAATATTTACTGTTCTTATTTCAATTTCATTTTAGAAAGTGACTGAGAAAACGTTATCGTTATGGTCATTGATAAACAGTGAAAAATCTAAATACACCAATCCTTTTTATACTAAAGAGCTAAATCGAGCGCTCTATCCAGTAGCCAGTATGCGTCATTTAGAGCTCTGGGTCAGTTACTACATCAGGTGGAACCCAAGAATTCGGCAACAAGTAAGTAAATTCTCTATAATGTACAAAATGCTTTTAAAAGTCAGAAATAGGATTTTGTTCCATAACTGACTTTTACAATAGTACCTGTAATCTGTTCAGGTCTTTAATGTTATATTTGTAAAGATGGATAAAAAAGGTGAAAATGATTATTCAGTTCCCTTTTTTCTTTTTACTCATCTCTTCTCAGAACACTGAGCTGATTTCACTGCTTAGTATCATGTCGTCCTCAAGCTCCTTCTAGTCCTTTTTCTTGGGGACAGGGCTGGGGGAGCGTTTTTTAAGGGCATTTGATACTGCTAAAGGGTTGAATGACAATGCTTAGAAATAGGGCTTACTGATCCCCGAAGAGTTAGGGCATTAGCATCACAAATATGCTTAGTTGCATTTGCTTAGTCTTTCTCCTTTTTCTGAGAGAGTGTATGCAGTCTTTTGCAAATTAAGATGACCTATGCAGTCCTTTCTCTTTCAAAACTACTATCTGTATTGATGGCTTATGGTAAGATTTTTTTTAAATGTAGCTTTGATGACCCAACATTGTTTACACTGTGTAACTGTTGGATGAAAGCTGTTATTGAAAATCATACAAGTGGATCAGATTAAAAGCCCAGAAAAGCTTTTATCAAATTACACCTATACAGTTCTGTGCTTTTAATGTTTACTATATGGTCACTCAATGTCTGTTACAATCTTGCTAGAAATCTTAGCAACGTGGCATGTAAAGGTAGTGTACAGAGACTTATTTGTCCTTCTCAACAAGCTGTGGAGTTTTGAGTGGGAGAAGATAGAGAAGCAATTTCTTTGGCAGAAGCAGTCTTCACAATCTTCACAATCCAGCCCCTGGAATGAATCGGGATTTTTCAAGCAATGCACTTCCCTTTCCACAGTTGATCTCCTGTATTATTTACAACACTTTAGAGGCTGCAAGAGTACCAGACAGTTTGCTATATTTTTCTTACAAGTATGTTGCCAGTTTTAATTTGAAGTTCTAGTTTTAAAGTTTTGTTGCTTGCTGTGAAAGATGAGGGCATTTTGCAAAAGGTGAGTCCAAATATTTATTTTGGAAAATGAAGGAATATAGGGCATGCAAATGAGCTGTAAGTCTACTTAAAAATGCGCTTTGCCATTATTCAGAGAAGGTTTTTGGCAGGAGTTTCTTATTAGAAATGCAAACCCATGTGATAATCTTCTATGCTGCTACTTCTGGTCCTTCACGTTCACCATTTTTATATACAAAATGCTACATTTATTTTTTTTTGTTGTGCACAAAATTTACGCTTCAACTTGACTTAAGCAACTGAATAGCGGACATGTCGCCTGAACCAGTTTTTTGATTACCTTTCTTAATGCCATTGCTTAGAAGCATGTTCCACATTAGACTTCACTCTAGTGAAGAGTGTGGTCTGTCACTAGCAACATCATTAACCCTACATCTCTAATCATCTTAGTAACTACATTCAGTCATTGATCCAACTTCTACAGTTGCCTAAACATTCATCATCATTGTGGTCATCTGGGGTGCATAGTGAGCAGTACATATAAGAGTGCTGGTTCAGCTGTTTGAACTGGTGAGGCATTTACATTTGCAGTAAACTGTACTGCTAATAGCTTTTAATTACAGGCAGTTAACTGTGAAACAGCAGAGACTTCTTGACAGGTATATACAGCTGAAGGTAACTTTAGGCTCTGTATCTGACATTTCTAACACCTCTTTTCGATTTTTTTTCATTACTCTATCTGAAAAAGGAAGCTAAGCTTAAAATGGGAACAGTTAAGATGCTCTTTCTGTGAGTAAATCTCTGGAAAGCTAGGGCAGTTGATTTTAAACACATTAAAGTTTACTTACAGAATTCACTAATAAAGTTTTACATTTATTTCACTTGTTTATTTACAAAATAGAAATTTGCAAATTTACTATTAAAAACTGAAGTAAATTTCATCAGTAAAGGAAGTTATTTAATCTGATCAGTGTAGCTAAAATAGTCCGTCTAGGTTAAACACTGTTTTTGGGGAAGGTGATGAGACACCTGACCTGCCGAATTGAAAACCTTTTAATAAGTCAAGAAGAGAAAAGCTTTGTACAAAGTATTCACACCTATCTTCCACACAGTATTAGATAATAAGAAAATAAAATCCATATGCTCTGGGAAGTGCTGGCTGATTTTTATTGCAGTAGGAAGAACTGTTTTGTGTAGAGATTTTCTTTGGATGAGAATAACTGGAAGGCGGAGGGCTCTTGCATTATAGAAGTAGTATTTCTGTTTAGCTACAACTTGTTACTTATGTTGGAAACTACAGATATTGAGTAATGCCAGGAAAGCACAAATACTACAGCAGCCTAACTGTGTAGAAGTAGTTGGACTGAAGTGATAAGACTAACATAGATCTCTTTCTAGCAGCCAAATCCAGTAGAGCAGCGTTACATGGAGCTCCTTGCGTTACGTGATGATTATATAAGGAGACTTGAAGAACTACAGATCACAAATAATTCTAAGATACCCAATTCATCAGCCTCATCAGCATCTCCCTCCCAAATGATGTCCCAAGTACAAACACATTTTTGAAGAAAATGTTGGCTTCATTCTATACTGTAATAGCAAGTGGTGCTTAACATAGATCTATAGCATAAAGAGGAATATTTGAATGCCTTAAATTAGACTGTCCTAACACAAATTATTTTAGACTGTCTCCATTTGAGGAGGACTTCAAAACAAACAAAACCAACTCTTCAATTATGTGCCTTTCAGAACCTGTGGACTGGGAACATTATTAATCAACTTCTAGTTATGGAGGGCCTTAAGAGTTGTTTTGGAAAGTCTGGTAAAATTGAAATTAAATTGATCTATTGTTTTCATAAGAATGCTTTAACTTATTACGTTGTAGGTCATGTTCTTGTAAGGAAATTTATGCTCAGTCTTACATGTCATGAATAAACACGTTAATGGCAATAGGAATATTCACATTGTGTAAAATTAGGTATGTGTGTATTCCTGTTAGGAATAAGTTTGTGGAGTTCATGAGATAAAAATAAATTCTGTTGTAAGATTTCAGAGAGAAAGAAGTGTTGACATTTTCTGGTTACCTAAGAATTCAAAATTTTCCTTTTTCAAAATAAACTAAAATGTGGAAGGGATTTAATTGATATGCTTCTAATTAAGAAATACAGGAGATATAAAAATAAAATAAAAATCTATTTTTTTAATTGTAAATTGATTTTTTTTTTTAAAACAAATGACAATTGTACTGGATTCTGAGAAGTCCTGTTTTGGCTAACTGTTCAGCACTAAGGTATATTACAAATTATCGCTGTTGACAATATTGATTCTTTGGGTTGATACAGAATAAAATGGTTCTAAAGAAGGTTCATATAATTAAAAACAGACCCACAGAGACATTGCTTAAATATCCAGCAATAGCCATAGTATTAAAGCTTGTGTTTGTCTTCTAAAAGTAAATGTGCCTGTTTAAAGGAGCTTTTATACCAAAGTAGGCAAATATTTTCAGTTATAAATACTGTTGAAAACTTGTACATTTATAGCTTACTGTTTAATTTAACTTCTGTTCAGTGAATTTATTCTTAAGTATTTAAGGGACTCCAATATACAAGATTTGCATATAGTATGTGCACTTATATTGAACCTTCCAGTGAATTCTAATTGCAAGCCTTTATTTCAGAGGCTTCTTGTAAACCTTTAACTTGTTCCTTTCAGGTATTTTTTTAAATAGTTGCAAGCACTTCTTATGACAGCACAACCTTGCTACTTGATATTTAATTAAAATTTTGCATATTCTCAGAATTTTAATGATATTCAGGCAATCCAGGAAATACTGCAATTCACAATCTGTAGAGGACTCTAATATTGTTATTTTAAAGGAGATATTTTGATGCTTGAGGCTTCTGTCATTGTAAATTATTGTACATGTGGTGAGTTTTGATCTGCAAGATATAATAGGATTATATATAAATTAAGTTTTGTGTAAGTATATATAATAGAGTTTATTAGAAATTCTGCAAGTTTATGAAGTGTAAATATTTTGCATATGAAAACTAAATTTAAAGCTATAGTTCCATAAAATGAGTCAAAGTTTAGAGGACATATGAATATTTTGGAACAGTATTTTTTCAAAGGAATAAAAGTATACCGCCTCTTGATTTAATTCAGTATATACATTGAATTGCACTATTTTTTTCAGGGAAGCTCAGAGCATACGGCATGTGTGTTCTAAATACATATGATTTATATGACTTATTTTTGTCCTCTAAATTTCATTCTTCCGTCAATGTTTTTCAGTATGTGTTTCCAAAATAACAATGTTGTCCCAAAATCTTGACTTGTTAAGGTAAATAAGATGCATTACATCAGAAAAATGAAGAAGGATACTCAGTCGTTCACGATATACTTTACATTTCGAAAGCTATGCATACTCTGGTCTATTTGCCTTCTACTTACTTGTGGTTTATAAAAAAAGCTATTTTTATTAGAATATTTAAAGATTCTGTATTTGAGTTGAACGTGTTGGTGACATCTCTGAGCAGTGTGGAGAGGTTCAGAAAATCTAATAGATTTTACTGTATAAACACTACATGATAACCTGTTGCGTTTGGGAAACTAATCTAATGGAAAGGATCTTTTTGCACTTACTTCATTACATATGTACCATTCTTCATATTACTGGTTCAGCTAAATTTCAGTCTCTGAAGCTCTCTAACATAGCTCTGTGTGGGCTTGGACTTTTTTTAAAGCCAACAGATAAGATACTTGTTTTAGTTCTATTTTTACATGGCCATATTAGGCAAATGTAGGGGTGTTTTTAGTCTGATACTTTCTGGAAAATACTACTTTAAAGTTGTGAATGTAGACATACAAACGGATCAACGTTAACGGGGAACTTGCTCTTTTCCACTTGTGTGTGTGATCTGGGCCTGCGCTGTGCTGCCCCCCCAGCCCCCCGCAGGGCCGCCCCCTCAGCTGCAGCCAGGTCCCTGTTGTAGCTGGGGCAGCTTTTGAGCTGGTGAATGAGAGAGGTCCAGGCGTCGAGTGCCTTTTCCAGGAGGGGTGAAAAAGCAGGGCTGGGATGTGAACACCAACAGCTATAAATGCCCAATACGAAATCTCCATCTGGGAATGCTATTTTGGTGTTTTCCTTTCTCTATTCTTACTTCCATGGACCCAAGAAGATAACCTAGTTTTTGTGCTGGGCTTCAGTTACTGAGCAAGTTTAGTTGTTGAATGCCGCTGTTGTTTGCTTATGCCTTATCCACCCCAGCATCACCCTTTTGGGTATACCCTAGGAACGATGTGTGTACTACCTCCTTTTGACATATGTTTAAACTCTGCCTTGAGTTCAGTGTTGTCTCACAGTGAGCAGTTTGTGTCATGCTTGTGAAAACAGGCTTTTATAACTGATCAGGAACCTCCTCATCTACTCCTTGCTGCTCCTTCGATAATGGCATCGGCCGCCCTCGCTGGATCCCACAGGACTGCTCTGGAGCTGGGTGTTATTTGTCAAGGGGCTGGGGCCCGGGGGGGGGGCGGGGAGAGCTTAACACCTGTCTGCCCTGTATGTGTGTGAAGGGGAAAAAAATAAAGCTGTCGGTTTTAAACCCTTTGCCTCTGACAGACGTTTTAATGGAACACTGAGAGCCTTCGCCATTCCCGTGGCTGCAGACGGCCGCCCATGCCTGCCAGCACCGAGGGGGCCGAGGCGCGTAGGGCGTGAGAGGGTACGCGCGGGCGCTGCGCTCCCCTCTGGCGCGGGGCCGCGGCAGCCAGGCCTTCCCCCGCCGCGCGGGGCCGCTGCCCGCCCTCGCGGCGGCGCGGAGGCCTGTGGGTAAGCCCCGCCGCCAGGTGACAGCTCTCGGCCGCCGCCGAGGCCCGAGCGGGCCGGGCTGAGGCGGCAGGGCCGGACAGCGCCGGGCGGGGGGGGCGCCACCCAGGGGGCGGGAGTCCGCCAACCCGGCGGCGCAGCGAGTCCTGCCGGCGGCCGGAAACATGGATCGGGCGGCGGCTGGGCCGGCGGTGGAGGGCGGCGGCGTGAGCCGGCGAGCCGTGCGGGCGGGGGGCGCGGCGGCGGGGGCAGGGTCCCGGCAGGCTAGCACGGAGACGCTGGACAGGTGAGTGGAGCCGGCGGCGGAGGGCGGGCTCCGAGCGGGGGGCGGCGGGAGAGGGGGCTCCGCTTCCCGCGCTCGGTGGGGGGACACCGCGGCCTGCCCTCCCCGCGGGTCCGGGCGGCGGGAGCCGGCGCGGGCAACCCTCAGCCCGCGCCTCCGCGGAGCGCGGCTGCCCGGCCTGGGGGCGGCCTCCCCGCCGCCGCCCCGCGCCCCGACACCGTCACAGGAGCTGAAGCGGTGCCGCGGCGCGGAGCCCGGGCAGCCCTCGTAACTTCAATCTGGGGGTTGGTTTGCCTGCAGCCGCGCAGGCTAACGGCAGAGCCCCGTCGGCGAGGGAGCTGGTTGTTGTCGAAGTTTCCTGCTTGCGGTTGTGTGTTTTTCGTCAGTAGCGTCATCGTTTCTGAGGCTGCCCGCAGGATTTTGGCCCAGACTTTTTTGGGGGGCAGTGCGTAGCTTCTCATCTTCGCGAGCTCAAGGGAGGCCGTTCTCAGATTTTAAGTCTTTTTTTTTTTTTTTTTTTTTCTGCCCCCCCCATGCAAGCGTGTATTTCCTCTGCAGAGGAGTAGCAGTCCCAGAGCGCTGCCGTGTGCCCCCGGGGTGTCAGTGTAGCTGCCGATGTGTGGGACGGCTTCGTGTCCCAGTGGCAGACGCTGGGCTGGCCGCAGGTCCGCGGCTTCCCGGGGGAGCCCGGCCTCAGGTGTTGCTGCAGCTACTTAAGCAGTCGCTGGCAGAGCGATTTCTTCCTTTAGAAGTTTCCAGCTGGAGGCAGACTTCACAGCTGGATTTAAAAATCCTTAAACAAGGAGGAGAAACTAATGGGAATTTCACCCAGATGAAAAATAAAGAAAAAAGAGTATATTTAAAAATCAGTGCCAGGTTCCAATCTCCATATTTTCTCTCTTTTCTGTTAGGATAAACCTGGAGTTTTGCATCGTTGTAGTGAAGGTGGAAATCAAATGTCTATCACCAAAACTTATGTCTTTGTATTCTGTATCAATACACTTTCTTATCTTAATTTTCATCTTTCTTTATTCTCCTAATCTTGTTCTACCCTGGAAAACTTATCATGTCCATTTGTCATATAATTTATTTATTTGCCAGTACGGTTGCACCAGGCTACGCTAATGTGTGTGACCTCAGATGAGACAGAATGAAAAGAGGTGTACTGGTATGTGTCCCACTTGACAGACAGTGATAAGTCACATCGGTATGGTCAGTGTCCTGTGGTACAGTGATGCATCCTGAGACACTGATCTTATGAGATGGACCTGCATTCACATTCATTTTCTTGCTGCTATTAACTTTGTTGATGTGGTGATTTCTGGTGAAGATAAGCCAGAGAAAAATAAATCCTTTTCTTAATTAACAAGTAAATGCTTATTTGGAAACAAACTTAGGCAAACCCTAAAGGGGCGTGCTAGAAATTGAGATGTGAGAGAAGGAGAAATCAATGAGGTTAGAAAAGGATTGCTGTAGGGTTTAGCTCTGTTTCTGCACTCTGTTACGAAACCTAAGGGAAAAGTTTCTCTAAGTGAATCTGGACTCGAGTTCAGCACTAACCTGGGAGTTATCTTCATTGTTCAAGCAGGAATATCACAGATGTGCTTTAGATGCAAAACAACATTTTGTGATCTAGTACCGTGTAGAATTTTGCAGGTGAGGAGAAAGCTACTAAAATTTATCAGAAAAGTTCTGAAAGAGCTTTCATGTCGGCTATGAAGTTGTTGCATGCATCTTCACCTTATATCTGCCTATCCTAGCAGAGTTAATGTAAGAAAAGACCTCTAGTTAAGTAGTGATTGGTGATCTTATGCCATTATCCCACCCTCTTAATGTCCAAGTTGGGGTGCACCTGTTACATGGTGGGTATGCATATGTAGTTATTAATTTCAATGCCACAGGATACTCACAGAATGCAGAGCTAGTTTATGAATGAATTCTAAAAATGAATTAAATTTTTCTTTCTGTATTTGGCTTCTGAATAAGCATTAAATCTGTAGAAGAGCCCAACTAAATTATTTGAAGAAGTGGCAGTTATCTGAGGCATCAGCTGAGGCTGCCGTGGCACTCAGGGAACAGTTCCCTCTAGCATTCACAGTTTTTCGTCAAATACTGGCAAGTTTTGAAGCAGACCTAGCGCGCTTCAAAGAGGCTGGCGACAAACTGTGTAATTGCTTCTCGCTCAATACTGCTTTATTTGTAAGCAGCACTAGTTCAGGTGACTCTTCTCAAAAAGCATCATTTGGGATTTAGTGCAGTTCTGCTGTTCGGATGCTTTGTCTGTAGGGTTTTTGTAAACACCCTATATTGCAGAATTCCTTGCTGTGACATGGGAAAGCCCATCCTGAAGATTATTCAGAGATTATTTTATGAATGGGAAAAAAGTATGGCTAACTAGAAGTTATCCTTTAGAAAACATATATTTTCTACATTTAATATTCACAGAATCACTAGGTTGGAAAGGACCTTCAAGATCATCAAGTCCAACCATTAATCCAGCGCCACCATGTCCCCTAAACCATGTCCTGAAGGGCCACATCCACATGTTTTTTGAACACTTCCAGAGATGGCGACTCCACCACCTCCCTGGGCAGCCTGTTCCAATGCCTGACCACTCTCTCAGTGAAGAAGTTTTTCCTAATATCCAATCTAAACCTCCTCTGGCGCAACTTGAGGCCATTTCCTCTTGTCCTATCACTAGTTACTTGGGAGAAGAGACCAACACCCTTGTCGCCACAACACCCTTTCAGGTAGTTGTAGAGAGCAGTAAGGTCTCCTCTCAGCCTCCTCTTCTCCAGACTAAACAACCCCGGTTCCCTCAGCCGCTCCTCATAAGACTTGTGCTCCAGACCCCTCACCATCTTCGTTGCCCTTCTCTGGACACGCTCCAGCACCTCAACATCCTTCTTGTAGCGAGGGGCCCAAAACTGAACACAGTATTCAAGGTGTGGCCTCACCAGTGCCGAGTACAGAGGCACAATCACTTCCCTACTCCTGCTGGCCACACTATTCCTGATACAGGCCAGGACGCTGTTGGCCTTCTTGGCCACCTGGGCACACTGCTGGCTCATGTTCAGCTGGCTGTCAACCAGCACCCCCAGGTCCCTTTCCGCCGGGCTGCTCTCCAGCCACTCCTCCCCAAGCCTGTAGCATTGCATGGGGTGGTTGTGGCCAAAGTGCAGGACCCAGCACTTGGCCTTATTAAACCTCATACAGTTGGCCTCTGCCCATCGATCCAGCCTGTCCAGATCCAATAATTAATACAGAATACAATGCTAGTGTAGTTTAAATTTTTAAATACTAGCAGAGAGTAATTTAATTTTGAGGATTTACTGAATAATCAGGAAATAATGATAAGGAAAGTGTGAGAAGTTTCCAGTTGCTTGACCAGACACATTCCATGGATAGCTTTAAGAAAGAAATGCGTGAATGATGAAAAAAATTACACTAGATAAGGAAACCAACATTTTTATAAGTTCTTAGGACCCTAACCTCACTTTTAACCTGCTGATAGCTTTACATCTCTGATAAGATCTAGTAAAATTCATTTCCCTAATTTGATTGGTGAAATAGTTGCATTCTGCTCACAAAGCAAGCTAATTTTTATGATGTTAGTGATCATTTATGGTCATCTTTTCTGGATGTGCTCAGTTGGTATGTAATTCTCAATATATGTTTTGAATTGCTGCTAAATAATTTGAAATATTCTGGTTTTGTAGCCCGACTGGATCCCATGTGGAATGGTGTAAACAGCTGATAGCTGCAACCATTTCTAGTCAGATTTCAGGGTCTGTCCCGTCAGAAGGTGTGTCCAGAGACTACAGGGTAAGTGGCTTGAGGAATGCATTGATTTGTTTAAGATAAAAGAGTGAATGATCAGGAAGGTCCTTGCTACCTTGATTATCAGGTGGTAAGTACTTAAGTGATTGCTGAACGTTTCAGAACTAAAAACATCTCTTTATGCGTAGGAGTCTTTTGAATCTGGTTTATGTTTTCCTCCATGTTTAGAATAGTGGCACTGAAGTCTACAGAATAAAAATTGAGAGGTGAAAGGAAAATTAAAAGTCAATGTTTTGAATAAAATGCCAAAAGTGAGCTGTCGTTTCTTTTTATTACTGTGTAAAAAAATGTTGATAAAGTAGATTAATAGTTACGGGTTGAAATTGTTTCTAGTGTGTGTCATTCAGAGTACAGAATTGAGCTCTCCAGATTTCACAAAAAATAAATGCATGTGTCTTTGCATGGTAACAAAGAACAGAAATGACTATCATTTTTCCTGGGGTTTCACCAGAGACAGAGAATTTAACATCAAACAACAAAAAAAATCACCTTTTTCATTCAGTCTCAGCAACATTTTTGTCACTAAGGTAACAATTGCACAGTATAGTTTACCTGGTAGGTACTATTCTTTCACGCTCAATTGCTGTTTCCTATGTGCAGCCAGCCAACTGAACTATCAAGAGTGGAGCATATGCAGTTTTCTTTCTCTGACAAAAGCCACCTGTGTTTCAAGTCCCTTTAACAAACCCAGGCTGCTGCTATCTAGAGCCTTTTTTCTTCCTAGATTTGAAACAGTTTCATGGTCTTCATGCAAAATGTCCAAATGGAGATTTTATCTTTTTTTTGTTTTTAACTAGATTTTAAATTATTTTCTAATATGCTCCAGGATTAAAAAGTTTGTTGTCCAGAAACAGCATATTTTGGATTCTGTGACAGCAGGTCCGGTTCAGCCCAAGCCTGAAGATGAATCCACAAAATCTTTTTGACTGTAGTCCACTTACAAATTCACCTCACAGAGTTCCATGCTATTGGCACAGTCAGCAGCTTATATTCATAAAGAAGCGTAGCTCTTCCATACTATGGCAGCTGAATTGCAAATGCTTACTTCAGGTCAAGGCTAACATCTTTGATAGGGAAACCTTGCCTTACAGCTGTCGATGTTGTACCTGCCCTGTAGATCAAGGACTTCATTTTAGTAAAATCCAGCTGTGTAGGCATGGTGTTCAGTTTATCTCTGAGTTAGAATGCATTCCTCTGGAATAAAGAGCACTTTTTAATTCTAAATAACCTCCTTCTCTATACCAAACTCATCTCATGGATATTATTTAACAGGAGTAAGTCTTTTAAGGCCTAATTAAATTTTACTTCTTTCTCCGTTTCATAGAAATTAAAGAAAAAAATTTAAGCCCGGTGGTATTCAGAATTTTTGTGTGTAAACTGTATTTGGCATCATTGAGTTGCTGTGACTTGAAATCCCATATTTGTTTATAGCATCATGGAATTTTTTATACTCAAATATCTTTAGTTACATTCAGGACCAGCATCTTGTGAAGTGGTGTCTATGCTTTAGGAGGGGGTTTCCTTTGCGCTTAGCTTCTGCAGAAGTTCAGCAGTATGATTAGTTGCTTAGTCAGTACTGCTAACGGGCTGGGTTTATTTATTATTACTGTGGAATTCACATGTAAAAAGATAATGCCCATTTATAACTCAGTTTTCCTTTGAGACATCTTTCACTTTTGATGCACGCTGATCAATTTTCTGAGTCTTCGTTACTGTTGGTTACCTTGAATTGCTGCATTTAGATCTTACAACTCCGAAACTTCAGGTAGGGCCAGATGTGTGTGTTTGCTTCTGGAACTGGTCAGGCAGTTCTGTTGCTTTCTGCTGGATTTACCAAAAACTCACTGCTTTATTCTTTCTTTCATCCTTTTTTCTAATGTTTCGATCAATATGTTTGCAAAAACAGGTAAATAGATCGATTCTTGTATCTGATGATGTTACTTATGTTACTCTGTGTAACTTGCCAGAATCTCATTAGGGAAGGGGAGAATCAAATGGAAGCAAAGGGGCTGCAACTGGAGAGCACTGAGTGAGCTCTTGCTTGCTAAACCCTACAGCGACGTGATCTCACTCTGAGTTTGAACTCTGCTGTGTATGTCTTCTCTGACATACTCTCTACCTGGAGAGTATTCTTGAATGAAGGGTTCATATAAAAGAAAATTGCTTAAATTATAGTAGCTGAATATACACTCCTTCAGAAGCTGAGACGAGTTGTTGCTATCCTTGTTTTGCCATTTGAATTTAGAAGATATGGTGGGTATACTTCATGGCTGTTATTGCATGGCTGTTATTGTCTTCCACCTAGAAGGATTACCAGGCTCTTTCTTCTCTTTTCACAATAGCACATTGTAACTGGATAAAAGGATGATTAGGAATGTGTTTCAAAAGAGCTTGGAATTTGTTACATCACTAAAATGAAGTGTCTAGATTTTTTTTAGACCAAAACAATTCTGCAAATGAGAGCTACTAGATCTGCGTAGTTTTGTTTGGTTCTTTCAAAATCTGTCTGTAATTAAAATGTTTGGAAGTAGACTTCTTCTGAAAATGTGTTGAAGTAAGATGTAATATCTTTAACAAATCAAATCTGTGTGTTTTGTTGGATAACATTTTATATTTTAACTAACAGGTGTACAGGAGGCCTGTTATACGGGTAAGATTACCTTTGGCTAGCAGTAAAACAGCCTCCTACCTGTTTGTCTTTTGTGCTGTGTGAGATCTTGGTGTGTCAAGCATTCTTCTTTACTTCATTAATGGTTTTTATGAACCAGTCAGACCATTTTGCTATGCAGTGTAACAGCTTCTTTGCCATAGAAATGCTTTATATACATTACAATGTTTTTGTGAGCAATAAAAGTCAATGTGTAAGAGAGCAGTATTTTTAAATTATGTTATGAATGTGCAATACTAACTTCAGTTTTATTACATTAATTTTGACAAAATGGATGCTTGCAACTGAGGCTTACATGCTTCGGACTACAGAATACTGTATTAGCAGCTCTAACGTGTTATCTATGCTAAAGAATATTAGTGGTAAAAGTGTTACATCTATGTCTATCCTATTTAAATAAGATACCAAATCATACGTGCCTTTGTACAAGGTTTACCTTAATTGTTACCACCCGGTAGTAGGATTGAAAATTAGGTTTGAAGTTAGACACTAGTGCAATGACCTGCATCTTTTTAATGATAATTTTGAGACTAGGTCTTGCCCATTGTTTATTGGAGGTACAAAAAGGACATGCCTTGTTTTCTTGTTCGTCTCTCTTACTAACATTTATGGAGTGAGAAATTATCTGGATAGTGTTCTGACATTGTTCATGAAACGTGTCCAACACTTTTATTCAAACAAAGACCTTTTGTTCACTCTCAAACCAAGAGATGAAGTCTGAATGATTTCTTTTTCTCATCAGTTGTTTACATATTTGAAAATGATGTGTTTAGTCCAATCATACAAATCCACAAGTTGATAATTTTTTTCTTCTAAATAGATAGCTCTTGAAATAATTGGTCTGGGTTGAGTAACAAAAATTGATTGTTTTCATTCAGTTTTTCATAGTTCTTTGTAAAGGCTTTGATCTTCGAATGATCTGCTGTGCTTCTCTCTCTTTCATTTGTTTAAAATCTCTCGGTGTATTTGCTGGTTGTCCTTCTGGTTTTCTTCCAGAGCTGACAATATCTACTTTGCATTAATTTCAGAAGTAACATTTTTATGGTCTGAAATTTAAGTAATTTCTATGTTAGGAGTCCTTTATAATTTGAAAGGGTTTTTTAATTAATTATAACTTCTTAAACTCTTGTAGCGTTCAAATTATCTGCTAGATATCTGAAGTCCTTCTAAGTTTTTCTTTTTGGAGGGTTCTGTAGACATACTGTAAAAAGAAAAATTGACTTTAGGAAATATTTGTAAATTTAGACTGAGGCTGGTTTTACAGTCTATCAAGTGAGAAGTTCTTTGCATGTGAACTGGGAATAACAGACTGTCATGAACACAACTTCTCTCCAGTTAATAAAGAAAGAAGATGGAAGAACAATTTTGGCTGAACATATTAAAACAATTACTTCAGATGACCCAATGACATTTGTGCTTCTCTCTGTAGTGCATGGGGACCTTATGTTTTTTAAAGAGATTTAATTAATATTCAGGACTCCTGCCAATATGATGCAAAAAAAAATTAACTTAAAAATGTGAATTGCTTACATATATTGCTATGAGGAGTAATTTTATGTTCTGTAAAGTTACTGACCTGGTTTCCGGCAACACAGAAATTGAAGGAAAAATATATGAAACCATAAAGCTGAAGGTTCAAACACAGTAAAGCATTTTTTAAAATTGTCTCGATACTTCTATTTGATGTCGACCTGTTTTTTTCCTTGAAAGATTGCATGAATTTTCCCCTAATGCTACCATTGCAAGCTGTACTCAGTTTCTTCTATTGATAAGCATGTGGCATACTTTGAATTAATTTTCTTCACTGTAAGGTTGTTTGTGGTAAAAAGACAGTACATACTTTTATGTTCTTATCTGCCAGCACTCACTCTTTTGTGAAAAGGGAGTAAATTTTTCATTTTGTGTTGTGCCAAATAACATTAAAAGGATAGTGCTAATAGCTTGGATTCCTTTCTGTGGAAAGTAGTTTGTGCCAGGAGTGGAAGATTTTGAATAGTTAAACTGGAGTTAAAGTATATGCTGTCTTTTTAACGAAAGAAAAAAAAAAGGAAACAAAAAAGAAAAGATTCTGTCCTTTCACCTGTTGTCTGCATGTTTTTTCCCGTTACTTCTCTCTTGCCCTACTGCTGCCTCATGCAATGCAGGAGATTCAGGATGGACACAATGGCTATCATTCTGAAGCAGAACCTGATCAGGTGGCAAGTTTTACTCATCTTTCATTCATTAACTGTGTAGCAAGGTACTATATATTAGTACTTGTACAGTACATACATACCTTATATTTCTCATGCAAGAGAATCCAGAGAAAGCATTTAGTGTGTTAACTCCTTATGTGCTAGGTAGGGTTTTTGTGTAACGTCATATAGTCTAAAATGTAATACTGCACATAAGCCCCTATCTGACAGAGCACATCTGTCCTTCTACGTTCTTAAGTATTGCCTAATTCTCTACATATTGACTGTTGTGATTGGGTGCTGAATAGAAAATTCTGTTAGTTTCCAAGAAAATCTAAAGCCAGAGATCAATTTAAGTATCTTTAGAAATTATTTCTTAATGAGGGCTTGGTGTAGTTTGTTTGGAGGCAGACAGATCCTACCAATTATTTGTATGGGGATCAGAGCTGTAATACAAAGGAAGAGTTAGTTATTTACTGTAACGTGGCCCGTTATACCTATTCTCGCTTCAGGATTTAAAAAATTTAAACCTTAATATCTCATTGTGTTGACCTGAGAGAAATCACTTTCTCACGTGATCCTTAAAAGTCCCACAAACTCTTTTATTCTTACTTAAAATCTGTAGTATGTTATAAATCTTAGCCGCCAACAAAGGACCCAGAGGATCAATCCTGTATCATTCAGGAATGAAGCCATTTACCTAAATGAAAATGTATGGAACTAGCCCTTATTTTAAAATTGCTAATTGTTCTTCTGTATTTCATTATTACTTCTTTCTTAATCTGACCTTCTGGATCCAAAATTCCTATAATGGACCTCTTCCATAACTTGTGGCACTCTCAGTAGGGTATTGATTGAAATAGAGCATTGTGGGGTGCTTCTGACTTCTTGTTATCAAAAATACAAAGTTAAAATTTAAACTAAATAACGCTTCTGCCATGTAATTATCTCTGACGAAAATGCTCAAATATTAAATAAAAAACATTAAGAATAGAAAAACATTTAATATGAGCTTCAAATGTTCTCAAGTAGATAAAATACTCAAAAAAATACTTGCATTTGGCAAAGACTAACAAATTATTAATTACAAATTTGGGCTGATCATATTGTTAATATTTTTGTATGCTATATGTAGCTAGCATGTGAAAATACTTGTTGCATCAATGCTTTATTACTAATATGCTACTAACAGGTACGTCTGTGTAATATTTTTAACACTGAGTTTTGTGTTTGGTTTTGTTTTTTTAACTATGGTACTGTTTAATGCAGTTGTGCCTTGTAAAAATAGATACACTTCTTGTGTTCCAGTAATCCGGTAGTGAAAGCACTTTGCATCAAAATGTATCGATGTAGTACAGATGGAAAGTGAGATTTACTCATGGTTTTGGATTTCTGCCAGGCACTGCGGGATGGAAACAAACTAGCACAGATGGAAGAGGCTCCACTTTTTCCGGGAGAATCAATCAAAGTTATTGGTAAGCATACTATTGAGTACTACACCGAATACTATTAAATCACTAGTTTATGTATTTAAAAACAGAATATTATTTCCTTTTGACTTGTGTTATTTTCATTTAATGTCACTTCAGATTAGCTGATTTGATATGGTTTTCTTTTCTTTGTCTTTTAAATCCAAATGTAGGCAGGAGAAATCAGTTCCAGAGGATGACTTGCTCCATATAGATAATTTTTTTTTTTCAAGGGTTAGTTTTTTTCATATAGGTGTATGGGTTGTACTTCTACTTGTGGGTGCCAAACATACTTCATAGGTTCAAAAGCTTCAAAATGGTGATAGCAAAGAAGGTGAAGTTATGGAAAACTTAGTTTCCAGTTCTTAATGAGATTTATTTCAATTTGGCCTGTGACAACGAGCTCTGCGTTAGCAGTACAGTACTTGACCAGGAAAGAATAGTAGCTCTTTCAAAGATAAGTGAAAATGAAGATATGGGCATATAACTGAATTCATTGGAGGACAGTTGCATAGACATCAGCAATTGCCTGTTTGGATGCTCTCTTTCTGGGGTGAGTGTGGGTGTTTTACACCTCAGGGCAAGGACCAGAGCTGCCTGCAGCTAAGAGTACCAGCAGGATGCTTTGTACCTGCCAGCCCTTACTGCAGCCCATGCTAGCTGAGCCCAGCCCAGTCACTCAGTAGTTGCTGGGCAGCAGTGGGATGGAGGAATTTGATTGTTTTCATTGTTGAAGTAAAGACAGCTTTTTCAGTCATGACAACATCTGAAGAGTAGGCTTTCCTATAGAGGTCGAGCATCAAAATCTTATGGAACTGCAAAAATCCTGCTATTTTTAAATGGAAATAGATTTTTACGTACAAATTTCTATAATAGTTAAACAAAGCTTTAATTCGTCTGTTTTCCAGCTAAAGATGTTATGTATATCTGTCCATTTATGGGAGCAGTCAGTGGTACACTAACAGTGACGGACTTCAGAATGTATATCAAAAGTGTTGAAAGGGTAAGACTTCACTATCTATCTGGATATTGTTTCAGGTAGGAACGTTGCCGAAGTAGATTTCAGAAAGTGACAAATTTGGTGTAAGTGAAGTATGATGTTCTGCAGCAGTCTATTAAATAGGAATTATAGTTGACTGTTGAAACATACGCTAATTATATTTTTTTGTGTTCCTCCTCATGTAACAAAATTCATTTGTTTTATATACAAATTTCAGGATCCACCTTTTGTTGTTGATGTTCCCCTTGGAGTCATAAGTAGAGTTGAAAAAATTGGAGTACAGAGCCATGGAGACAACTCGTGTGGTATAGAAATAGTTTCCAAGGTACGGCATAGCAGAGATTCATTCATATTAAAGTATTTTTATTTCATTTTTCTCTAAGAGGAATCTCCATGCACATGTGCTGGTTTTCTGTCTGATCAGTTCCCTGTATTTGAACGCTGCTTCATTTAGGTAATATATTTCAATTCCTCGTATGACACTTGCAGTCTTAAGCACTTCTGCCTTTTGTCTCAAGAGCGAATTCAAAGGAAAAATGGCTATTTTTATGATATGTAATGTCTATCCTAGCCATCTGATATGAACATTTACAGAATGTTGTTCTAATGTGGGTTAGATGATGTCAGTGACTTAGTGCTACATACATACCTTCCTTCAATCAAATTTCTTATAACTGCTTTTTTTTTTTTAATTTATCATTGAATAAAATAGCGTAACTTATTTTTGACAGGATATGAGAAATTTGCGGCTGGCCTATAAACAGGAAGAGCAGAACAGATTGGAGATTTTTGAAAACCTTGTAACACGCGCATTTCCTGTTTCTAATGGGCTGGTAAGTCTTAAGATGTAGAGAAGGCTGTCACTGGTTCTCCTCTTTTTGGAAAGTGTAGGTGGGGAAATACAAGGGCTGTATAACAAACATTGAAATGTTGATTCATAAAATCTGTTACAGAGCAGGCAAGGTACTCTGACCCTGTTTCCTTTTTGTATTAATTTGTAAAACATTATGCGATGTCCTACTGTCGGTGAAGTTAGTTAAGTTGTACATAACCCTTGAGATCTAGATTTGCCTAATGTTGCTGATTAAAAATACATATGTATTGACTCTTATTTTCTGCAGTAAATAATTCAGTCTAGAAGTTCTGTCTAAAACAAATAGGTACAATTAGTCTTACTACTAGTTACTGAGGAACTGGTTGGGACGTAGGAAAGAATTTCCTCATCCTGGCTTTGCCATTGATGTGATGTGATCACAGGCAAGTAATTTCAACTCTCTCTGACTCTTTCCTATCTTTATTTTGTTAATTACATAGCATGTACTTGAAGGAGGAAACTGTCTTTTGTTTTCTTTCTAGCACAGTGTTCTCCAGTCTTGACTGAAGGTTTTAAGTCTGCTGTTAAAGAGTTGTAGAAGTGTTAAGTTGGAAATATTAGAAGGCTCACTGTTTTGGAGCTTATTGTGCATACAGCCCATTAGACAGTAATTTGTGCCTTTGCTTTTTTTGTCTTTAGCCTCTTTTTGCATTCAGCTATAAAGAAAAGTTTGCTATTAATGGCTGGAAAGTGTATGATCCAATGGCAGAATATAAGAGGCAGGTAAGATATATAGGTACTTGGTGTATTATTTTATTCTCCATCTCCCCCAGAGCCATTTAAATAACAAAAAAATATTAAAGAAAACTCAAAATTTTCAGCTCTAGCTACATACAGAGGCTGTCTAGATCTCATTTTTAGATAATAAAATGCAAGTGGCCTGACTTTGAGAGTGTTGAGCACCTGCTAAAGTTGATGGAGATAACACGTGCCAAGTACTTGAGCAAATTGGTCTATCTTAACATGCATTCTTAAATCCACATTTACCAAGTGCTGTTTCTGGAAAATATGGGCTTTATAAAAATTTGTTTGTATTTGTTTTTAATGCTGTTTGAATAGCAGCATTAAACAGAAGAGTAACTGCAGTTTGTTGTTGTAAATCTACAATTTCCTAGTTGCAAAAGTATTTTTATTTCACTATATGATCGCTTTTTACCCAAGTGTGCACCCTTTTCAAATGGTTATTTAAAAAAGCACAAGGCATATAAACATAGCACGTAACCACAGCCACAGACACTTCAGGACATCCTGCTCCCACATGGGCTCATCCACAGGTCACAGTCCCTTCGGCTCGAGTTCACACCTGAGTTCCAGCCTGTCCAGTACAGCAGCACAGACACAGCAGTGATGTCCGGGCCACCTGCCAGCCCAGGCACAGCGCCGTTGCTGTTATCAGAGTGTTGGCAGGCACGGCGCAGTAAGATGATCAGCAGTACAGCACGACGGCACGCAGCGAAAGCAAAAGGCAGCCGCTAACGAGCACCAGAGTCTAATATACAGTAAGGCAAGCAAGTCCCATGGCAAGAACAGGAGCCTGCCCTTTAATAGCTAAACAGCAATAACAGCTATAAATTCGATCCAGCACACTCCAGTCAAACCTGTCATTATCTTGAACCCTTTGAGCTCCACGTTGGGCACCAAAAAGGACTGATGGGGTTTAACCCCAGCCGGCAACTAAGCTCTACACAGCCACTCACTCACTTCCCCGCAGTGGGATAGGGGAGGGAATTGGAAGAGTCAAAGTGAGAAAACTCATGGGCTGAGGAAAAGGCAGTTCAATAGGTAAAGCCAAAGCTGTGCAAAGCAAAACAAGGAATTCATTCACTACTCCTCATGGGCAGGCAGATGTTCAGCCATCTGCAGGAAAGCAGGGCTCCATCACACCTAACGGTTACTTGGGAAGACAAATGGCATCACTCCGAACGTCTCCCCTTCTTCTTCCCCCAGTTTTATATGCTGAGCATATAAATATCCCTTTGGTCAGTCGGGGTCAGCTGTCCTGGCTGTGTCCCCTCCCAACATCTTGTGCACCCCCAGCCTCCTCACTGGTGGGGTGAGGAGCAGAAAAGGCCTTCACTCTGTGTAAGCACTGCTCAGCAGTAATGAAAACATCCCTGAATTATCACGACTGTTTTCAGCACAAATCCAAAACATTGCCCCATACTAGCTACTGTGAAGAAAATCAACTTCATCTCAGCCAAACACAGCACACACATCAGTTTTAAAGATAACAAATAGGAAAGACTTTCAGTGTTTTGGTTTTTGGTTCAATATGAAGACCTAAAGTTTATACCTTATTTAGAAGAAAAATGTGGGCATGCTTTTTTAAAAAAGTATGTAGCATATAAAAATTTTCATCACCCCAAACTCAGGTATGTAAAGGTCTAACCTGAAAAATACAAAAATGTTTTGCTTTCATACAGGGCTTGCCCAATGAGAGTTGGAAAATATCAAAAATCAACAGCACCTATGAGCTTTGTGATACATATCCAGCTATTCTTGTTGTGCCAACCAGTGTAAAGGATGATGACCTCTCAAAAGTGGCAGCATTTAGAGCAAAAGGCAGAGTTCCAGTAAGTGAAAATTTTACGAGGAGATATAAGTGCTCTACATATTTGTAGCTTTCTTTTAGGCTTTTTTTAAATAACAGCGGGCCAGCTTCCCTTCTGAAAGCAGGGGACAAAAAGAGAAGAATTAGGCTTTGATGGGTTTAGAACTGAAGAGAGCAACACAAATGTGAGTCTAATTGTTTGATTATTGTGCCATGTAATACATTTTTGTTTGGAGTTAACACTTCTAAGCCACAGTGCTATCTGATGCTAATTCACATATTAGCTTGTGTTCTGATTTGGTGTGGAATGTGTTACAGCCATAGTGATTTTTCTGAGAATAGACAAGTTTTGCAGGTAGCATAAGAACGTCTTTAAATACGTTAGATGGTGACCGTTTTCATGCTGTATATCTGCTTAGCAACGTAGTGTACAGGTCCATAGACTTCCACATGGAAGTTGTTCTTTTTTTCTAATTAGTAAGATCCAGTAGCAGGCTTAGTTTCTATTAGAAATAAAAGCTAAGATGTTTAGAATAACTTTGTATTTCAAGCTCAGATTTGCTATGAGCAGTGCTAGGGTGCTGTCAGTATAGTTTTGCATCAGGTTGTCCTTAAATTTGCATTTGTTGATTTGCCAGGAAATAATGCCATGTAGGCAGTGTGGTTGTCTAACTGCACTTTGGCCTGCTGCTTTTATAGTAGTTTAGTAAACTAAAATAATTTTCTTTTATTCTAGGTGTTATCCTGGATTCATCCTGAGAGCCAAGCAACAATAACACGATGCAGTCAACCATCGGTAGGCCCAAATGATAAGCGTTGCAAAGAAGATGAAAAATATTTGCAGACAATAATGGATGCCAATGCTCAGTCACATAAACTTATCATCTTTGATGCCAGACAGAATAGTGTTGCAGATACAAACAAGGTAGGCTGGTATTGTAACTAGCATTGGTAGCTCTATCTTTATTATAAGGCTGAAGATTGAGTAAGAGATGAGGATGAGCAGAACTTGATAAGGGATATAAAAGGGTCTCTAAAGAGGGCATGGGAAGGAAGGTAAGTTGCTTGTAGCGTTTTGGAAAGGTAGGCAGGAATTGAAGGCAGCATGAAGACATAGCTGAGAAATGCTGCAGTAAAGCCCACAGAAGACCAAAGGTTTCAGTAGTAAAAAGAGGATGGTATATGAATGTATTATCAAATGTAAGCTATTACAATTAGAATTTCTTTCACCTAAAAAAGCTACCTTAGTGCTTCTTAGGAAAACAAAAGCCAAAAAAATGTTTTTATTAGTGATAAAATAATCCTTTCTCTCAGAAAATTCTGAAACCTGACCAAAATAACTCGCTCAGCCTTGTACTGAAGTCCTGTACATGTTCTTTTCTTTGTCTGTTTTTTCTTTTTGAATGACAGGCAAAAGGTGGAGGATATGAAAGTGAAAGTGCCTACCCAAATGCAGAGCTGGTCTTTCTGGAAATTCATAATATACATGTAATGAGAGAATCCCTGCGTAAACTTAAAGAAATAGTTTATCCTACTATTGATGAGACTCGGTGGTTATCAAATGTGGACTCCACACATTGGCTGGAATATATAAGGGTAAAATATTTTTGATGTGAAAAATCAACTGTTTTTTTAAACCATGTTTTTAACTTGCGTTTCTAAAAATATTACTAAAATAATGTCTAGATTTAAGCACGTTGCTATGATCAGGATAATCTTGTTTAAAAGCTTAATATTTAAATGGTCACTTAGAACATAGCATTTTAAGCATTCCATAATAACTGTGTATTTCCAGTTTTATTTATTGGTAGGTAATGAGTTAATTCCTGATAGCACATTAATGTATTTAGTGTTGGACAATGTTTTATTTTCTTGAGAGGGAATGTTTGTGAGCAGTCCAGGGTTATCCCTGCTTTTTGGAAGAATGCCCTGGGAACTTCAGATTATATTTGAACAACTGCCAAAAGGACTTGACTGCAAATTCTGCAGTCTTTCTCATCCTTCCCTCCCTCAATGCAGTGTTAGTGTTCATGTGTTGGGCACCTACATTTTCATGGGCTGTTTATAGGCAGTGCTCTACTGTGTTATAATGTGCTCTATTATTAAACATAGTATTAAAATAAATCACTACCATACTCAGTTTTACAGTCTGTTTCACTAACCTCTGAAATGCTTTTAGAATAGATTATTTCATTACCACATTCACTTCCCTGTTTATGATGAATATGGATGGAATGTAATTTGTTTTATTAGCAACTGGTTCAAATGTCAGTCATGCAAAACGTGTTTGGGATTGTTCATTAGTTTTACTCTTCTATTAGCTAGTGCTTGCTAACTGCTGGATGATAGCCAGCAGAGGGAGCAAACACTTAAATTAAGACTTAAATTTAATAATGTTTTGCGAACAATTTAATTTTCTTGTTCTCTTGAAGTTGGACTATTTCACACAGCTTTGGGAATCTGAGTATCTGGAAACCTTTTCTTATCAGCCTGGCCTTAAATACAATAGTCTAGTTTTAAAAGTGGAGTTACTTGGGCCAGTGGTCACCTTTCATTGACATTGACTTCAGTGGAATTCCTGGGCTTAGATGGTGTCAGAAGTGGACCTTGATTCCACTGTTGCACAGATGACAATAGCACAGCAATTTGAAATTTCATTTAAATTATTTTAAAAGTTGACACACATGTAACATTCTTCATGTACCTGACCCTTACATGATACTTCATGTTATGGTATTGACAGCACAAACTGCAGCCTGATTTCTTAAAAGCTGCCTTTACTGTGTTCACAGTGTTGATAGTATCTCCCTGTGCTTTTATCCAAGAATTGCTTGCCTTCCTTGCCTGTTTGATTTGGCTTGTAATAGCAATTAACAAATCCACAGCTTTACTCCAACGCATCTTCTGTTTTCCGGGCTCAGACCAGTGTGATTGTGTCCCAGTTTAATGTGATGCATTATTGGAAATTCACCTTCCTAGCACTGGGCACCCACAGCACTTTGAAGACGGTCCAGGAGTGTCTGGGGAGGCACCAGTAATGTTCTGTGTGTGAAGACAGTAGTAACAACAGGAGTAGAGTCACTTGGTGCTTTTTGCACACCCAGAATGTTTCCTCATGACCTCCAGGGTATTTTCTGTCTTTCAGGGTAGAACTTGTGCTTTTAATTATTTTTAAACCAATTCTTATTTTCTAAACCAGTCCAAAGCCAGTTATTCATTAGGAGCCCTAACTGAAATACTGTAATGGTTGCTAAGTTTTGAAACATCTATAAAGAATAATAATAGTTTGTGGTGGAAGCGGTTTTCTAAAGGCTTTTGTCCAAAGTAGAATAAAATGCTTCACCTACTCCACAGATATTTACTGAATTAACAGTAACTCTGTTTTCTGTCTCCTATTCTCTGCTTATTGCCTCTATGTGTTCTATTCTTTTATTTTCAGCTGTACTCCTTCAGAGGCATCTGTGTTCTCTTCAGCACAATTTAGAGCAAGCTATTACATACCTATATGTTAGATATATTAGTTTTCTGCCTTTATTGAAGACTAAACTGTTTTAATATTTGCACTTTTTTAGTGCAGTAGAGCTTTGTAAGGAAATAATTGGCAATTAACTAGTTCAGACCACAAACTCTATTCACCCATAGAAGCTTTTGTATAGTTTCCTGATATTTCTATCCTGGCATCCTTCAGTTTTATGATAAGAGATACGATCAATGAAAGATATAATCAATTAAAATTGTCTCTGAAGCGTGGTTCTTGAAATTGCTTTGAAGACTAGTCTTGTGCACAGCGTCTCCAGTGGATGCTGGCTTTACTATTTACCAGAAGATATTTTTACATGCCTGGGAAGGGAAAAATGCAAGTATTTTGCAAGATTCCATTTTGTGATGTTGGAATGCGGAACAGGGATGTCTTCTGTGGTCCTATTCTAGTGGCTGTGTTTTTTCACATATTTTTCAGTGCCATGATAGGTCATGTTACAGAGACAAATCTTCACAGGAGATAGATTATTTAAGTTTTTAAAAACTACAGAGCAGCATAAAAGAACAAGAGAGGGTTTTTTGTGGGGGAGAAGAATTACAAGTTCACACAGGTGATCTCAGTCCTGTGCCATCTCCACCCTTTGCTTTCCAGCATGCTTCTGAATCCACACTATCAATGGTCTGCTCATGGGTTGAATACAGTGTGTACTTCGTGCACGCACAAATCAGCACAGGCTCCCAGCCAGGGGTTTCTGCATTTGTTTGGGTTGTGTTTTGATTTAGATTAGCTGGATAGTTTGTCCCTTTCTCTAAAGCTAGTAGTTGAGAACTGAAAGCTGAGGAAGAAAGAGTGACCGATTACTGTGAAAATGCACTTTGAAAACATTGAGCCTTCAGCCTTTTGAATAGGTTGCAGTATTTGTGCATTTTCATCATGATACAGAATTTCAGATTTAATTTAGAGAAGGGAATCCCAGGTTCTTTAGCTGGTAAGAACTCTCTCCTGGACAACAGAGTGCATAGTTTTTGTACCTCTAAGAGTATGCATGCCACCATTTGAAAGTCTCTAATTTAAAGCAATGTCATCCAGATGATTATGTAATTAATCTGAAATTGTAAAATATATTAACCATAAGAGTATAAAATTATAACTTTTTTTTAATAGAGTTTTGTTTAGTATTTAATATCCTTGTTTATTTTTGTTTATCTAAGATGCTTCTTGCCGGAGCAGTAAGAATTGCGGATAAAATTGAATCTGGTAAAACATCTGTAGTGGTACATTGCAGTGATGGTTGGGATCGAACTGCACAGCTTACTGCGCTAGCTATGCTTATGCTGGACAGCTATTACAGAACTATCAAGGGATTTGAAGTTCTCATAGAGAAAGAATGGATAAGTTTTGGACACCGATTTGCAATGGTAAGCTGAAAGAATTAGTGTGCAGTTTGTCACCTTTTATTTTGAATAGTGTGTTTTCCCACAGTAATTTGCTGCATTTTAGTTATTATCTTTGGTGTCCTTTTAATGGTGTGAGTGTGTCAGAGAATTGTGACCTGTTCATTTTTAACAGGAAATGTGTGTGTGAGGTATAATGTAAAGTAAATAAGAATTAAGTGGCTTGAACATAATGGTTAAAAAAGAAATTGCATGGCTTTTTTGTGCAGAAGAGGGATTGTAATACATTGCTTCATCTTTAACAGTCTTATGAATGGAGAAACAAGGAAAACAATTAAGGTGTCTAGAAGGTAAAATTGCTGGAACCATTACTCTGATTTAAGGTTGAAGTGTTTATTTAACACATGGGCTAGTGGAGAATTACAGCATAAATTATTATGACATTTTGTGAGCTCTGACTCTAAGATGCTTTAGGAGAAATGACATGTACTTATGGCAGGTGGATATGGAATAATCATTTCAGTACAGTCTTAGTAAATACCTACCAGTTTGATCCACTGGTAGAAATTAATGGCTGTGCAGTGAAAGATGGGGAGACAACTGGCACAGCTTTGTTGACCAAGTGTCTTTCCAGCTCTGCTCAACAGCAAGGACATGTCCGTAAGTCAATATTGGGATGCATTTTTAGTAGTTGAAAACTGCAGGTTAGCGTTATGGAAGATTTACTTGTCTTATTCACCACTGGAACGTATTTAAGAGTTACTTGGCTTTAAAGTGTTGGGGTGGTACTGTAAATACACCAGACTGAAATGAAAAGCTTGGTTTGACTTTCAGCGAGTAGGACATGGAGATGATGATCATGCCGATGCAGACAGATCTCCCATTTTCCTTCAGTTCATTGACTGTGTTTGGCAAATGACAAAGCAGGTAAGATGCTTAAGAGTATATTTCTATGAGGTCTCAATCTTTATCTTGGAAACATAATTTATGTAGGAGAGCACATTTCTTTGCAGAGCAGTAGCGTGTTTTCCTGAAGTTGGTCGCACTATGGCTGCACCATGCACATGTAAGTGTGTACATTTTTGCTCAAAGTGAGGTACAAGGAGCTAGAGCAGAAGTATTGACTTGAAACCAAAATACCAAAAAACCAAAAAGAATCCTTTTTGTTTAAAATAGGCTTTCAGAGGATTCTCTGATTACATAAGTGAGGGTTATCGATGAGATAAATGCATATAAATAAATGCATTGCATATTCACTGGTGGGGTAAATGTTCGTATGGATTTATATTGTCCTTAAGAAACAGTAAAAATCCAGGCTGATTGTGAACTGAGGGGAGGACAGGGTTCTTCATGTATGTCTCATGTGAAATGTAAGTTAATGTTGGTATCATTATGCATACAAGACAGCATTTCTGACATACAAGCTTCGGGTGAATTTTCTTGCTTCCAACACTGTTTTTACCTCGGGATCAGGGGATATCTTTGAAATTAGTGATATTTAAGATAACAAAATATTAAAATTCTCAATTTTTTTTTCTGAATATGTTAAGTTATAGAATGGCTGTAGCCTTCATTTTCCTTATTTGTAACTCCCTGAGCATAAAATGAAGATTTCTATGAGTTTTTATATTGCTATTCTTCAACAGCATTGCTGAAATAGGTTGTCCACGTGAAGACTTTATTTCCAAGTAAATCAGAAGTGCTTGACTCCGTTTTTTCTTCTCTCTTTTTTTTTTTTTTTTTTTTTTTTGTTTCTTCTCCTTGAAGTCTAACATAGATCTGCGCTTTTATGGTAAAAGCTATTATACTGAAGTCTGTATAGTATGTGATTTTTTTGAAGAGAGGAGGGTAATGGCTCCATATGATGCTACTCCCAGCTCTCTTACCTTAGTCTTCTTGTTCTGAACATGGTTCTTAAAAAACTTACATCATAGTTTCCAAAGCTTGTATTCAAAACAGTCGTCTTCAGTGCTTTATGAAAGTTCCCTGCTGGGCCCTTGTCCAGAGTCCCTTGAAGACTTTCTCTTTCTGTGTATCTATATTAATGTGCTGTTTAGTGTGGCTGGAGAAAATAAATGAAAAATTGTGCCTCTCCTCAGAGGGAAGCTAATAACAATAGCAAAGAGAAGCAATTCTAAACACCTGGTAGGAACAAAAGTCCTCTGGGGAGATCCTTAATTGAGAGCAGCCTCTTCTATTTTTGTGATCTCCCTTGCTGCCTCCTATTTCTTGCTATAAACAGTTGACTTCCCTCTAGTTAAAAAAAAAAAAAAGTATGGGGGCGTGGGGGAATCTGTGAAACATTTTGCCAATATCACATCTGTTCAAAACCTGGATCCAGAAACTGTTCTGAAATTCATGAACAGCGGTGGCATTGAAAAATCATTAATGTTACAGCAGGAAAAAAATGGAAAATGTCATTTTTGGAGAGCTTTTGCCTACTTATTTTTATTTTTCATTTGAAGATTATGATTATCTTGACATGGACCTGTGAAAACAAGGATTCTGTTTTATCCCTGTGTAGATCACTTACTTGTAAAACACTGCTAGTTTCATGCTTTAGAATCCATGGTAAACGTATGTGAAATGTTCCAAAGCTCAAATACATGTCAATGACTACGGGAGGGTGTAAGGGCTTGGGCTTGGGCATGGGCTCAAAGGAAGCAAATTTTCTCTTTGGGATTCTAAGAATTACATTCTTAAAACAGTTGACTTAATACAGTGAGAAAATCTCTTAACTTCCCACTAAGATACAAATTTCCGGATAGTTTCAGACAGACAATGAAACTTAATCCTTCACAGCCTTATATTTTCCCTTGTTTTCCATGGTTTTCATGACACACAAATACAGTAATAGGGAACATGAAAGCAGTACATTGGTACCAGATTTTAATAAAAAACATAGGGTAAAGTGATTTCCTTACTCTCTTAGTAAATTCTGGTGATTTTGAATAGCAGATGTCAAATTGGAAAGGCCACATGTGATCTGATGAAATACTGATGGCCTGTTAAAAATGAAATAAAACTGTAAAATTTGTATGTAGCATTGCAGCTCAAGTAGTGGCTTTCTACCTTTCATGCATAGTACCCACATAGGAGAAAGGTTTGTTTAAAGTTGATAAAGTTGCATCCTGTTTGTTAGCGGCTGTCATCTGTTGCCAGAGATGCGTTTTTCACTAGTTTCAGTAGTGTACTCTGTTATGATATCAAGTGTGCAGTTAACCTGATTCAGTCCAATTCTACAATCATAAGAACTATTCAGCAAAATGTTTCAACTTTAAATGCTACTGTAGTACCGAAGGAGTACATGGATTAAAAAGCAAGTTTATTTTGCATGTCTCTGAATCAGATGCCACTTGGCATCATCAGACTTTTAAACAAGAGAATTCTTCTTTCAAATACCTCCTTTACAAAAACCCCCAACAACTCCAGCAGCATCAAGTGGGAGATTTTAATGACCCATGTGTTCTCTCACAATTAGTGGATTTGACAAGAAGTAAATTTTCATTTGGGGAATTTTTCCACCTGAATCTTCAAACAGACGCTAATGGGCTTGGAACTACAGAGGAAAGCATTTTTAGGTCAGTGATTTTTCAGCAGCAGTAATAGAAGCTTTACAGTCTTGATACATCAGCTCCAACAGTACAACTCTTGTATCCAAAGACAGGATTTCAATAAAGTGCTATCACTTATTAATAAATTAGTTGGAGTGCAACCACTGTTGTATGGAATTTTGAATATGCTTCACTGGATTGGAATAGCGGTCGTGTCTGCATCCATCTGATTAGTATGGACCCGTCACAACACAGAACCCTAATGTGACAAGGCTCATTAAGTGCTTTCAGTTAAAGAGAGTCCCTTCAGGAGAGGCTTTGTCTTCAAAGTTGTTTCCAAATATCATTTTGTCCTTTGCAAATTATTTTTGCTCTCTGTATCTGATTGCTGCTTGGGGCTGGATGCAGGAGACTGAGGTCTGAGACCCACTGAACTTTCTCCTGACTTGATTTGGCACACCTGCTTACCAAGTTCTGTTCATACTTTTTTAAAATCATAGCTGTGTTGTTAACATCACTGTGTTGTAATTGAGTTTTGGCATGATTTCCTAGAGAGAAGGAAGTGCTCTAAGTGATAACTTTTGAACATGACTGAAGAAGAGAATTTGAAAATCTTAAGTTCCTATATGTTTTATGAAAACAAATGGTTAGGTGATTGAAAACAAAGAAGTTATTTGAGAGAGAAGCCCCAGTGTGAGCATGCCGTGCTGATGAACAGTGTGTAGTCCATAGCGGAGTCAGAAAAAGGAAGGCTCACATTCATTTTGTGAACCCTGATAATTTCCTTACTTAAAGTTTTCAGTTGAAAGTTGGTATGTCTTAGCTTGAGAAGTCTTGGAAAGAGAATGTTTTTGCAATGTTTGACTTAAATCGATCTTCCTTTAAAAGAACATTGCTTAAAACTTGCATCTTACTGGGTTTAATACAAGCACACCCATTGTGTGCGTTCAACATGAATAAATGTTCGCCCTTCATAAATCACAGATGACACTGAAGAGGAATTTCTGGATCAGCTAGTTCAGCTGCAGTCCCAATCGCTGCGTTATTCCTCCTAGCTATACTTGTCATCTTTTTTTTAAATTTTTTTTTTATTTAAAGTAGATCCTGAGTCACTCATGCCAAGGTGTTCAGAATTCTTCAGTGGCACATAACAGAAACCAGTCCACTGCTTTCTTCAGATCTGAAATACTGACTTGAGATTTTACCGTACAGCAGGAAATTCTTCCTTATGAATCTGTAACTTTGCATTTTAGAATTCTGTAAGGAATTTAGTGGGAATGAACAAAATTTGTTTCTTTTGTCCTGAAAATTAGTCTCGTATAACATTATCTTTCATGATAATGAAGGAAATGCTACTTCTTAAATCTTCCTTTAGTCTTCTAAATTTTTTTTCCTCCTAAATGTTTATCATTCCGTATCTGTGTTTGAGACCTGTCATACTGAATGCAAAGTTATTTTGACACATCAAGCAGTTGCCATATGTAGTCCTATCATAAAATTTGATTGGAGAAGGACCTTTTCCATCTGAATAGGTAGCAGCCCATGTGGTTTGCATTAATTTCTTCCTTTATGAGTTTTAGAGCACTACAGATTAAGATATATATTAAACATTTTGAGTGTTCTCAAATTTCTAACTCTTTTTCCTAGAATGTATTAGGTAACCTGTGCTTGTGAATAAAATACCTAGTGGTGCTCAGTGGAATAACAGTTCTTTCATTTCAGATGTACAGGATTTACTTTCCAACATAAAAGAAGAGGGATTAAAGGCTTATTGTACATAGCTGATGGTAAACTCAAGGGGTGAAATGGAGAAAAGTAACTTACTTGGGTAGAAAGTGAAAGAAACATTTTAAATATACGTTAAGCACATTGTACGTGCAGTAGTCTTTGTTATCCAATTCATTGCATGTTAAAATAGGAAATAAAACTCTTAAATGATATCATCGTCTTCCCCCCCCAATGATTTATTGTCCTATAACAAGAAAATAAAGCATATGTTGAAGACAATTTGGGGTGGGTTAGAATGGAATACTGTTCGAGCTCCTGAAAATGGATTGCTTTGTGTCACCAGTTTCACATTAGCTAATGTTTCTATGTTTGATTTCTAGTATACTTGCACAATGAATGTTAGGTTTGTCTCCAAAGAGTATTTATAAAGCAGTACATAGGTGAAATGAATTATTGCAATGAGAGTTACTGAAATCACAGAGTTTTCCTGAAAAGAATCACTAAATAAGAAAAAAAAAATCTTACCTGAATCTTTTGGTTATTACTTATGTCTGAATTTCTTCCTTTCTACACTGCTTAAAATAAAGTTTAAAGTAATTTTACCAATTTTTTATTACAGTTTCCTGCAGCCTTTGAATTCAATGAGTTATTTTTGATCACCATTCTGGACCACCTTTACAGTTGTCTCTTTGGGACTTTCTTATGCAACTGTGAAAAAGAGAGAGTAAAAGAGGTAAATAAATAGTGTTAATACACATTCTTAATTTGTTGAATTTATATGAAATGCTTAGAATACAAGACCTAAGAACATCTGAGATGTAGTTTTGGATACATTTGTCACATAGTCTTAAAAGACAAAGCGGACATGAAATTTCACGGTATGAGAAATATATACTGAATGCCCTGCTATTAAATGAGGTGGCACTTATTTTTCTTTAGTTACTATCTGTTCAGGGGGTTAAGGGTTTTAGAAAGTCCTCTTTCAGATATTTCTAGACAACATACACAATTTTAAATAATCATTATCAAATTTTCTTTGCATTTCTTTTGCTATTTCCAAAGGAACTCTTATGGCTGACTTTGCAGGTCACTTTAGGATATAATTAAATGGAACTTATGGTTGAAGACTATGGAAATTTGAAATATCTAAATGAACGAAGCTAGGACTCGATGAAGTACTTTGAGTTTGGAAAAAAATTTTAAAAGTTTGTTAATATTCCAAGTACACTTTTGCTTACTTTTGGCTTTGTTGTTTCTAATACTTAATATTTTTTTAAAGCAAGTATTTAGCTTTGCTGTTTTTTTGGTTTGTCTCTACTGCTTCTGTAGGGAGAAAGTTGCATGTAAATGCCACAAGATGGAGCTGAATAACATATTCTCAGCAAATGCAGGGTTTCCAGGCAACTTTCTTTCATAAATGAATAGTCAGATGCAATTCGCAGTAAAGAAATGCAATTTAAGACACAGCAGTAGTAGAAACACATGCTTTACAACACTGAAGGAGTGTAAAATTGCAAGATGAATCTGCTGTAAGTTCAGATTTCCAATCTTTAATCTAATCATGATTATGCTGATTACATTTAGAATAATATGACTTTCAGAAGTGCAAATAAAAATAAAATAGGCATTTTAAAGCATAATAACAATTGATATCAGCACATAGTGTGAGTGGGAGGATTGAATAATTATTTTTCACAGATGGTGTTTGGGATCTTCCAAACTACGTACCTCTTCACTGATTTTCTTGTCAAAGCTAATTTAATTTTTGTTTTTAGTTGCTCAGTGTGTAAGCATATATTGCTGTAAATTATGAGCAGTACAGGTTTCTTTTGCTCAACTAGACCTTAGTGTCTCTGAAAAGAATATGCCTGAATCTCCTTTCTCAGTCAGCCTTGGACCAGAGTAAGCGTTCAAATATTTTGCTTAAGTTTTAAGGCTGTTTAATGATCAGCTACTGGAAGTGTTCTCAGAGTGGTTGCAATTTTCTAGTAGATCAGGTAAATTTCACAGACAAAATTACTGATATGTAGATATTAACCTCATATTTTAAGGTTTTGCAATCCATAGAATTAATATTTTTTTTTCAATCAGGAGGTAAACACAAAGACTACATCGCTGTGGTCCTATATAAACAGCCAGTTAGATGAGTTTACAAATCCTTTCTACGTAAACTATGAAAACCATGTCCTGTATCCTGTTGCCAGTCTGAACCATTTGGAACTATGGGTGAATTACTACGTCAGATGGAATCCAAGGATGAGGCCTCAGGTATGAGCTTTCACATGACTTTTATGTTTCAGTGAAGAGCACAGAAACGAAAAAAGTTACTGTTTTTCATAGTGTCAAATGCAGCATTTAGTTTCAAAAGGGCTCATCTGTTGCACGTATTTCAGCTGGTAGGGAGAAAGGTGATTTTCTTGAAGAAGATGCAGGATGTGTTCAAACTTGGTAGAATGATGTTTTCGTTAAAGTCACCAGTAGAATAGGGAGTTACAGTATCACTTCATGGGCTTGTGACAGGTAACAGATTAACAGTCTTTGTTGTCAGAAGATTACTTTTACAATACTTCTATGATACTTTGTAACACTTTTAATACTTTTATAGCCTTAACCTTCTTGTAGAGTTTAGTGTACCTCTGTTTTTAACCGTGTTTTGCCCTTTACCAACAATTATATCAAATATAGCAGTAGTTTCTGAAAGAATTGGACTACGTACCAACTCATTTTGGAGGCTTTCTGAACTTAGTATCACATAGATGCTTGCTTTCAAGTTTAAACACTCCCTATACATGCTTCTTGATTCATCCAGTGTTTATTCTTATATGTAATGTCTGCTATTCAGATAGATCTCTAAAACTTGTTAGACAAATACTCCATATGCTCTCATGCTTAGAAGTCTGAAGAAAGAACATTCAGTTTGTGTCACAGCTGTAATATATCTGAGGGTGATACACCATCTCTTTATTAAGGTAACATTCCAAGGTACCCCCAAGCATATTATGAAAAATTACCTCTATTAAGCGACTGCTCGAAAGCTGCTTTCATCTTCTAGCAGTTAGAATGAGACAGGAGTTTCAAATTTATTAGACATCCACAAGTCAGAGGCTGTTGTAAAAGATGGTGTTCCAAGGTAAGTTTCAAGGACAGTACACTGGTACAAGTCCAGGCATCTGAGAAATACCTTTTAAGGTCCTGGAAAAGTCTGGTTTGCTTGCTTTCTCACCGAGATGTTTCGTCTGAGCTGCTTTGTTTCCCTTACTTGTTCTATTTTGGTTGATGTAGTCTTGTGACTCTTAGGGACCTGTTAGGTGTTAGCATGGGTTAGAACTTGAAAGATGGTGTATTTTAATCTTTACGGTTTTAAAGTAAAATTGCCAACTGCTTTTTAGCAAAATGTCATCTTTCCCTTAGCCCATTTGCTGAAAAACATTTGTGTGGTTTATGCACGTTTTAGTATAACCAACATGCAGCAGTGTCAGTTTATTACTTGTATTTAATGGAGATCTATAGGCCCTGAAAGCGAGCAGGCTTTGTAAACACCCATGAAAGCTAGACCCTGGAGATAAGGGTGAGGAAGAGATGACATAATGAGAAAGTATCAGAACTGTCATATACTTAGAGGCAAGCTCTGCTCACTGCCTCTCTGTTGAAGAGTACTCTGCCCACTTCTGTTGGAGAGCACTCAGGCACTCTAACACATGTGAATCATTGATATTCATTGGTCTTTGAGAACAGGTCCCTCAAATCAGCAGGCTGAAGGTAATAAAATTTGATGATCCTGGCAACTGCCTAAACTTTACTACCACCTTCTATTTTGACTTTTTATATCTATCACATTAGCTTTGTCTTGTGAAGATACGTCATGCCTTTCCTCTTGTCTTTGGCTTGAATTTATGTGATTTGTGACAAATCTTTGGATGTGTTTCACATCTACTTGGATAAATTTGCTGCAGAAATTGCAGGTTTTTGTTGCAGAATTGTGTTCTCCAATCTAATTATGAAAGCACAAACTCATGCAAACAAGTAAATAACAGTCTTTGTAATCACAGTATACAGAGTTTGCTTTCTTCTGTGTTTGCATTGCCTAGTTCCATACCGTTAGCAGATTCAGTAACATTCAGACCCATTCAGTAACAGCAAAAAGATAATCATTATTGTGACGCCCAGCAGGTCTTCACTTATCTTCGGTGAAAAGATTTCTTAAACAATCAGTGGATTTATAAAAAGAATGGGCATGTCTGCCTAGTGAGAAGAGGTGTTTTTTGTTGAATAACTTTTAATGTGGTTCTTTTGTTTTTCAACTGGAATAAGAGAAGTTAAATATTTAATATTAATGAAGACTCTCTGATGAATAGCAACTCAAGGCAACCTCACATATTTTTTTATCAGCTGCAAAAGCTTCTTGAGGAAACTAGAAAATGTTTATTGTTTTTTAGGAGCTCACCAAAAAGGAGAAATGCCTAATTACATGAGTTTAAGGGAAGATGAGGAATAGTCCTTTAACATGATCAGAACGGAAATTTGATACACATTATCAGCCATCTTTATATTATGGGAGAGGAAACTCGCAAGAGCAAAAGGGCAATTTTTAGTCTGAGGCAATATTTTAGGTTTTCTAATTTCAGCTGTATTAGTGAGTGAGGCTTGAATTTTTGAATGGACTGAGAAGTTAATCATTGCACTTCATTGACTTTTCTATTGGAAATGAGCATATATCACCTTTAATTTTTTTAATTTGAAAATTACTGAATGCTAACTAGATATAAGTGTTGTACTCCATCTTCAAATATCTGTTTCTCATCAGACCTCATCAGTACAGTAAGGTCTGATGATATTCGTCATTGCACTAGGATATACAGAGTTATATGTTCTGTATGTTCTGTAAAGAAAAGATTGCTTATAATGATATATCTTCAGTTCTAGCTTAGTTTTGTGGAAGGCTGAATTGGTGGTTTTGATGGTGTTTATTTGCATCGAGAACCTCCTTTTAGGATTACAGCTGTATTGCAACAGATGCTCTGCAGTTAGGTGACACACAGTCTCCTTCCATAGGGTTCAAAGCTGCAGTGTCTTGAGAAGTGAACAACATGGAAAATTCTAGGTTAAATGTGGACATCTCTTGTAGATTCACGTTTTGCTAAACTGTGCTTCAACAAGGTCATTCTAACTCTTATGTGAAATAAAATGTTCCTCGGTTTCAGTTTGGAGGTGTTAAATAGTTATTGATGTCTTGTCCCAAGAAAGTTAGATAGATTTTAGTCCTATCTTATTTGAGTTCATTGACTGAGAAGAGGGTTTTCTAAGATCTGCCCTTTCCTTGGGTTGGAGAAATGTGTATTTGTATGTGACGTGGAAGATGAGCTCTTCCATTCTCTCTTACAGAGGTGTATGCTCTGTGGGTACCTGCTACTGGACTTACAGATGACCCTACTAGTCTGGAATAGATAAGATTGTATGATGGTTTTGAATGTTTCCGGTTGGTATCTTGTATTTCTCTTTCCTTGCCTAGGTAGTCATTCAGACCTCTTCTTTACACTGGTTTGAGGCGTTCTGACTGCCACATGTCAGTTAGTTATCTGCTTGGGCAACTCTGGAAGGTGGAGAGAACAGATTATTTTCCTGGATATGTCTTCTGTAGGGGGAGTATTTTTGAACTAATACACTCTTATTATTCATATATGTAGAGCATGGGTCCTTTCAATTCAAGCTGTGCTTTCCTATGAGAGGCAATGAAAAGAATGTATTTTAGTCACAAAATGTACATAGTCAGTTAGGATATGTTTAGTTGTTTTTATGCCTTCTGGGAAAAGACATTCTAACCCTTGGAGTACAGGGCTTAAACTTGTTTTGTTTTAATTGCTTTTTAAAAATTTTTTCTATGCCTGCTAATTTTTCTTCAAGTTCTGTTCTGGAAATTTGGCCATTGTACTAGAGATAATGTCACAGGAATCCCTGTAAGCTTTTCAAATTCATTCTTTTCTTTGTGTGTATGGACTTTCATCCAGAATATAAGGCTAGCACCATCTATACTCTAGAAAGTCAATTCAGCTGCTGGAATGGGATCATCTGCTAAAGGCAGCCTTAGGACCTTCCTTTTCATGGGTTAACAGCTGGCTTAAAAGAAAGAAAGGAAAAGGTAGGAATAAATAACTGTTCAGTATATACAGAAATGATCTGGAAAGCATATAAATAGGTTACAATCATTGCTGCTTTTTTTTTTTATGCTCTGTATAGAATTGTAGAAGGATTTGATGTGTTGAACAGTTGAGTGATTAGATGACAGCTGAACTTCAGTGTCAATAAACACAAAATACTGCATATTTAAAAGAACAAATAAGATGCTAAGTGTCAGTGCAAAAATTGTTGAGAAGAAACTGGAAAACATAATTGCTGAGATGCTTTATCCTGCACATAACTGTCTAGCACATGGGATGTTCATATTATTTATACCTGCCTTCAGTCAAGTTGCCTGGTATTTTCCTCTCTGAGCATGTTGACGTTGGTTGTAATATTTTAAAACTTCATACATATGATTTAACGCCATTTTGTAGGCAGTACAAAGCCATCATATGGCTCTGGGAATGCTTAGCATTGCTGGTCCGCGATCCATGGTCTTGAGTCCATCTTCTTGCATGAAAGAATGAGGCAGGAGATGTCAGGAGAAGGAATCACCGTGTGGGTTAGGTAGCTGAGTGTTGCCCTAGTTAAAGAGATTTCATCCTTGCATTTACTGCAGAGTTTCTTGTGAGACAAGGCAAGTTTCTTACACTATCTGATAGTTTCTCTCTATCTAGGTGTCTAAGTCAAGATTTCCACAGTCTAATTTACTGCAGGTAACTTTAGATTTGCAGGCAACACTCCTAGCACTCAATTGATATGGAATAAAATAAAGTCTAACTGCTTATCCTGTGTGCTGAAAGAATCTGTAGTTATTTAAGAAAAAAAAAATTGGTATCCTGTAATGAGCACGGCATCAGAACATGCACAGAAAGGAAGAAACTAGTACTGTACAAATAATCTTAATTTTGGGGAGTTTCTAATGTACTTTGAAGAGCAAGCAGTGAGAGCATTGCTCTAATCTATCAGACGTCTAAATCTAAAGGGGCTGTAGGTTTTAACAAGCAATGGCATCAGCTTGTAGCATGTAGAGTTTCCTGAGTGTGGAAATCTGTGCAGTTGTTTGCAAAAATCTCTTTTCTATCCCACATGGTAGGATTAATAATTTCTGTTTGCTAGTCATTGCTTTTCCAAAAGACCCAGGGGGTTTTGCTTGGTTTCCCAAGAGCATACCTCTACAATAAGTGTGGAAGTATTGATTATAATTGAAAACTGCTGTTTTCATCATTTGAGATTGCCTTTTTCTATGAGTATACTGTTAACTAGGTTTTAAAAGCACGCCTGTCAGAGTTCCAGCTCTTCATGAAGAGGAACAAAAAGCTCAAGTGAAAGATATTGCTGTCTTTCCAATGCACAGAGTAGGTTTTTGAAAAATTGACAGCCTTAAGTCAAGCAATGAATTTAAAATAACCATTTTCCTCTGCAGTCTTTCTTCCCTGTTGCTAAAATAGATAAAGTATACTTGCTGAACAAGACAAAAAACATTCACTGTTGAACAATTTTCATGTGAATGACTGTCCTTGAGCTAGTACAGTAATACACAGTAGATATCTATCCAATTAAGACTTGGCGGTGCTCTAAGTGAGTAGCTATTGTAATTTCTTTTATACCTATCCTTGTGTTGACAAATTTTGCTATCCAAAAGCACTCCAGAATCCTGAAGGATTACTTGGGAATGAAAACCTGAAAATCAATACTGAAAGTGAACTGTAGTAATTCTGTGCAGAGGAAAGTTGTTGGGTTTTTTTGTTTGGGGTTTTTGGGGGGGGGGGGAATGAAGCTGTATTATGTCTAGATTTTTTTGTGTGTTGTATATTGTATAGCATAATTGTAGTTTCTGTGTGGGTATAATTAAAAAACCCAAAACTTGATCTTTCTTCAAGTCCTCATCCAGCAGGAATAATTTATTATAACTGTGAAGTGGTGTTTTCCGAGAGTTATAGTACACTAGGTTCTGCTTTCGATGTCCATGAGGATAAATCAGTTTAAAAAATTGTTTCATATCAATGGTATTTTAAGCAATAAAGAATGTTTCTTTAGCAGTGTTCTAAGTATTTTTCAGCTCATTATAGGCAGTAGGTACCTTAAAGTGTAGGAAAAGTATCTGCTTTTGAATGAAATAGGCAGCAAAGCTAGCTAATCAGGAAAATAAAACCCTACCCATTTTAACTGGTTAATTTGCAGGAACCTACAATCGCTTGTTTCTGAGTGAATGTTACTTGGCTCACTTAATTTTGCAGCATTTTGCTGTTTTTTACTGATTGGATGGGGGTTTCAAATATTGCAAGCATCACTAGCAGCGGGAGAATTACATCAAGCCTTGCAGGGGAAGGAGGCTGCTCATATCAGAGAAGAAAGTCTGGAGAGACAGGACAACTGGCAATATCGTAGATAAGGAAGGGAAGGGAGAAGAAGCAAGTAGCAGGGAAGTAGTGCAAGAGTGGAAGGTAGATATAGGTGAATAGATTGTATAACGAGGGAGATCAGGTCCTAAGTTTAATCATGGCTTGATGCAGAAAAGTTGGACTGGAAACTTAAAAGAATGTTGAAATGGGCAAAAATGTGAATTGTTGAAAGGCTAAAGAAACCAAAGAACTCCGCTAAATAAAATCTTCCTGATGAGATGATTTTTTAAAAAAAAAATTTACAAAAAATCAGTTCCTTAAGACAACTCAGTGAGAGAGGGGTAATGGAATAAAAATAGGGATTTGAATGGGAAAGGACTACAAAACTTGGTGAGAGCTTAAAACCAAACAGAAAGATGCTAGAATCATGGACAACTGGGATAAGTCTTTAAAGCTTAAATTTAGTGCTAAGGATGTTGCTCAGGATGGGTAAAAGGATTAGGGACACAGAGTTTGGGTAAGGGGCTGGAAGAAGTTGATTATGAGTTAGGGAGGGAAACAACATGCAGTCTCAGACATATTCTTCTTAGTTTCTGAGTCAATATTATAGTAGCAATTAAAAGGAAAAAAAAAAAACCCACCCTGAAAAATCTTCTTGAGGTTTTGCAGGTAAATTCTCCAGCTTTTACAGGACCAGCTTTTTGGTTAATGCCTGAAGCAAGGTCAGACTTCCCAAGGGTCCAGGCCCTTATCCCCACTACTTAGTGGTGCTGGCAGACTCCTTACTCCTGTCCCTGCTTGGATTGTGTTGCTAGCTATATTAGATGTAAATGCCAGTTTTCTTTCAGATTGATCAACTTCTAATCACTTTTTAGCAAATTTTATGTAATTAGAGAAATCTAATTTTCTTTCTTGTAAATAGTCAAATGACAGGATTTTTTGATGAGGTTAACCCACCAAAATCTGTTAAAATGTTTTACATTCACCTTCATGTTTCTACTTTATTTTTTACTGGAATATTTTGTTAAATAACAGAAATGAAATTTATTGGTTTTCAGCACATTGAGGTAATTGTTTAAATAACATGTGAAAAACACCCTGAAGACCTAATGAGCAATGGCCCAGCCAATTTTCCAGCCCAACAAAACCGCAGATGCTCTGCCAGGTTAGGTTTCATCTGCGTAGGCTCCTCTTGTGCACCTCTTTGCTTTCCCCTGGAGTATGGACAGAAATGATGGGGACCTGGCTGCAGTGGCTGGGTGTTGCCTAGCAGCATTACTGCGGCAGCGTGCTGGGAAGCTGGTGTGACGAAGGAAAGGATGCACACTCTTCTGAAAATCTGGTATCAATACAGCGGAGTAGAGCAGCAAAGAATAACTTGAATGCAACTGGGTGGTGGGTCCAGAGTCATCTTTGAGCTTCCACTCCTAGTTTGAGAGGGGGGATGAGAGAGTAGAAAACAGTACATCTGCTGTCACACTCCCAACAAACTCATCTCAATCAAATCAATTATCTGATTTCTTAACAAGACTGTAATAACAGCTTGCCATGGAGACACTACTTGTGCTGTGCAAGTATACACTGCTAGGGTTAAGGTGGTAACGAGATCCTTTAAATAAAGGATCTTCTCCAAACTTCTTGTTCCTTACAGAATCAGTCACTTTTCCACTTCCTTTTATTCTAAACAGTGGCAAAGTGAAGGAGAACCTTGTTCACAGCAAGCCATTACAGGTGTTATTGTGAAGGTTGTTGAACCCATTCCTTTTTGAAGAAGGCTTTATTTGAGAGAGGAATCACACACTGAAATATAACGGCATGAAGCAACAAAACTGGAGATAGTTATCTGTAAGAATTTGCACAGGAATGTATGAGGTAACACTGGCAGCAACAGGTCTTTAGGAAATGTGGAAATGAAATAAACTTCTTTTTCTTTCATTGTTTTCATGGTTTTTTGTGGCAGGATTCACTTGAAGATACTTCATCCTCTTACTCCTTCTTCTACTTGCAAGATAGTAGGAAGTTGTGTAATTCCAGTTCTATTTGGTTCTCTTAATGGTTTCATTAAAAAAAAGTACATGTGACTTGAGGTTGAGGCTTTGTTTGGGGTATTTTCCCCTTTTTTCCCTCTAACACCATTTTCTATCTTTTCATGTTTTCACATTTAAATTTGTTGCTTTTCCTAAAAAAGGGAAGTTACAGTAGAAGAATCTAAGACATCTGGGAAAATGTAGCTCCTCATGCCATGCTGCTTTTCAGGTCTTTCTATAAGAACTTCTATAATATTTTTTATATCTCTCAGCTGCCTATACCACCCTTTTCTTACCCCATGAGTATCTAATTCTAACATGGACCCTTATCATTAATAAATCAGTTATTATCAGCTGCTTGAAAATACTCTGCAAGTGCTAAAGATTTCTCTAGACTGAATTTGACATGTTAGTTCATGAAATTAAAGTATGTATTGGAAATTTAGTGTGTGAAATCTATTTTTTGGCATTTTATCATTTTACATCGATATGCATCTACACGATGCACGTGTTAAATGACAAGCAACAAGAATCTTTTCCTGGGAAAGATTTAACATTTGTGTTTGCACTACCATATGAAATGGCATAATGGTATTTATGTAGAACTGTCTTGCAGTGTTTACATCTAACATGCACTTATTAAAAGATGGCTAACATTTTAAAGGTGACCTTTTTTTTTTCTTTTTCTTTTTTTTTTAATTATAAGACCCTACTTTCCCTTACTTACAGCTTTCCCGGACTCTGATGATTTGTACTGAGTCACCAAGTATATGTGTCTGACTGAATTGTTTTGTAAAACTTCATCCAAGAAGGCTCAGTTGCTTATGAGAATGACTAAGAAAAATGTTTTCCCATATGAAAATATTGGTATTGTAGACTCCTTTTGTTGGGGCAAGGGGCTGCTTTTCTGTAAATGTTCCATCTCTAGGGCAAACGTGAGATTTTAGTAAGAGAGATTAGGTTTCAGAAATGTGCCTGCTCATATCCTGGAAGAAATTCATCCAATTTGGAGGTCTGAGGCTGGAACAACCTCAGTGAATTCTCAAGGACCAAGAATAAATGAAAGTAAAAGGACTGAGAGATGGATTTGATACAGAGTCTATGAGAGAGTTGTGACAAACAGGGAATAGGAACTAGGAGTGAATAATGCTCCAAGTGCTGGAGGTCTTTGCTTTCTGTTCAACCCATGGAACACAATCTGAGAAAGCAGACTGGAGGGGGCATGGCTGCAGACAAAGAAAAATTGTCCCATGGGTGAGGGAGCAGGATGCTGCTCTGGAGAAATAAAGTTTGTCCCTGCCTTTGCCACAAGATTCCTCTGTTGTAAGGGAGATACCTGGAGCAGAATGGTCACTATGTGTGTACCCCTTAATTACTGGGTGTCCTGCTTGATATGCACAAGGCTGAACTGCAGAATTCCTAAGTTCTCTGCTAAACCAATCTGAGATTCGAGGTATGCAAAATTAGGGTGCTGCAGAAATAAATTTGTTTTTTGACATGAGATGAAAGTACAGACAAGGAAACGTAAGCATTTTAAGTTCAGAAGAATAAATAAAGGATGGGGTCAGACACTGCAAAGAAAACTAAATATTGAAAAACTGCTCCCTAATTGAATAGCATCAAACTGTGCACTGAATACATGAGGAATACAAGGGGAAGCTACTATTTTAATGTTTATTTAACCAACTATTTTATACAGATGTACAAGAAGGCTGAATTGAGTTTGGAGAAGTAATCTTCATTCTGACACCTCCTAATTTTTTGAGGGTGTAATTTTGTAACCTTAATGTTGAAGAGTTTTTTATGTAACTGGAACATACACGGACTTTTAAAATGTCATTATTGTTATTTAGCTCATTTATTGAAAGACAGTCCTGTTCTTTGAGATGGACGCATCAGGAGAACACCACTGGGGTCAAAGTTTGAGCATGTGTCTTGTTGAATTAGGTTCTGGGGGAATGCAGAGGGACTGAGATGTGCAGCCACACTTTTCCTCCTTGAAGCACTTTACACAGCGTGCCAAGTTCTGCAGCTGCTTTTGTGTAGTGTATCCTGAAAGGATTTGTAGGGGGTTCCCCAAAAGCCAGTTGTATGGCACCGCTTTCTGTGAGGGTTTGAGCATTGTGCAGTGGAACACACCAGCTAATGCCCCTGTGAAAGGTGTCTGAGAGAAATTGGCCTGTTACGCTGAATCATGATTAGGCTGTGCAGAAATCAGGTGTACAAATCTCCTGTGACCCAGGGCTTGTGTGACTAATGATACCGATGGTAAATCACTCTGTTACAGACCTAAATGTTTCAGGAAAATGTCTTCATAAAGAAGAAATCTGCAGTGGGATTGTATGAGGAAGGCATCTTTTACTTGACGGGGAAAAAAAAAATAGAAGGGGAGTGCTAATTCCAGAAATTCTTGGTCTTCAGTGAAATTTGAATTTTCCATAGTGTGTATTACAGCATCTTTGACAAAATTCATCGCCAGGCTTAGTTTTGCCATGTTTTTAGGTGTAGACGTCTCCTGTAGACCACCTCAAAAAAATAAGATTGGCTTTCTGGAGGGTGTGCTTTGTGAAGGGTGTGATTAGTGAAGGAGGCTGTTGCCTTTAGACTTGTGGCCTCACTTGCTGAAGAGTTTGTATGGTGGATGCAAGAGAAGATTGTAAGAAGAGAAGGAATTCATTGCATAATGAAGCCAGGACTCCAGGGTCATTGGGAGCTTGGTGGTGTGCAGCGATTGTTCTGCTGAAGACTCTATAAGTTATGCTTTTAAAATTGCTGTAGATGGCATGCTGGATGAATTGATGACTCCCAGGGTACTGGGAGCAGCACTTTGTGAATACACTGAAGTTTCTGTTCATGGGCTAAGCCACAAACAAGAAAAGAAGCATATGGCCAAAAAGATGTTGACCTAAACCAGACTGTTTGATGCTATTTTATTCTTTTAAGTTAGAACTAAAGTTAGAAATGAAATGGTATTTTCCTGTTTCAGAAACATGAGTGTTAGATTTTAAAAATGTCAAAATCCAATTTTTTATGAACTTTCTTTAAAAAGCCTGAATTCACAAAAACATAAATTGTGACTGAGTTGTGTGTTGATGGCAAGAAGATAAACCCTTTCTGGGTTTTGATATCTTCTTCACATAGCATCGTGTGTGAATTTCATGCTCAGGTGTGGATCCCAGCCCTGTCATCACTTTTAAGCAATAGGAAGCAATCGTGGGTGAATGCAGTTCCCTGGAGCCTGGCATTCCAGAACCCCAGGGTATAAATTACTTAAAATGTCTAGGAATCCGTAGGTTTCCCATTGCTGCGTTTCCCCATGTTTGTCTTGCCAGCCCAATTAAATTACTTTCCCATCTTGCTCTTTCCAAATGCTGTAAACAATTAGAGTTCACACAGGGTAAAATAAATTAAAAGCAATTTACAGTCAAACTTTTTTGGCCTTTCTGTGGCATTTGGAAGATGGGGAGGTCTCTTTGTGCTTGTCTGAGATAACAGATCCAGCTGCAAAAAACAATGTGGCTTGCATCTTCCTTTGGCCATGATATAGTTGAATGTTCTACATGAGCATGAAAAATGCCTAGAAGTCTGATGCAGAGAGGTGCATCTCTGGTGTTTTTTGGGCACTGTCAGAAGTAGAGGCAGAAGCCTGATCCACTTCTATGAAAGGTTTATCAGAGTGTGATGCCGGGAGGTCCACCACAAGCACAATTCACTTGGCTGCTGCACTTTTCTTGCTGAGAAGCTGGAAGGGGTCAGACTCTTGGAAAGATGCCTGGTTAGAAGAGTAGCAAGATGCTCTGTATGGAGCCAGCTTTATGAACTCTACTCTCTTTACAAAATAAGTTCTGTCCAAACAGGTAGGGGAAATAGTTCCTGGGAAAGGCATTTTAAGTTCAACTGAAAGTGGTATTGATAAGGGATAGGGGCACAGTTATTGGAGTATGTGTGGTATCCCATCAAGACCATTTGCAAACAGTCTTTTGAATAGATTTTCTGCCAACTGTGGTGTTAGAAAGGGACAGTGTTCTGAAATGTTTCATTTCAAATGACTAAAGAAACAGTTTCCCTAGATATTGATATACTGAAATTCATAGGTGCTGGATTCATTTTGTTACTGAAGGAAACAGAAGAACCGTTGCTTGAGAAGATAACTCACTGTGAGAGTCAAAGTAAGCCTTTTCTTTCTTCACCTGGCAGGTTCCAATCCATCAAAATCTTAAAGAGCTTCTTGCCATCCGGACGGAGCTTCAGAAGAAGGTTGAAGATTTGCAGCGGGAAGCTGCTACACGATCCATTTCTTCCTCCTCTGATAGAGGTTCGTCTCCCTCCCATTCAGCCACACCAGTGCACACCTCTGTGTGATATGTAACAAGAGCCGTGTGAAAAAAATTATGTCAGGTAGTAGAGAACAGGAGGGTGAAATGCTTTTCCCATCACAAAAGGATTGTGAGTGACTTGTAATTGCTATGATCTACATGCCTTACTCTGTGTCTGATATTACCATGATGAGGCCAAAAAGAGCTTCAATAGATGTGATGTATTTTCTTGTTGTCAGTTCCCACATGTATTTTGACATCTCTAGCTAAATCACCAATTGTGAAACTAAACTTTGTTTTGAGCAACTAACAATTTAACCATCCTAAAAAGGAATCCATCTGCCAAGCAGACAGAAAAATGCTTCTCACACTGCCTAGGGTACCACGCCTGGTTGAGAGAATCAGATTAAATGCCACAGAATGTTTTCTGAATGGGAGCTCCTTATTTCACTCAGTAATGGGTTTTTTTGTTTGTTTGTTTTTTTGGCTAGAGCAATTCTTTTTTAGGTAATTAATGCACTTGGAAATTGATTTTAAAATAAATGTTTTCCAGTGTAGTCAGTTCTACATTTTGACTAAATATGCCATTAAAAGTGGATGAAGTTAAGCTGGATTTATCAAGTGTACCGTATACCACACTGAGTTGTATGATGTAACATATTTGGTAAAGCATGTATTTTAGGTTTTTTAATGCCTTTTGTACAAGTTGAAATAAAGTCTTTTGACTGTTTAGCTTATTGTTCAGTTTCAGCCTCCTGAGAGAGGGGTAAACTTATTCATGTCAAAGTCTTGTACAAAGTAAAAGTTTGTTTTCTAGAAAATGGTAATATTTGGGGTTGGAATGACACCCAGCTGTGTAAATTGTATAGTCTGTATAGCGCCACATTTTGTTAAGCATGTTTTGTTTTAAAGTGTACACACAAAGTGCAAAGCTGTGTCCATTTATACACATGTGTATGTGATGTTAAACATATGCATACTCCCGTGGTTTTAAGCTGTAAGTTCAGAAAATGGATCCTGCCTGTCCAAACTCTTTTGAAGACCTTAACTTGTAATGACTTTGTTTGACAAAGTTTTTAAATAACATGATCTTAATTGGTTTTCTGGAAATAAAGCCTCTTGGCTTTTTGTTTTTTAAATTGCCGCTAGCATTTTTTTCTGTAAAGTGAATAAGTTAATGGTGTTTTCATAAAATATACATTCCGAACTTTCTTTCATCTCCCTGCCCAAAATATTCTGGTTTGATTACTGTAACATCCAACGTTTTTTAAAAAATGATTCAGTGGCCTTCTTGGAAGGCCCAGAAATGGTGCACGCTGAAAATTTTCCCTGGGTTGTTTTCCTTGCCATGTTTCATGGGAATCTGGTTCTTCTCCTTAGAGCACTTAAATGCTGCAGCTCTGCTTTTTGACTCGTGCTTGTATTCCTCCAAGTTCTGCTGGTGGGAATTAAGCCCCATTCTTAAGAGCCAATTGACTTTACATGCTGATTGTGGTTTTCACTGTCTGTGAGAGTTCGTTTATTACTGCGCATTTGTTCTTAATATGCGGCAGTGCTTTCCTGTTTCACTGCATTCATATATGTAGCATGAATAAGGTGATCTGCTGAGCACTTTTGCAACTTAACTGGAAAGGCTAATGTGCTGTATCCAGTCTTACAAGTTTACTGTGTAGTGCAGGGTATTTCAACATGTCCTTTCTATTACAGTGAATGCTTTTTATAATAGATACTCACCTACAAGAACAAAGTTTAGGAAGGTTTGCATCTCTTATCAACCTCAGGCTTTTTATAAATAGATGAAAGATGTTTTCCTGTAAAAACGGTTCTGCTGAACAGTATGCCAGCAGTGAATTTTACATTGCCAAAATATGTTGAGCTGGTATTGAATTAAACTCTTCCATACTTCAGATTTCCTTGACACTTTAACTGTATATTAAAGCAAAGCACATTATCTCTAAAATGCAGTGCTAAAGAAAATCTTTTGAAGTTTTCCTCTTTATTGCTGCTAATAATCACAACATTTTCTCTATAATTATTGTAAAAGTGATGACTGGATTAGCTTGGGCATTCTGAGATTTTTAAAGCTTAGATTTGTAGAGCTAAAATCTGAGAATTCAGTTTTGCGAGAAGAATACCAGTTACTGCAGCTGGCTGGCTGTTTATCCACAAGTTTCAGTGTAGCTCAGCGAGTCTTCTCTGATCTGAAGAGAGCGCGCTGGGGGAGGGCTCCTGCTGTAATCTGTGTAAGCACAATGGATGTTTTTGTATGTACTTAGCATGGAAATTTTCGAAGGTATTACATAGCTTGTATATGCTACTTAAAGCATAGTTTTATATTGAAGAGGTGACTCTCTTTGTACTCAGTCCGATTCCTGATAATCAGATTTTTTCCTATTGATTGAACAACTAATTCTGTCATTATTTTTTAATGAGGCAGCATTGAACTGGTTGGGGAAAGAGCAGAACCCTGCTCGCTGTCTGATGCACCTTGGACAGAAGTATTAACTTCTGATTCAAAAGCTGGATCTTCTTTTGCTTTGGTTTTAGGTTTTCACTCTGCTGAGTATAAAGAGGCTGTGCAAAGACAGCAAGCAGTTAAATTTGACCTGTAGGATTTTCCTATTGTCCCAGAAAGGGCTGAAGCCTTGGTAACCAACTGAAACATTTTTTGATTTTAAAGTTAAGTGAATCATCAGTATCAGACACTTTGCTGTTTTAGTCCTGTTTCAGAGCTCAATTACACTTTTTCCTCCTTTGTAGATAGAAGTAATTTTTTTGTTGTTTCATTAAAATGGAAGAAGGCTTTTAAAGCTGGTAAACAATGCTATCTGCCTGGTTTTGTTCTGCATAGGCAGCCTTCCTCTCAAGCAGTTAAAGCTTTAAACAAGAGTGTTTGATTTTTCTCTTACTTTCCAAGAAAAGCTGTACTAATTCATATGCTGTATGTAGCAACACCAAGAATGGCGGCTTCTCTGAAAACTGGAGATAAAGGATCACCAACTCCCATTCACTGAGCCCCACAGCAGAGGACAAATTAAAATGGGCAATTTAGAGTATTCACCACGTGCAGCATTTATGTTAAAAAGCCAAAAGGAATGTCCATTTGCTGAACTAAGTGGGTATCATACTAGACATCTTGTGCAGTTGGGAAGAAAGAATTCTATTTCTACAAGAAGTATGAATCAGAATTAGGTAGTGTGAAATATAAACCACCTTTTTTGACTGTGAGACAAAGCACTGCGTCACTATACAAAGGTCAGAAGCTTAGTTTGCATTGCAAACCAAGGGCAGCAAAAAGGACCAAAAACCAGCCGTGCCGAGTGCGGCCAGGGACACAGGGCACTGCCCAGAGTTTAGTTGCTGGGTCATCCAAAAAGAGCGTATGTGTGTGCGTGTGTGCGCACAAATACTTCATTTTTACCATTAAAGTGTTCATAATGACACTTGTCTTCTCATAAAGTCCGACTTTTTTTTTAAAAAAAGTTTTTAGTGTAGTTATAGAAGATGTTATGTACAATAAGGATATAGCCCACCATCTGCAGTTTCCTTCCAACATGAAAAAAACCACAAAAAATCAAGTCTAAAATGTCTTACTTGTCAACTTGGTTTATTCTGTGTTTTCCAATGGTAGTCAAATTCTGATTTTTACCCCCATGATCCTTACATGCACATTAGCAAAATGAATCTTATCTTTTCATAGCATAACATTAAAGCTTCATTTGATAGACTGCGTCTGCATCAGTAAACAATATGCCTTGCTTTTAAGCAAGGACTTCACTCAAAAGAAAGGATTCTCTAATTTCACAATACCAAGGTTGTTTCTGAACTTGATTTGTTCCTGAACCTCCTTTGTTGCAGAAGCAAATTTTTAAAGCCTTAGCCTGTCGGCTCATCTTACTTTTCAGAATTTGAAATGGTATTACGGACCAATTCCATCTTTATCACAACAAATGAGTAGTTAAGACTGACAATATAGCACTTGTATGGGTTCCTTAGCGAGGTTGCGTGAAAATGACTGAATTTATAGTGCCAAAATATCTGGAATTCATGTCAAGAGTATTCGCAACTGAAGAATCTAAACCGAAGAAGCTACGACAGTATTGCCAAAGAAAAATGCAAGTAATTGATAGAATAAACAACAGGAAAAGAGCTGGTTAAATTCTTTCAATTCTCTGTTTACTCTGTAATTGAGAAACCTCTTCTGAATCATTTAATTAAAAATAGTTTTAGTTAAGCTGAAGAAGTGAGGTGTGGTAAAAAAGGCTCACAGCACAGGTAGTACATAAACTCTCAGGGCAGCTGTATAGTTTTTGGACAAAAAAAAAAAAAACAAACCCTAATAATCCCAGTTTTCCAGTGTTTTATGGCCTTTTTATAAAGGATGAGAAAGTTCATACCATGTATACAGAACCGAAGTGCAGGATTTTTAAAAATTCCGCATCCAGATTTAAAGAGAGTAGATACTAATTAAATGAAAGTAGTTAGAGAGGTCAGTGCTGGGTCAGTTGTTTCAAAACTTGGATTAGTACTAGGAAAATACACAGGATTCCTCTCACTTGCTATAATGCCTAAAATATAGATGGTGGAAGCTCCCCGTTCCTCAGAGTGGTATGGAGAAAGAGACAGGCTGCAATAAAAAAGCAATCTGAGCCTTTACAGACATTTAGCATATTAAGACTTTGACTTCTGTCTAGTTTGGAAGAGAAAACCAAATTTAATTTATTTACTGTGGTATTTGTCAATATTTTCCTATTTGAAATTCTAGAGAAAGAGATCTTGAATTCCATTACTGTAAATTTTTGAAGAAGCTTTCCCTTTTGCTGGGCATTTATGGTTTTCCACATACCTAAAAATTACACTAAGACATAAGTATTCACCAAAGTCATAGAAATGGCCTTGGGGAAAGGAGCAACTTCTGAGTTCTAACAACAGGGTGGTTTTTTTCAGTGAAAGTTTTTTTTTTTTTTTTTTAAAGCAGTATTTGTGAATTAGACACATGTTTCTCGTATGTTCTACTGTAAAGAGTTTCCCACAGGAGGGGTAGGTGCTATATTCTTTAAGCAATGCTGGACACGCCATTGCACTGTCCACTAGACAAAGAGGGAGGGCACGGCAACAGAAACGCGATAAAACCGATGATCTGCACCGACGGAAAGCACGATCGGCGGCAAAAGAAGAGATGGAATTACGGTCGCTTGATCTCGGCGAGGAAAGTGGCTCCTAAGTGTCCGTCAGGGCCACGTTGTAACACTTCACCTACCATAACTTTCTAAAAACATTTTCCATGCTACAGCTTTCAAATGCGTTTGCCTAAGAACGAAAAACAGGCGACGGTGCTTGGGAATGGAGATACACAAACTCGGGTGTGTGGCTTCGCCGGCATCTGAGCTGCTGCACGTGATGATCCGAATCCTGCAGACCACGCTCCCTCCAGGAAAACCCTTCTCAGGGAGTAAGCAAACACAGACTGCATCCCATCTCTATTTCCTCTGCTTCCAGTCTCCAGGCAGCCAACAATTAAATATTTTGTTTTCTAATCCAAACACATTCATAAAACAAAGCAGCAGTAGTTCGTAGCAGTATTGCTGTAGCCCAAGCAGTCTGAATACGTGAGGCACCATATATCCCTAGAACTCATCTCCCTTATAAAACACTGTAGCTATGCTGCTAGAGCTAGTGTAAGGCTTTAAAAATGCACGTGTTAAAAAGAGCATAAAGAATTGTGCAGCTATTGCAAAATACTTAACCGTGTTAGCAGGCAATTTCCTTTCAGATGGAGCCGTTAGGCAGCAATGCTCCGAGGCTGATTCACCTCCTGGCGAGGCCGCCTCTAAGTCGTGTCTACCTGAAAGCTGTGAATTTGTACATCAAACTGAAAGGCTTTTTTTTAATACAGACTCACAAAATATGGAATTTGCAAAACAGTACAAAATGCACACATTTCAGATTTATATATAAATCGTGAGTACCTCTTGGGCCACGTAAAGTGACTTTTCCTTCACTTGAGAGCATGCTTTTTAAACAATCTTTGATTTCGATAAATTTATTGGAAAGGCGCTGCATCCACATTTTGGGAGCGATAAAAAAGGGTTGGGGAGGGATTAGAAATATAAACACAAATTCTTGCAAGATAGCAAAGGTCCGGTCTCGACGCACCACAAGGTTGTGTGAGCACCCACGTGGGATCAGGGTGCTGCTGCGGCAGCAGCCCCGTGTCCTGCCGAGCACTGCTCACAGCCCCGTGCTTCCCAGAAAGCTGCAGGAACCCCACGCAGGACAGTGACGGAGGACCCATCCTCTCAGGAGATTCTGCCTCTTTTAAACGTTCGTCAGTGACACAAAGGACGAAGCTCCTTTCTCTGCCTCGGGTGCCAGCAAGCGCTCTCGATAGTTGCGTTAATGATAAAAGGAGAAGGTTGAGGGGACTGCATCTTGCTAAGCTTGACTTCTCTTGTGGTGGCGAGTGGTGCAGGTGTTAATGGCTACGTACTTTGTCTACTTTCTTTTGGGTTTAATCTGTAATTTGTTCCTAGTGTGAATGAGATCTGAACCTGTCCTTGAAAGCATCCAAACACAGAGTTTTCATTTCGATGACAATGTAGGTATCTCATGTCACGCAGGCAAATGATCGCTTGGCAGCTTCACCTCCATTCTCATCTCTAGCATCGCCAAGCACTCCAACGGTAGCTGCTAAAAGTGAACACTGCACGCGCTGCTGTCACCTGTATTTACGACTCGGTGTGAAAATCAGGTCCTTTAATGTGGTTAGAAGCCCAGTGCTGCGCGGTGGTGACGCATCCTCAACTCCTGGCTTCGGAGTGGGGAGTCACCTGCCTCGGCCCGAGGCCCCGCGCAAGGACCTACCCAGAGGCACTTCACTTCTAGGTGTAGCCACGCTAAGGACCACAACCTACCCTCAGGAAATGTGTGGTCTTCGTCGCCGCCGTTGGAAGTGACATGCCCGTAGCTGATGGCAGAAGTTGCCTGGCGGTGCTGTACAAAGGGCTTTGAATGGTTTGCTTTGGATTGCGACTTACAGGCACTTCGCTGTCCTCATACCTGCAGGCTCTCCTGCTCCTTCAAAAAGGTCTTGTCCCTTACCTGAAAATTGAGCACTACCGGCGCACCTTCTGTTGGTTTGCAGACGGCTGGACATCAAACCTACAATATTACTTCAATGTAAACATATACCTCTTTACAAAACATGAACACATACTACCACTCTAACCCTAAAGCCTAGAGCTATAAGAAGCCAGTTCAAGCCTAAGTATACATTAAATAGCTTTGGAGTCAAATTAAATTAAAAGCTAAATTACAAGCACGTAAGATCTCCGTTTGCTGCTGACTGATTCTGTTTTAGCCCCGGGTCACACTTTACATCTTCGCGCCGTCTTGTTTTGGTGGTTGTGCTGACTGTGATTCCAGTACTGAATATTTAACTAGGGAGAAAAAAAAAAAATCATGAGTACAATAGCACGTGATGGAACCAGAGCGCAAGCAATGGCTGCCCAGTACTGGCCGGTCATATGTGACGTTGGAAAAGCCTTTGCAGCAGCCTTGATTATCTGTCACTGAAAGAAGGATCATGCTTGTCTTGTAAAAGCCACTCTCGATGGCTGAAAACATGAAAGCTAAATATTAACTGCCACCGTTTGCAGGAGAGCTCCTTGGTCTCTTACCATGGCTTTGCTTTGTGTGCAATAAAGGGGGAAAAACACTGTGGCGGGCGTTTCACCGAAAGCTGCAGCATCACCTAAGTGGTGTCTTCATCAAAGAGACACGGCAGCTCAGTACAGCGCGAGGGACTTCAGTCCCTCCGTAAAGCTGCTTTTGTGGCCAGACGCAGACGGGGTAAGGCATGCAGGTTCTCACCTTGGGGTTCCTCGCTTACGACAGCTTCCATGTTTTCTCCTTTCACATACTCCGCGTTAAGTCCCTCTGAGAAGTAACAATAAAGACAGTGAGATGGGAGGGTAGAAAGTAAAAATTATTTGCTTTGATGCCTTAAAAACTCTGGTAAGGGGCCTATCTATCTGCCGTAAAAGCAAAGATGCCTTTTTGCAGCCTCCTCTGCATTAACAGCGGTATACAAACATCAGTAAACCAAAAACGGTGCTGAGAAAGCGTTGCTGGATTTTAAAGTGACCACAGGGACTTGCCTAGAAAGCACAGCTGCTGGCAGCAGCCTTTTTCTCTGAGTCTCTTGCTCCGGCCTTATCACGCGAGGCAGCGAGGCTGATCGCCGTGCTCAGGCGCGCAGCCAGGACAAGTGCATGGAGGACGTACGGCTTCCGGACGGGGCTGCCGTGCGGCGGGGCTGCGCCTAAGCGTCGATCGATGGTACCGTTCTCGCTGAAAGCTAAGGTATGCAGAGCTGCAAGAAGCAGCTTAGAGCAGGGCTGTGGTGATGAAGCGGGATCCCAGTGGGGTGTCGAATCCCAAGTAAGTCCCTTATTTAAATGCAAAGAAGTTTCCAACGTTTGCCAGGAGCGCAGCCCAGGCCGAGGGCAAGGCTGGGCGCGGCCGGGCAGGCGGGCGGCTGCACGGTGCGGCAGGAGGCTGCGCACGGGGACGCGGGCGGCACCGCACGCCCTGGTCCAGCTCAGAGCTGCAGCAGATTTGCGTTAAGCCGGCCTGGGGCGTGCCATGGGCCTCAACGGCTCCTCTAAAGGACCTCTTCGGAGAGAGGCAGAGACGGGCGTGCTGTGCCGACTGCCGTGTCCCGTCCGGGAGGGACCAGGGGAGAGGAGGGGGCCGCGCCCGTTTGCAAAGGAAGGCTGAAGCAACCCGCGCTGCGGCCACGCAGCGTGCCATTTTTAGGCATCTAAACAATATGCGTGTAAATGCAGAGCAGAGTGTGGCAGGGAGCCGCTACGCCTCGCCCCACGTTTCGCTGGGGCTCAGTCGTACCTCACGGGGAAGGAGGAGGCAGGGAACGGTGCCGGGGCCGAGGCAAAGCAGCGCGATGGGAGCCCTCATGTAGCGACGGGGTGGCCGCAGCCTCCCGGGGCGCGCGAGAGAAGGAAAGTTTCTGCAACCGGCTAAAAAAGCCCCTCAAAAGCCGCGGGCAGCACAGCCGCGGCAGTCTGCGGCTGGCCGCGCCGGCAGCACCGGCGGCTGCGTCCTGCCCGGGCGCAGCGGGGCAGAGGGACACCGAGAGGCCGAGCACCAGCGTGGGGCACGGCTAGCGAGCGGGAGGCGGGGAGCAAGAAAACAAAGCAGGGTGAAGAATATTAGGCAGCATTGTACACATCCTTCAGAGGAACCGGTGGATGCTCGTCGGGAGAGGCTCAAAACTGAGAAACGGAGCCGCAGCCTCACCGCCACAGAAGGATGGCGGGGCAAGGGAAAAAGCCGAGCCTGTTCCGCCGTGCTTGAAGCAAGTGGTCATTACACGCCACCGCTGCCTCCCCAAGACATGTGTTTTGCTGGGATAACACCAAATGCAGTTTATGTTTTTCAATAAAAAGCTACTTTTGCAGTGGCTGACGGCTCTTAGATTTCTGTCATGCATTGCAATGCATCTAAGGCCTGACATTAGCCCAGCATGCCATGTCTGATGGCTTAAATTAATCCTCCTTTATAATTAACTTTAATTTCCTGCCGCCTTTCTGGGGCTTTGCGTCTCTCAGCTTCCCCCTCATCAAAGCCTTTACTCTTTTTTTTTTTAATTATTTATTCTTGCCAAAATATCATTTAAGTGGGGGGAATATACAAGGGTGTTTCATTCCATCACATTCATTTGACTTTTCCTGCTGATCTAATTTACCAAAATGCTCCCGTTTGTTTCAGGCACAACTGGGAAAATAGCATGATTCCAGCAGAAATTTTCAACCCCAAACACCTTTCCCCCAGAGCAAAGGAGACTCGCAGGAGATTTCATTTGATTCATTTAAAAAGAGCTTTTTCCAGCTGTTTGCAGCCACCCCGTAACGGGAGCAGGAGCCCAGCGTGGCCAGGCCGGTAGCGTGGGGCGAGGCTGTCGGGACACCTCCTGCAACGCTTACACCGAGCAACGCTACGGGGCAGCTGGTGCAAAAGGCGCTTTTTCTGGGAATAGGAAGCTTCGCCGCTTAATTTGCACTTAATTGCAGTGATTGCTGCACACCTGTGGGAGGGTGGAGTGGGCTCTATCACCCATGCCTGTGGCTGCTCATGGCTCCACAGCCATGGTCGCAGCTGTTTGCTGCGCTTCCCTTCCTGTTGCCTGGTGAGTTTTGGCTTCTTGCTGAGATTTTGGGGTTTTTTGGTTTGGGGTGTGCTGGTTTTCTTCCCCATATTTACTGTTTGGTGCCTGTGTTTTGGTCTTTTTGGCTGTGACTGGCAGTGGGTGTGTGCAAGGGGCTGCGCACAGCCTCCGGGATGGCAGCGGGTCCTGGGGCTGTCGCCGGTGGTGGATTCCTGCCTGGGCGATGCCTGTTGGGGCCGGGGGGCTCAACGGCCCGTGGCGGGAGCTGGGGGAGGGAAGGGCTCTGCTCTGCCAGCTCTGGGTCACCATGTGCCCGACAAGCCCTCCCCTCTCCGGGCTGGAAACGGCAGCAGGGGTTGGGGGGCAAAGAGGAGGGTGCTTGCCCTGTGCCCCTGAGGCGGTCGGGGGGGACTTACGCTGGATGCTGAAGCAGAACTTCTTCTGCTGGTAGGAGATGTAGCTGGAGACGGCCCCGATGAGCGCCATGGCCAGGGCGCTGGCGATGCCAGCGATCGTCCCCGTCTCTGCCACGCTGCCTGTGGGGTGCAGAGAGAGAGGGGTGCTGTGCGGCGGGGGCACGTGCACCACCCATCCCATCCCACCCCACCGCTGAGCCCACAGCCCCGGCACCCACCTCCGCCATAGTCGCTGTCAGTGCTGCCCCCGGCACCTGCAAGAGACACAAGCCCGTCAGCGGCCCCGCGCCCCTCTGCTCCCCCCACCGCCGCGCTGGGCGGGCCGGGAGGGAGCGGGCACGCCGGGGAGGGGCGGCAGCGCAGGCCCAGGGCACCCCTGGGCTGGGGGCGAGCGTATGCCCCCGTGGGGCACAGCGTCTCTGCTGCCCCACGCCTCTGCCTGGCTCCCAGGGTGGCTGGTCGCCCCTTCTCAGGGGGGTCCGGAGCCCCCCCTCTGCCCCCACGTGTGCCCGGGGGAGCTCTGCGGGGAGCCCCTGCAGGGGACGCCTCGCCTGCGGACAGTTAACCTCGCCTGCATCCCGCGCCGCGCTCGGTGTCGGGAGAGAAGAAATGAAACGCTGCCGCGTAGTTACACAGCGTCCTTGCGCCTCCCAGGGAGGCGACTGGCGACGCTCCGTAAGGTCAGGGAATCCTCACTTGGCTTGAAGTCCATTATAGCGTCACCTTCCCTGGAGAAACTGGGCTGGGAAGGGAAGCTGCTGCTGCTGCTGCTGGAAGCTGCAGTCCTTACCGAGTCACTTGCATCCTGGATTTATGGAAGCAGGTCAGCATTGCATTAATGCCTCCGATGCGGTTTGACCCTGGCACAGGGATTCATTAAATGTCGATCGGGCTTGTGGTGTTCATCTCTTTACTCAACTGCTTTTAATATTGAACGCTGCGGATCCTCGCAAACGTGCAAAGGCTTATGCGGTTGTTGCTGGTTTTCCTCCTTGTTTCAACCGCTGGTGGTCACGTGGTGGAAGGCAAACGAAGGCCTGTGCCCTCCCGTGGCACAGGGCTGGGCATCTGCTTCGGCGGTGGCGGGGGAGATGTGGGTCTTGTCTGCCCTGGCGGCAGCCGGAGCCGCAGAGCCTCCGCGGGATCAAAGCAAGCACCTCCAACCGTGGGCAGGTGTGACCATGGAGGCCAAAACCCATGTGTTCCCCGGCCCCACGGCTGAGGCCCCCTTCCCCGAACGCACACCCCCGTCGAAGGTGAGCGCCGCTCTGCGCAAGGCGGCTTCTAGGAGGCTGGTCAATACGGGGGTTACTGCCCAAGACGTGGCTGCTAAAGCGAACGAACGTACGTAGGTCACCGCTTACCTTTCTTCTTGTCCGGGCTGTAGCCGCCGTCCACAATGTCGGCCAGGTCGTCATCTGAAAATGCTTTAAAAATAACAAGAACAGAACGTGGTTGGCACCCGAAGGGAGACCCGGCCCCACCGCGAGGCAGCGGCCACAGGGCAGCTCGTCCCCTCGGCCTGCGAAAGCCAAATTCGCCCAGCAGAACACCACAGCCGCCTCCCTGGAGGGCGGCCGCAGCCCGAGCTGCCTAGAAAACAACACAACGGGAAGGAAAAGCAGCATGTGGGTTGCTTGGGATGAGAGGGATCCGGAAAACGGAGCACCTTTGGATGGGCAGGGCCTGGAAATGGGGCTCTTGGGGGGTTCTGGGCGGGGGTCACCTGCGAGCGTCACGCGCCCAGGGTGGGAGTGGGCTCCTGCAACCCCCCGCTGCTAGGGAACGTTTCTCTGCTGGGCAGAGGGAGGCTGCTCTATTCGTTTGAGTATTTTCTCTAAAACGCTCCAACTATTTTCAAGAGCTGTGGAGGGGGGGTCTGTGCAGCAGGGCCTAGAGCAGGGGTTTGCACACCCATTTAAACCAGTCAGCCGGCTAGTCCATCCCCAGCAAGAACAGGGACCGGTTAATAAGCAGCTCTGCTTCTCTCACAATTACCAGACGTTAACAAAATGTTTAACCCCAAATTATTTTAAGCTCATAAAAGAGGTGATAGTTGACTTTAAGTCCACCTTGAAAGAAATACCCCTGAATCAAAGTTTAAATACTACTATATTATTTTTTTAACCAAAATGATTGATGTATTTATGAGTTCAAATGCTTTGGCTGCTCGGCCTCCTCTGCGGAGGAGGGAGGAAGAAGCGATTCGTGCGTGTGGTGGCCACGCTGCCGGGGACCAGCGAGCCCTTGCCCTGCCTCCGGCGAGCCCCGGCAGTGCCAGCCTGGCCCTGGGTCCTGCAGGCAGGGAGCCGAGTCCCTCCTTCCCGGAGGGACGGAGCAGCTCCAGTGGAAGAACGGAGCACCGGCACGTCTCAGTACGGGTGAAAAAAAGTTATCCTGGACACGGTTGTAGTGGGAATGTTCAAGTCATGCAGGACAGGCACAGAGAAATGTGGCCTAGGAATCATCAGCTGAATGACTGGAGCTGTTGGACCCCTCTGCTCCGGCCCCAGAGGGACCCTTGGGGCGCAGCAAGACGTGTGATGGGAGAAGAGACCCAACGGCGAGCCAGCAAAAGGTTCCTTCTCTGATACTGTGCCTTGGGAAGGGTTACCTTTGCCTTAGCCTGGAGGAGACTGCCTTATTCACCAGCTTACTGGAAGAAAAACGCAGATTTATGGGTTTAGTGATGAGTGTAAAAAAACAAAAACAAAAAAACCCAACCCTAAAAAACCTAAAAAACCTCCTGACTATGCCAGAACTGGGAGAGGTCCTGGGCAGTCCAGGGTGCAGCAATGCTGGGGAAATGCATGTGCTGGTTTGTGACTGGTGCCACGTTCCAGCGGTTCAACACCTCAACCTTTCCTGCAGGAGTCTGAAACCTCAACAAGCCCGGAATATCAAAGTGCAGACAAGTCACCTAGCTAATACAATCTAATAAAATGTCTGACTATTAATTACATGTGTGAGCAGGGTATACGGCCATCTCGACATCAATAAACTAGCCGTGCAAAGTCTGTTTTCTAGCTCAAGTGCTCAAGGGAACAATCCTTGTAGACAAATGATTCATTCACTGGAGTATTTTAGACATGGAAAAAAAGTCTCCCAGCCCATAGCGTATGTTATGCCAGGACTTAAGCCTGCTCTAGATTTATGTCTTGGCAATGACTGCGAACCCCAGCAGCACATGCCCTCGGTTAAATAGCTGTCAGGTACAGGGACGAGGGGGAACTTAACACAATCACCGCAATTTAATGGGTCAGAAGAGACCCTGGGAAAGAAACCTGCAGACAGGTAACAGGTTGTTAGGCAGAGCCCCTCTCTGCCAAGGCGGGGGCTCCTTCCCTCCCCACGGCCCTGGAGGAAGGGGCTGTGCTGCCTGCGGAACCTCAGGGCAGGGCAGGGGCAGCGGGGTGCTGGCTGCAGGCAGGAGCCCGGGGCGAGGCAGCACCTCGGTTTCTCCTTACCCTGTCACTTCGCGGGGACGGCGGCTGGCGGCGAGAGCCTGTACCCGGGAGGGGCTGGGGAGGATCTCCCGCAGGTCCTGGGGGACAGCGTGGCCGGTGGCAAGTAGGATGGAGAGGGGAAGTCAACGTACCTTCACCTGGCCTTACGTCCGGCTTCCCACCATCCTTCCTATCGTTCTTATCGTCAAGGGCATCAGCCAAGTCAAAATCCATAGGATTCCTTGCTAAAAAAAAGCAGGAGGGTTAGCAGTGCTGGCCACAGGCTGCAGAGCTCCGTAATTAATTAATCGAGGAAATGCTCAGCTTTGCCAGGGAGAAGTGCCACTGAAAGAGATGAAGCCCTCAACACAAGCACCTGGTTTCGCTATGCAGCGTCGTGGCAGATCTTCCAAACCCATCCCGTTTCATGCCCCCTGTGGTGAGAAACGTTGTGTTCTTCCCACAGAAAGGGCCCCGCAGCGCAGCTCGAGCGCCAGGCGATCGGATAAATCAAGCTGGACAGGAAAGGCCAGAGCCCCGCAGGCGCTCCCAAGGGCCCCGCCAGCGGCCGTGCCGGGGGCACGCCGGGGGGAAGGAGGCGGCTGCGCCGTGCTGGCGCGCGGGTTGGAGCAGCCGGCGGCTCCGTTGCTCCGTGGTATTTTTCTCTGTGACCCGCCCAGCCGGTGCCCTGAGCACCCGGCTCTGACAGAGCAGCTACTGCCTTCGCCAAACGGCAGCTGAGGCCGTGGCACGGCGCCCACCTCAGCCCTCCCGCCAGCGTGGACCTTAGTTCGTTCCAATCCAAAACTGGTGCGGTGCTTTGTTTTGTTTTGTTTTGTTTTTTTAAAGCCTGGGAGAACCAAAACTGCCTGAGCAGGCAGCGAAGCGCCGGCTGACAGGGCGCCCTGAGCGTGTGGAACGGGTGTGCCGGTGGAGCGCGGCACGGCTGTGCTGCGTGGTGCGGTGCTGCACCGTGCTGTGCCGGGGAGGACAGCAAGACCACAGCCTTAAAACAGGCAGAGGAATGCAAAATGGTCCAGGAGCCAGGGAGCCACCCGGGGAAGTGCAGGGTAATGCCACAATACCCTGTCCACCATGTGCTTTTCTATTTTTTTTTTCCCCTGGGTGTCTCATGTGAACAAACAAACAGAGGCTGGAAATACCGGGGCGAGGGGCAGCACCGTCGCCAAGGCACATCCCAAAGCCTCTGCCTGCGCCGGCAGCGGAGCCGGGGCAAAGTCGCAGGAGCTCACCCTCACCTGGGTTATGCTTCGGGGGGGCCCTCGTAGTTTTTGGCTGCTTGGTCGTGGTGGTGCGGATGACATCCCAAAAGCTGTTGTCTGAAGGGAGGGGGGGAAAAAAAAGAGACCAAAACGACGTTGCCCTCTCAAATGTGCATTCAGAGGAGCGCTGGGAGGGGAACCCTATCCCCGCAGGGAAACTGGGGCGGTTGGGTCTCGCCAGAGCCTCAGCCGCCCCTGCCCCTGGCAGCCCCCGCTCATCCGTGCCCTGGGGACACCCAAGCCACCAGTGAGGGTGGTGGGTGCCTTCGCGGGACTCCCCGGTGCCAGGGCACGTGTCAGCAGGGCTTGAATTTGAGAAGGGGACAAGCAGGGCCGCCAGGAAAATCCCCCCAACCGTGCTGCCGGCGGGACAGCAGCTCAGGGGCCACCCCGCGGGCAGCCCCGTGCCACCCCCGCCGGATACCTGTGGCACGCAGGAGCAGGACCAGGCACTGCTGAAACGACAGTTAAGGATGCGCTGCTTCGGCGATGACGCCCCCCCACCTAACAGCAGCTAACGGCTCCATTTGTGGGGACGGTGCGTGGCTTTTGGCACGCACCCCCCACGTGGCAGCTCTGCGGGCGCTGTGCAAGTGACCTTGCACCATTGCGTCGGCGTGGGGCTGAGGAGGGCGTCCAGCTGCTCCACTGCTCGATCGCAAGCGTACTGCAGAGCCTTCAGATCAGCCTGGCTGTTGTTTAACCCTCCCCATCCGAGCCCCGGCTGCCGCCAGCTCCCGGCCTGAGCGACCCCAAAATAATGCGTTTCGGTGGGAGACCTGCTGGTGTCCTGCAGCATCTCCCGAGAGGTGGAGGCTGCAGATGAGAAAGTATTGCAGGGATCGAGCCAGGGGCTGGGACCCGCTCTGCTCCCTGCATGGCCACACACGAGGGACCCTGGGCCAAGTGGAGGATGCACCAAAGATGGGGCCAGGGAATGGGAACCCACCGCGGGAGCCCCTCGGTGCCATCACTCATCCAAAAAGCACTCCCTGGGGAAGAAGAAACTTGCCGAGACAAAGCCTCGGCCTCGGCACGCATCCATTTCCCAGGGAGAGCTTATTGGATCAAAGGGACTCTTGTTCGGGCTGCGATCCAAACGAGGAAGCCCTGCGTGTGCTTCAGGCACTTGACTTTTCTTGTCCCTAGGAAGGACCACGGTGGCCAAGGAGCTGGACAGATGGATTTGCTTAAATTTGTGCAGAGATCGTCATGCAGGGGTGAGCAGGTTCAGTTCCAACTGCTTCCCTGCTGCAGTTTATTTCAGGCTCCTCTGGCAGGGTTGAGCAACCCTCAGCTCTTGTGACCACGCTATATTTAAGTAGGTATGTTTGGCCAGAACTGAGCCAGAGGAGCTGCTGCTGATGAACCTCGGGCAAATTTAAAGGAGCTTCCTCAACCGGGGCAGGCACTGTGGAGCGGGCCAGCCAGGACATCTGATGGGCACAAAGTGTTGAAGAGACGTTTTTCCCTGGATGAGGAAATGTCACCAGGCTGGGCCTTTCTGTGGAGGTTGGGGATATCTTGGAGAAAAAAAAGGAAGGAAAATATCCTCTGGAATCCCTCCTGGAAGGATGGCAGTTGCCATGCAGCCAGAAGCAAAGGCTCTTATGTAGCTGAGCAGTGATTTGTGTCTTTTCCATTAGGTTACTGCAAAGTGCGAAATTCATCCCTGCACATAAATGCTCCAATGCCACTCGCCTTCAGCACAGACAGAAATATCAATATTGCATTCACTTCAGCTGTATGGGAGGTGTGCACAAATGCACACAGGCACCAGCTTCCTTACACCAGAGGGGAAAGCAAAGAGGAGGAAAAGGGCAGCTCGGGCTCAAGAAGATAAACTAACTGGCTTGTACTTGCTCATGGCAACACCAGAAGCATCTCAGCTTTGTGCCTCTCAAGCACAGCTGCCCTTGCCCTCCCCTTCCATCATCAACCCACTGGTTCCCCTGACACCACCGGAGGTGGTCAGTTCGCTCCCGTGCCTGTTCCATCCCCGCCCCTGCAATACTGGGAATCAGCGAATTTCGCCGCGACGCCCCGATGCTGGTGGGAAGGGTAAGAGAAGACACCGTCAGAGAGCTGGTGGGGACAGACGAAGCTAACACAACCCAACCAGCCGATGCGGGGCAGAAGGACAGGCTTCCTGCCTGTTGCAAGCACAGGGGCGGGGGGCTGCAGCCGGGGACATCTGGGGCTCTCGCGCGGGCAAGCAAAGGTGTCCGCACGAAGTCTCTGCTAAGGCAGCAGCACCCGGCTGCCGGCACGCAGCCCCCGGGCTGGCTCGCGCTGTTCAAACGCCCATGGGAAGCAAACCCCGCAGGCACGAAGGTCTCACCTGCCCCACCTGCCGGCTTTCTGGGTCCCTCGGGAGTGGCTGTGACAAAACAGACGGGGAGGAAAACGTTAGTCATGGGCACCACCGAAAATGTGTCGCTTCTGCTTGGAGAACAAATAGCAAAGATTTCACCACGAGCTTTCCAGCTGACCATCGTTCGTCTGCATTTGTAAACTGGGAGCCCAGAGCCACGAAACCCCCAGGCGCACGGCGCGTGGCCACAGGGAGCGGGACTGCCTGTGCGCGGGGGCAGGATCGGGCCCGGAGCCCTGCAGGGCACAGCTGCGCCTGGGGCCGAACGCTGCCGCCGTGCCGGCCGGCATCCCGGCAAGCAGCAAGCTGTAATAAACTGTCCCGAATTAAGACTCCTGGAGACAGCAGCAAACAGAGCAAGGACAGATACTGTACAGAACAGCATGGAAAACAAGAGTAAGCTGCCAATGTTTTGTTGTCCCCTGCCCGGCCGGTTAGTTAAATGACAGATAATTTCCAGGGCTGCATTATGTATGGCAGGTTCCCTATCAGCTGGAGGAATTTTGGTGACACCCCGATGCTCAGATCCCAGCTCCCAGGGCCACTCCGGGGCTAAAACAAGCTCCAGTCAGCCTTCAGAGGGGTTGATTATTTGTTTTTTTTCACCCCCTGTAAGCCACTATCTATTAATAGCCGCTACCATTAACAAGTATATGAATAAATTATGAGCCAGAGTTGTGGCTGCTCTATTCCCATACATTTCCATTTGCGCCTCGGAATAGCAGAGCGCTTCTACTGGGCTTCATTTCCAGTCTGCCGGTACGGTTTGATGTGACCTGACTCCAGACCCTTCGTTCGCTTTTATTCTGGGGCTGAGGCGATGAAGTCCAGAGCGGGCCGCAGCAGCCGGGGAGGCAGCGGGGACAGCACTGCCTCTTCCCCCCGCTCCCAGCTGGGACTCCGGCCAGGGAAGCGCTGCTTTCCCTCTGCACGAGGTGGCCATTAGGCATTTCTAACACGTCTCTCCACGTACTGTATTAAAGGGCTTGCAAAATCCTAGCTGACATCCCTCGAACCCGGGACCAAGTCTGCTACCCCATGGTCTGCGCCACCCCCCTCCTGCCGAACCCGGCACGCTGCGGGAGGGGCGCACGGAGCACCCTGACGCTTTGTTCCACGTAAACTCCAACGTAACACAGCGCGAGCGTCTGTGTTGTTCGACTATGAAGTAAGAGCTTTCAAGCGCTGTGACAGCCTTCGCTGGAATGCTCGTGGTGTCCGCAGGAGCCCGGCCGGGTGCCGGGGACGCTCACCACGAGCCGCGCGGGGAGGGACGGGCGGTGAGGGACGGGCGGTGAGGGGTCCTGAGCGCTGGCGTTTGCAACTCCGCCGCGGCGTCTCTGTGGCCGCGCAGCAAAGGGGAGCGGGCGGCGTCTCTGGGTGCAGACCGCTCTTGGGCTCGGCCCGTGGCGCTGGGGAGCGGCGTGTGACATGCGCCGGGGAGGGAGGCGAGCCTCCTCCGTCAGCGGCTGCGCTGGCGGTCAGCTTTCTCCTTTGGGTGTGAAATGAGAGCTGCTCCGCTCAGCCTCCCGCTGCCAGCGTGGTGGAAACCCCCCGCCAGCACCCTGACCTTGCCGCTGTTTCTGCCCGGCCCGAGGCTGAGCTCTGCCAGGCACTGCTGTCCCCTCAGCGACACAGCCCAGCCCCAACTTACATAAAAATTGTGTATTTCAAAGCCAAATATTAAATATCAGCATGCAGCAGAAAGGCACCCCCTTCAGGAATGAGTTTCTTTTAACTGACGGGTTATGCTTGAAAAGCTTAAGCTTTTTTTATGCTTAAGTGAAGCAAAGCAAGAAGCCAACGCGCCATTCACTTTCCCTGGGTGCTGCGCTGCAGCGGGACCAGGGAAGGACGCGGTGCTGCCCAGCCCGGCCGGGCTCAGGGGGCTGCCCTCACCGGCTGCAGAAGAGAGCGGTTCACGCGTTAGCTCCCAGGCAAACGGGGCATGTTTGATGGTAGGTGTTACTAACGAATGCAAGGAAGCCAAAAAGATGTGTTCAGTGCTGTCGCTACGTCAAAGCACTGGCGTGCCTGGGCGGTTTGCCGGTGGGAATCAGAAGGCGGAGGGCACAAGGTCAGCAAGCAGCTTCTCCAGGACTATCCCCAGTCCCACCCGTTGGCAAGCCCGGACACTGCATCTCCCTGGGCAGAGATGATGAGGCAGCCGTATCCTCCACCACCCTCCCACCGGCATCAGATCCCAAAGAACAAATCGCACCTATTAATGACTATTTGTTTTCTCCCCTTTAAAAGAATAGATAAATGTGACTTACGTCGCTTGGTGTTGACGTCATACAGGGCATCTTCTAGGCTGAATTCACCTGGGTCGTCCCCATGACCTGGAGACAAAGAATCAGCACCAGTTGTACTCGCTCTGCACAAAGTGAACCGCCTTTAAATACGGTGTGGCTAGACTCGTGTGCTCAAATTGCTTTAGTTTTTAGAGGGCTTTCTGTTTTTTTCCAAGCCTGACCCATCACCAGTGATGAGGAAGACATCAGCCTTCTCTGAATGCTGTGACTGCTAAATTGCAGAGCAGTCATCTCTGGATTTTCCATTTGTCTGCCCTAATGGATGTGGGATAACAACACACGCTATGCTTAAATTTGCCAAGGAGAGCCTACCAATTCACTTCTCAGGCTGCCACTCATCTGTGGCTGTGCTCACGATTATACGTTTGCTAAACACCAGGAAAACACTGGGACAGCGCAGACAAGTTTGGTGAAAAACAAAAAAGCCCTATGCACCTCTTCTTCGCAAGTGCCTTCCAACATCAAAGGCTTCGTATCAAAATGCTGCTGCTGGCTGCCAAGCGCAACTTAGCATTTCAGAGACTGCCTCCATCACTCTCCTTGGTAATGCAAACCAGGACCAAACCCCCATCGCAGGGATACACCTGACAGGCACAGGCAGGGTTTTTGTTAGAGATGCCTCACCACAACTCCAGTCACTTTATAATATCCCGAGGATAACTCAGCACTACGCCGTGTTCTCCTGCGATAGGGCCAGCTAATCCTTCCTTTCTCTGTCTTTTTTTTGCATCACGTTAATTACTGTTGACTTACCCTAGTTCTGAATGTATTTGTCTTGATAAATTCATGCTTTTACATCTCAGAGCATGCTGAGTAATTAATATCCTTTGGGTTTGCTAAGTACTGCCGCACTGCAAGAGAACATTAAAATGGCTTTCCTCTTATTCCTACTGCTAAATGGATTTAGCTATTGCCACCTGAGCTCCAGCGTGCTTCATGAATAAATTTAAAGCTTTACCGACAAGGACAATAACAACAGGAAGGCACCAGTCCACCAGAAAGCAGGTATCAGCATTTCGGTGAAAAACTTCTACTAAGAGTGGTCACTGAGTACTGCAACACCTCCAGCTCCAGTTCCACTTACTCACACATCACATCGCGTTTCATTTGCCGTCTGTGTAAATGTACGCTCCGCAAACCCGAGGGCGATTTGAATGCCGGGTCTATGGCTGGAAGGTTGCTGTAGGCTTCTCTCCCCTCGCAAACCTCTCGGCATTAGGCTGTGCTGCGGGGGTGCGTCTAAGTAATAGATGCCCCAGCCCACGGCTGCATTTCTAACAGAGGTGGAAGACGCCAACGCTTCCCGCGTGGGCCCGGAGGAACGGCCGGCCGCAGGCGATGCCCCGCTGCCGCTGGAGCCCAGTTACCACCGTGTGAAATCCCCGGGGCGCAGCGTGCGGACGAGCCCCTCGCTCAGCACAGCAGCCAGGGCCGGGCTGCACCTGGCACCCGCAGCCTGCCCGCGTGCCACTCCGCTCCCTTGCCAAAGTATTTGCCTCTTGGGCCTTATTGCTGGTGAAATATTGGCACGGTCAGACGGGCGATTTTCTCCTGCCGCGACAGCCTGGACAAAGCCGCAGGGTTATCAAGAGGTCTGTGGGTGCAAAGGAGCGAAGTAAGGAACACGCAAGTCCGTCCACAGCGCCATGAACACACCCACCCAGCTCCCACACCTGGGTGCTGCCAAACCACCAGCACATCCCTACTGAGACCCCACAAGCTCATTACTGCAATCGCCGAATGTCCCAAGCTTGCAATTCCGGTAATTTTATGCAGGCTCCCTTTCCCAGCAGGGCTTTTTCCGCAGCCTTTACTCAATTTTCAGGTGTCATCGGGGCTCTATCATTATAGAAGCTGCAGGATCACAGAATGGTTTGGGTTGGAAGGGACCTTAAAGATCATGTAGTTCCACCCCCGCTGCCATGGGCAGGGACACCTTCCACTAGACCAGGTTGCTCAAAGCCCCGTCCAGCCTGGCCTTGAACACTTCCAGGGATGGGGCAACCCACGCCAGTGCCTCACCACCCTTGTTTCTGTCTTTCTATTTTAAACCATGTTTAAAAACGGGTGGAAGGGGAAACGCGCGGCGCGTCTCCGGCGGGACGAGAAGTGCTACAGACCCGACCAGGGGAAACGTGCCGTCGCTGTGTTCCGTTTCGGTTCCCCTTGCCTCCGCGGCAGGCAGGGCGAGCTGGCAGGAGGGGTATGGCAGCGGCAGCGAGACTCGCACTGGTACGCCAGGAGCCGTCCCTTCCCTCTCCCCCCGCTCCTCCTGCTCGAGTCGGTAAATGTTACGGGCGCTGATTTGGTGCACGCTGAGCCCCGCCGATAGCGCACCCTCCCCGTGCTCCACCTTTGACGTAGGAGACCAAGTCCAAAGTGGGGGGGGCGCGGGTGGCCCCGGGGGGGTGCAGCTCACCCGCTCTTCTGCTGAAGGGCTATGGGGGTCGTGGGGCTGCACGGAGACACCCCCCGGCGGGGCCACAGGCCCTACAGGGAATGCGAGCGCCTCGAAAAACGGGCTCTCCCCCGCCTGGCTTTGGGGGGGTCACCAGACCCGCCGGCTGAGCAGCCCTTACACCTCCCTGGGTTTGGTGATGGCTCCCATGGCACCTCTCCCTGCAGGACGACAGGAGGGTGCAGCTTCCAAAAAGCACCCTCCAGAGAGCCAGCGGGCACGCCAGCGGGTCCGGGGGCGCGAGAGGTGCTCGGGGCCCTCCGTCCTCGCGGGGCTGATGTTTAACAGCAATGGCTAACGTGTCCTGGGCTGCAGCCGCGGCCGGGGGAATCGCCGCCGCGGGGAGAGGCGTGCACGCAGCCCGCGCCAAGGTTAGGAAAAGCGTCGACGCGTTGAATCACCTGGAAAAACCTTCCCTGGGAGCTGCGGCGCTTGGCACTGCCCCTTTCCCGGGGCTCTCCCACCGCTGCCCACGGCAAGCAAGATTCTTTTCCAGGGCAACTTAAACTCAGGAATCCCCTAGGCGTTGGCAAGGAATACCAACAGATCGCCAGTTAATTGCAGCTGACAACGTCTTTATTTCATGCAAAGGGTGTTATAGAGACGTATTACATCTTTTATGGATCAATAACTGAGCGCTGCCATGGAAGGCATGCAAACTTGCCGGCTCGCTCCGACACACACGAGCTGAACGCTCTCCTCCTCCTCCTCCTATTCAGTTATTAAGCAGTAACAAACGCGGCACTTCACAGCCAGACGCTTAAAACCCAACCAGCCCTCGGTACGCACATTTACCTTGCAAATGCAGTTTTTCGGGAGGCAGCGCCGCTGCTCCCTGCACTGTCTCATGCAAATCCTGCTGCTCCCGGGGCCCTGGCCAGGAGCGTGTCTCCCAGGCTCCCAAAGCCCATCCTCCAATGGGAACCCAGGCACAGCACAGACTGTCTTTATGTTAGGGGTTTACATTCTCCAGCAGAAGCTGAGGCACATTCCTACGTACCGGAGCTCACGAGCAGCCCACTGCCGGGTTGCGGAGGTGTTTGTGACGCAGGCTCAGCGGCCGAGGTCCTGCACACGCCGACGTCTCACCTCCCCTGTAGGACGTACCCACGCTGCCTGCAAGCTGGTGCAGGGCTGGGACACCACCAACACGCAAAACCATCCTCCGCTGGGCGCTCGGCAGCAGCATGGGATCTTGACCGGGGTTGGCAACTAGACCAGTTTGGGGTTTTTTCCCCCCGCCCTTGCACTCAGAAGAACTCCTGTCTCTGGCTGCTGGGAGCAAACGCATATCCCCAGCGGCAGCCGCGAGGTGATTCAAGCCCTGCGTGCCTGCTGGCCAAGGGCACCGGAGCACCTGCAGGACTGCAGGTCTGTGGCGGGGCAGGAAACTGGCAAATGAGATGTGTTTTCTGTATTTTTCTTTACTATGACAACCAAAAGAAAACAAGCTGGGACATGTCGTGCTACCTAATACGATTCCCCAATGCCAGAGTGGGGATGTGGGGGGACCCCAAGGCTGTGCCGGGGGGAGGCTGTAAAACAGAGGGGAGAGGTATGGCCGAGCCGGCGCCGCAGGCTCCCCCGCCTCTCGCCGAGTCCCCTCGCCTCGCCGGGGGGACTTTTAATCAGAGCTAGCTGCTCTTTGAAGGTAGAGGGGTTTTGTGCCTTAATGTATTCTCTCCTCATTATTTGCTGTAGCAGGCAGCTCAAACGCGCAATTGTACTCGTCAGCTTTTTAGTTTTTACAATTATATATATATTCTAATTAAGCCCCACTGTTTGACAAAGCTTGAATTACAGTATCATAATTCACACCAGTATATTGCTAGGCCGTCTGCAGCACTCGGAGTGAGGTGTATTCCATTTTTAGCGCCAGCCCACGGATCTCTTTGTGCAATATATATGTGTTTAGCTTCCCTGGGAATTGAGAGCCCATGACGGTACGAGATTGACAGCCCGGGAGATTACGGGAGAATGCAAAGCAGGTACAAGGGCAGCGGAAAGTAATTCAAACTGCCTGACTCTTATGCATCTACCTCAGCAGTGACGCGGCAGGCGGCGGGTGGGTGAGGAGGAGGAAAGCGTGCCCAGGTAACCGAAAGCAGCAGGGTGTCCCCAGTGACCAGCCTCGTCTTTCTGGCCCTGAGTTACGGTGTCAGCACGCGCAGGCGGTTCCCTGTGCATGGCACCGGACCGCATCCTCGCCCTGGTGTCTCCCACTGCCTCAACAAAGATACAGCCCCAAAGGTCTGCAGGGAGCAAAACGGCTGCTCCTCTGCGGGTGCAGGTCTGCTCTGCAGCAGCCGGGGTGCCTCCAGCAGCACCGGGGGTCCCTGGGGACCTCTCGGGGAGCAGGCGATGGCACCACGCTGCCAGCCAGAGCAGTGATCCTGGTCAGACCGGAGCTTCAGACTCGCTGCAGCTCGCTGCCACCACTGCCTGGGTGCCGGCCCCAGCCGCCTGCCAAGCATGTGGCAAGTTTACTTGCAAGTGCCAAGTTGCTTGCAAATCTTGAATTCTTGCTGACTACTAAGACCAAAGCACAGTCCCTACACGCATAGGAAGAGCAGAGCTCCTCGGAGCTGGGGCGTTGCGGATGGTCTCCAGGAGCAGCGCTGGCGGGCCAGGCGGGTAAGGACAGCCTCGGCGCACTGCACTTCTCTCCAGAGACAGCCCAGGCAGTCTCCTGCCCTGAGACCTCCTGATGTTGTCTCTGTCTTGAGACTCTGAACTGAGGAAGTCAAGGAACTGAGGAAGCCGCTGCCAAGGAAGACAGACTGCCCAGGGACGTGCCCCTGCAGAAACATGCCTGCGGCAGCCCCGGGGGCGAGGGGAAGCAGGGCTCTGCCGGGAAGCGACCTGGGGGAGAAACTCAGCCCCCTGCGCCCGCCGTGGCAGTGGCACCGATGGCTGATGCCGGGGGCGCATCGCCCCGATCCAGGGCACGGCCAGGCGAGAGCAGTGGGACGCAGCCCCAGCCGGGAATAGCCCCTGCTGCTTGCGGGGCACGAGGCAGCGCTGCCATCCCTGTTCTCCATTCCCAGCGAAACATTTTGATTTCCAAAAGCACTAATCAAAATCACCCTTGATTATGGCAAAAACAACCTCTGCTGAATTTAGGGTTTTTTATGCAATTAACAAGGGTATATGGTAATTCCAAGCAATCTTGCTCTTGAGATTAAAGGAAAGCCTGCCAGGAAGCACATGAATAAAGCTTTAAGATGAAAATTTGCATAATGAAGACTTTCTCTTTGTGGAAGGACTAATGGTGGTTATGTTTGAAACCTATTAATGGAAATGCCTAAAAGCCTCCGCTAAAGTCAGCGTGTTGTTGCCGAGCCACCGTGACCGGCGCAGGCTCGGTCGCCCCCGCTGCCCTTGGCGCTGCCGGCGCTGCCTGCTCCCCGCCGGGAGCGTCAGGCCCACAACACCCCCGGTTCTGCCCTCTCCTTGGGCCGCCCGAGCGGCGCTGCAGACGCCGGATGGGGCAGGATGGGCAGCGCACGAGCAGCGCTGTCTGCAGCGCAGGGCAAGGCATCTGGTGTGGGTTTTTAAGCCACAGGAGAATTCTGCGTTTCCATGCGCTCGGGCAGCCAGACGAGAAGCAGATGTCTGCTGCAATTTGATTTCAAGGCTTACTAGGAATAATTTAAATTATTTGGTGGCAGCACCCATATGCTTGGCACCCTGCAAGAATGCTGGAGGTGGTGAGGAAAATGCGACCCGCAAAACCAGCCTGCATCTGGTGGGCTCCAGGCTCCTCAGCAGACACCATTAGCACCACGACGTGGGGCCCAGCCGGAAAGGCTGCCGTCCCGGTGCGCGGAAGGCAAGCCCTTGCTGGGAGCTGCCCCGCCGGGCACTGACGGGACAGTGGTGCCCGTCCACCCTGCGCCATGCCAAGGGCTGCCCGAAGGTCCCAAAGCATCTTCCCCTCCCTCCCCGGGTGGAAGGACAGACCTCCAGGTTGCTCCCAAAGCACCCAAAGAAGCAGCATCGCCCTGCACACCCCACCATGTCCCACAGCCGCCGGGAGCAGCCGGCGCAGCTGCCGGCAAGTCACCCTGCAGAGACCAGACAAAAAACACATCGGGGAGGAGTTTCTCATCTGCTGCCATCTCGTGCAGCCTTTCTCACTCCTCCGCAGCAAGATTTAAAACCCCAGAGGGAAGCACCCTCGCCTCCTCTTTCCCAACAGCCACATCTGGTAACCGGCTCGCAGGGAGCCCGCGGTATTCACCAGGCACACCCGCTGGAGGCGGCCAGGAAACCTCGAAAGCCGAGGGCTCAGGACAGGTGCCGGCCTCTTCCTCCTGCATTCTGGCACGTGAGAAGAGCCCTGCTCCAGACCTGTCTGCAGGAGGAGGAGCTTTGCCACCAGGCTGCTCTTCCCCCAGCGCTGTCCTTGGAGCAATGGCAGCTCCCACCACCAAACCCACCAGCCTGCACCACCACGCAGCCTCCACATCAAATCCACCAGCCTCCATTGCCAAACCCACCCAGCCTCCACGATCACCCTGCCGGCTCCCAAAGGGGCAGAAAGCACCCTCATATCCAGAGTGTTTCTTCACACTAAAGTCTTGTCCCAACTTTCTCCTTCTTCCCAACGTTTCTCTTTTACCCGCTCTCAGTCTCACTGACTCAAACCAGTGGGAATTACTGTATTTCCACATTTTATTAAAAAAATGAGATGAGAAAGGCTATTAGCAGAGTGGCTCGGTTGACTCCGCTTTTCAAACCAGCTTGGAGGCTGCAGGAGCGTGGCAAAAGCGGTCTTTCTCCACACACTTGGGGACTGAGACTGTCGGAGGGAATCGGAGCATCTCCCTGCGTTTGACGGCTCCGCCAGTGTCGGGGTCGCCCGTCGCCGTGTTAAAGCTGCCAGCGGGCGGCGGCTGCCGGCACCAGCTGGCCCCGGGACCAGGGGGGCTCCGCTAGAGATGGCCTAATCCTGGGGGTGACGTACCGAGCACCCGTGGGCAGCATCTGTTTCGGGGGGGGGTGCCCAGCGCAAGGTGGGGGCGGTGGGGAGCGAGGGGTCCGCACCACATGTCATGTTGCATCGGCCGCTGCAACGTGACAGAAGTTGGTGTAAAGCAGCGAGGCCGTGGAGGAGCCCTGGTGCCGGGGGACCGTCCTGTCCCTGCAGGCTGGCAGGCTTGCGGCACGGCAAAGGGCACTCGCGTGTCCTTTGCTGCAATTCCCACCTCACTCTTTGGGGACGACCCCAAGGAGGGGAGTACGGCTGCGCAGCGCCATGAAGCACATCACCCCCAGCGGCGAGACCGCCGAGGGTTTGATCTGCTGAAGTCTGGGCCCTGGGAGGCTGCAAAGCCTCAGGCTGGGCTGGAGCCCTCAGCTCCGCAGGAGACCAGCAGCTCCTCAGCCGGCTCATGCACCCCAGGCTCCCCAAAAGCACCAGCCAGAGCCAGACGCCCCACCACAGACGGAAGAACACCTCCATGTGCCGGCAGCGACCCTCAGCAGCTTGGAGTGAAAAGCCCGGTCAAGGGCAGCACTACCGGACCTAGGAAGGGCTTCGCACCGGGGCTTCCCGTGGGATGCCTTGGACCCGCAGCTGCTCACTGGGTCTGACCCATCTCTGGCTCCACAGCAGCATCCTCTCTCAGACCCCACATGAAACAAACATTTCACCAGGTCTTCTCCCACTCCAGCATGGTCAGAACGCAGGTAGCCCCGTTCCAGCAATACAGCCAATCAAAATGGTTTTCTTCAGTATTAGCACTCCAAGCTTTCAAGGTTTCCAAGGCTCTCTGACATCTCCGCTCATAGAGCAGGTGATATTTCCTAAGCAACTTTAATAAGATAATAGTTCTTTGAGGGTTGTGTCAAAGAGGTCGTTGCTGCAGCATTGCCAAAACCTGCTTTCAATTAGTCCCAGATCAATCGCATTGGGAGCAAAAGGCAGGAAGTTTTGAGCACAAGCATTTAAGTATCCCCTTTCTGGGGAGTGCCTGAGCCCAGCTGTACCCAGGATGGATGATGCCCAGCTTCCCGGGCCTGGGCTGGGTACAGGGATGTTGTGGCCAGGGGCTGGCGAGGGCAGGGAGAGCTCAGCCTGTCCCAGCCCTCCCAGGAGTTCTGCGGCTAAGCCTATAAAGCAAATCTCTGACCCTCACTGAGAAAATGGCCCAGGTGAGCCTCAACAATTCAAAGGTGCATCTGATGGGAAAAGGAGCAGTTTCTTCTCTTCACACTTTTGCTGTTTGTTTGGTTTGGGTTTTTTTTAAAGAACAACAATTTATTATACCTAATGGGGGAAAGGATGTGCATGAAAATTTTTTTTTTTTATTCCCAGAACTCAGCCACTTTGCAAGTGGCAGAGGGGAAGTTAGCACTGACCCCACTGCACAGGTTAGGGAAGGGTTAAAGGTGACTTTCTCAGGTCATGGAAGAACCGAGTGTGTCATGCAGGACTTGAGTTTGACCGCTCCAGATGTAGTGTGCGGGGGTCTGCTGGAGCACTGCCTTATTGCTCCCACAGCAAGGGAAGGGGAGACGTGGCAGTGCCGTGACCCCGCTCCCAAGCGGGCACGGCCTGGTTTGCCCGCAGAGGAGGCCAGACGGCCACAGCCCGGTGCAGGGATGCTGAGAGCCAGCCCTGCCAGAGAAATGCAGGCCGGCAGCAGGATCTAAGCTGAAACCACTTTGGGGACAGCCTTGGCATGACCTGTGTCCAGGTGTGCTGCCCATGGCCTTCACCGGGCGTAGGGGAGGAAACACGGACCCCAACTCACTCGGTTTGTGATCCCTGGTGAAGGTCAGAAAACACCGCAAGTTCCTTTTCCCCCCTATGACTGTAGGTGCAGGGATGAAAATGGGGGTGCTTTAATATTTTCCTGCAAGCTGTCCACCCAGAAACATTACAAGGTGGGTTCACGTTAGCCACCTGATTTCTGATCATGCGTTAAGTAACGACTATGAATTTGCCTAGGGCCAAAGACGCCTGTTCATCAACCAGACAACGAACTGTGGCATAAAAGCATTTTTTTCACAACCCAGCGCAGAACAACTGATGACAAAGCCAGCGATGCAGGAGCCCAAAGAAAACCGAAGCAGGAGATTAAATGCTTATCACCTGATTCCCAATGGAAAGAGATTGCTCTCATCAGATAACGATCAAGAGAAGATGCTGTAGTTAAAAGTAGGTAAATAGGGAATTACATGGTTAAAATGCTGGTTCATCACTCCGGATGTGCTGCTCCTGTCGTACTGTGCTATTTAAAATTGGAAGCGGAGCGGTAGCGGTAACGAAGACGCGGGCGATGCTGATGGAGGGAGCGAGGCCCTGGCAGGGTGGGGGTTACAGCCCTCCCCTCTGGCTGAAGGCATGTGCCTGCCCCTGCGGCGCAGGGCTCCCGCCCGGCCGCTGCTGCGGCGCCCGCAGCTGCCTGCCCGCCCCTCCACGGCACCTCATCGTGCAAATGTCGGGTGTTCGGACGGGGCAGGGAGCCCTTTAGGATCTCAGCTGTTTTAGGATCCAGCCTCCCTTGCACGCTCCACGCATCAGGTGCACTGGGACGCACAGCACTTGCCCTCCCGCGCCCCTCAGCTTTGGGGGAGGCGGCTCCACTGCTCCCCAGAGCATCGCAGACCCAGGGGAAGGTGCTTCCAGCATGGAGAGACAACAGGGTGGGGGGCTGCAAAAATAGGATGCTGCAGCAGAGACCTGCTGGAGGTCATTTTGAGGAATGGGCAGTGATTTTTTTTTTTCCATTTTTTTTTTTAACCACTGGCTGTGGCCAGCTGGGCCAGGCCACCCCACCCAGCCCGGCAGCTGCAAGAACACCCCTCTTGGCTGGCCCATGGCAAGGGCAGCTGCTGGTCGAGCCAGCGGCAAGAAGCCGTGCCACATCCCTCAGCCTTTTGCACCGACTGGTCTTCAACAAGGTGGGTTTGGCTCGTCCTTCCTTTCACAGAGGAGTTTGGAGAAGCGCCCCGGGGTGTGCACCCCCTCCCGTGTCCAGCACAGGCTGCGTCTGCAACTGGGGAGGTGAAGCCAGCTTCAGGCAGAGCCTGCCGCCCGCACCCGGCGGGCGAGACCCGCCGCGTTCCCATTGCCGCCCAACGCGCTGCCGGGAGGCAAGCGCAGAGCCCTCTTACCAGGTGGGAAAGGTCTGCTGAAATACTTCTGCCGGGGAAAAAAGTGTTTCTGTTAAGCCAATGACAACTTATCAGGACAAATTTTGAAAGTTTTTGTTACAGGATTTCACAGGGTTTTTTTCAAATTATTTCATGACTATAATTTAAAAGTCATGAAAGACAGCTCTTTAATCATGAGAGAAAACACTTCTGTAGATGGAGGTGCAACAGCTACCTGGTTTTGCTTCCCATCACCAGGGGAACAGGTGCCTTATAACCAGAGCACTTTTTGCTATTGATGTGGCATTAAATAATTTTAAACATAAAACTAGGAGCTCACTGAGTGCCAAGAGAAGTCCCCCAACAGGTCTCTCGCTGTCTCTAACCCTACTTGTGGGGGAAATGGCACCAACATTTACACAGCCAATGGTTTGTAAACTGTTACTTTAATTCAAGTGTTACGGTTCTGAGATTTCCCCTGCAAATGTATCTACATCATTCACTCAGGTAAGGCCATCATTACAAAGGAGAAAGAAGGAATATACCTTTTTTTCAAACATATGCTACAACCTCACTGGAAAATGCTTCATTTTCTGCACGAGGCCAAAGACGTGTATGGGAATCTGTGTGCATTTTTAAAAACACACGTGGGCTCAAAGCTTAGTGCTGTCCTATGGATTTTTGGAAATAACAAATTCTGGTCTCCTGGCAATAATTACCCACAAACCGCATGGCATCTCTGACAGTGCGTGAGACAGCCTGTCACCAGCAGTGGTAGCTGATGCCCGGCGAGCAGGGCCAGGCTGCGCAGCCGCCCCAGCTGAAGCCCCGGGGTTAGAAACGCGCCCGTTTCTGGGTCAGAACGCAGGGCTTTGCCTGGGGGCGAGTGGATGCTCAGGGCAGGCTTGCACGGCCAGAAGCATCGCCCTGGATGCTTCAGCTTTGGGGGGCTGCAACACCATCAGCCTGGTGTTGTGTTGGCATCAGGCTGCATGGGGATTTCTCTGGCCAAAAGAACTTCCAGGGTGGGAAAACGTGCTGGGAAGGGGGGAAGCTTCACCAATTCTTCGTCTTTCTACCTCTTCACGGCACGAGAGCGTACCCTGGGGTATGGTTAGGCTCTGTAGTGGAAATGATGCAAATCTCCGAGAGGAATGCTATGTACTGGATGGCAGGCTGGGACCTGGGGAGGTTTTTGCTCCAAATGAGGTAGATGGCGACTGACATTAGCTTCGCTCAGATCATATTATCTGGAAAGACCAAAGTCCTGCAGTAGCAGGGACACCTGAATGGAGGTGGCTGGTCAGCACGGAGACACATCCTCCACCAAGTTCTTACTTTCATCCCACACAGGTCACATAGAGGTCTGACATAGAGAATTTTCTCTAAGCTCCTACCCCTAAAAGCACACGTTTGTCAGCAGACATTTGTCAGCAGACAATGCTTTATGGTCACAGATTAATGTGCTGACCAAAATTTTATTACCTACCTAACGTCCCTTCTGCAGCACAAGCACCTCCTTTGTCACTCACAGCTGGGGCTGGAATCCTCTTCTGCTTGTTTAACTTTTGCTTTCCACTCTGCTGGAGCCTGCACTGCAGTCACCCTCAAACACCCCACCAGGAGCGCGTCCGTCTGAATTGGGATTTCAGTAAGGTTCTTCCAACTTTGACAAGTTCTTTCTATTTACATTTCTTTGGGCGTGGGCATGGCGAGCATTTCAAAGGGTAAGCAAAATGCTGAGCAATTCTCTTTTCCCAGCACCTTGTTTGCTAGGGACAGCCCCGCACCAGCCTGCGGAGCCTTCCAACAGCAGAACCAATGCTGTTTGCAGCATCCCTTCTCCCTGAGCTGCCACCTCCAAAATCTTGCCAATGCCTCCAGTTTTGCTTTCTTTGGCTTTTCTACACGTATATGCCGTGCCAGCACTGAAGCCCTGCAGCAGACCTGGCCCATTCCTTCCTTGAAGATGCTGCTCATGTGGTTGGGTATCTCAACTGATGCACTCAGCATCAGCGTTCTGCCTATGGCCCCAGTACTCCGACCACAGTAATTTTCTGTATTTCCTAGACAAGGTTAGAAAGCAATGAAAAAGGATTTTGGAGTGACTACAAGACAGTTTTGTAAATATGCATTAGCATTACCTTTATGCACATCGCACCAGTAGGCTGAGCTTTCAGAAGATCAAAACCAAACCTGACCCTCTGTGGCTCCACTGAAATGCCTGCAAGTGTACAGAAAGCGTTTGCCTCTTGCTTTGCAAGGGCTAATGGGCTTGTGTTTAGGCTCTCTGTTTTCTTCTCTAAAGCGCCATTCACTCAGCAAACGAGCTCTTATGCTCGCATCCCAAATCACAGCTAGTGACTCCAGCATCTGGATCCCCAACTTTGAAATTTCCTTTGAAAAAAAAAGTCCTTTCATGTCCTGTGTTTTGATATCCCACGTTCATCTTCTCCTGTTTTCCTCTATTCAAGTTCTTCCACCAATTGTGGATTATATCAATCAGATTACAAAGGAATTACTGCAAAGTTCTTGTCTTTGCCAGTAGTGTTATGTAGTTTATTAAACACATGTTTTGTTATTAGGCTGGCTTCAGAAGCATCGTCTAATAAAACCCCCATTTCTCCTTTGGTTAATTGTAAAGTCAAGGCCTTAAACCTCCAGGAGCTATTTTTCCAAGGAGAAACAAATTTGGTTTTAAACTGAGCAGTCCTAAAAGTTTATTCTAGTCAACACTGGAGATCAATAGACTCTTCTGTTTTATGTGCTTTAAGGGCTGAAACGGTTGCAACAGATGTAAGGAAAAAATTACATTTTTGTAGAGGAAAAAACCCCAAGAGTTAAATGGCCATTTCTGAGCATATCACTAGGTTAGCAGAAGAAAAAGTTCCAACATACAAGCAGAAGTATGGAAACTAATTATTTCCAAAGCTATGTACATAAATATCTGGGCATGGCACACTTAATGCATATTTGTTCAAAGATCAGAGATAATTTGTAAGAAAAACAATTTAGCTTCTCCCACATTGTCATATGTGCTAAAAACACTATCAAAGTAAAAATTATTCTTTAAATGTATTACTTTGACTCGCTGCTGATACCTAGTAATTATAAATTTAATAACATAATGTATTATAACAAAGATTTTTAGCGCAGGTAAATGCCTTACACAACACTGCTATCTCCTGCAGTTTCGACAGCAATGGCAAACCGAGGCTTTTTCTTCCACTCCAAATAATTCCTCCCTCCAACCCTCCAGACACAACCATGGTGAGCGACCCTGGCAAGCGATGGGCGCAGAGCCGGCGGGTCACCTGGCGCCGGCACCCGCTTTTCTGCCAGCTGCGTCCACACTGTCTGCCGCAAAGCGGAGTGCGGACACCTGGAAAAACATCTGGAAAAAAGCCGGCTCCTTTCTGCTTTCTCTGCGCTCTCAGTTGGGCACCGTTGTGCAGAGACTGTGTAGAGGAGCTGCCTGCAGTGACTGCAGCCATCTGTGCAACAGTTATAAATAGCTAATTATACTGTCTAATATTACTTTCACATTTAAGTAATTATTGTAATTGCTGGTGGGATATTGTAGTCACACTCGAGAGGAGAGGTGATCTGTGAGACGTCGTCTATTAAGACACGGGATGACAACACAAACAGTCGCCCATCACTGCCGCTACTGCAGCTTTGGAGGACGTGCCCAACTATTCTTATCGCTGGTTCGTAAGGAAGTTTTTCTTCAAGCTTTTCTTGCAGAACATAAAGCATAAAATCTGGATGTGCCCCTTCTGCCCGGCCTTTAAGAGGTAACCCTGCGCTCCCTGCAAGAACGCTGACCTCAGATGGCAAATTTGCCATCTTTCCATGAAAACACATCACTGCATTTCTGTACTGGCTTACCACAAGTGTGAGGACAGGCGAGGGGAAAAAAAATTACTGTGGAAAGTTCCTTGTTTGACTGTTTTCCTTACCATTTTGCACAAACATGTGGCTAACCCTGGGTGACTCAAACAAAAATACTTTCTGGAAAAGCTACAGATCTGTGTATTTAAAACATCATGCAATGCCCTAGCACAGGGAACGCTCACTTCTGGCTGCTGCTCTGGCTGCAGCAAAAAGTCTTTGCAGGGCGTTTGGTTTCCCCCACCGCCTCAAAATACTTCAATGTTTCTGCCCCCACGGCACCGTGGGAATACCCCTGAGTTCAGTGGCACTGGGAAACGGATGGGTGCTGCAAGCAATTCCTATTTCCATCATTGCACCCGCGGCCAGACGGGCGGTGAAGGTGGAGGGAGCACGGCAGCTCGGAGGCACGGATGGATGCGACATGGCTGTGTCCAATAGCCCACTGGGCGCTGAAGCACACAGTCACATCTGAAGGGAAAAACAGTGGACCAAAGAGAAACCCAAAACCTACCATATTTTTTCAATTAAAAAGTGGGGGTTTGTTCCTGCTTTACTGGGCTGCCACAGACAAGATGCACATTATTCTTGTGTCAGTGGTGGATCCAGACCTCAGCTGCAGGAATTGGCTAAGCACCAATTTTGTTGTCTAGTTTGCTATCCTTGGTTCTTGGCAATTTGTAAACCTCCAAGCTTGCAAGAGACCGGGCTGTCTGCGACCCACCGTTGGCAGTGCTGTAAAGACCGCTTCAGAACATTGAAGCCAAAAAAGCAAATAGAGGCAATAAAGAAATTTGATTTCTATTGCTGCTGTACTGAGGAGCTGGGGCAGCAAGCCCTGCCTCGGAAACCCAATTCCTTACCAGCACCTGGCATTTTCCTGGGAGCACGGGATGATGGTGCAGAGGCCGCTCTGGTACCCAAAAAAGCCAGTTCAGTGCTCAGGCGGGGAAGGGCTCTCCGAGCCTTCAGCAGAGCACTTGCAAAGCTGCTCCAAAATGTTTGGGAGAGAGACGGAGGGAGGAGCAGGCACCCACCCCATGGGCTGAGAGAGCCACTACCGAACTACCGGAACACCGAGAGAGGAACTTTCACTTTCCACATGGAAAGGCTGAAGCCACACACCAGTACCTTGTCTCTATGCATCTGATGTTGGCAGGGCAGAAGGGGTTGCAAGTGCTAAGCCTGCTTACCTTTATATAGTTATTTCCACAGAGAGACAATTTAAAGCAGCTCATACAGGAGCTGAGCTTAATGTTGTTCAATTACCTGTGAAGCCTCGTGCTGGCTGGAATGATTTATGAACATTTCAGTGAAATTCATTTGGATACAAACTCAGCCAAGGATATTTAAGAGCTGGACCCTCCAGCCCAGCGCTCCAAAATGAAACAGAACAGCATTTTTCTTCACCCACGTTGCAAGCAACGCAGAATGCAAATAGCTTTACTGTTGACTAATCAGATTTTTTTTTTAATTTAATCTAAAATCAGGACTTTATGCACAGTTTCTTAGCTCAGCCTGTCAAACTGATATCCACCAATTAAAAATGTAGCTGCTAGACTGGTGAGCATAAACAACTCTGTACCATGCTGTTATCCTTCCAGATGCACAAGCAGGTAAGTACCTAACGCAAACGGAGACTAATTCCAGGCTGATTCATGGTAAACCTAATCTCTTCCAAAAGCAAAGGCAGCTCACAGCCCTATTCACTCTTCCTTTTGACGCTAATGTCTTCCAACCAACCTGTGTTTGACTGGTGCCTCCTAGCTAATAGCAGATTTTTTTAGAAAAACTTTCCCAAGGCCTTTTACATAATTGCTGTCTATTTTCTCTGTACAACCTTTAAGAGGACTTTTTTCCTATTCAAACAAACAAGCAAACAGCTTTTTAAGAGCACTTTCTTTTTAAAGGAAACAAAGAGTTGTGGTAAGCTCTGCATTGATTTTAACACCCCCTCGCCCCCCCCAAAACCCCATATTTTTTTCCCCTACCTTCTCAGTTACAGTCCAGCTGGGACCAATTTCTGGGTTAGACTATTCTGATCTGCAGAAACAGCAGTGGGACTAAGAAAGAGTGAGAATACAACCAACAGCCCAAGAAATTTGGGTCACACAGAGAATCTACTAATCCAACAGCTCAGTACGCAGAGAACAAAACCAAACTCCTTTCACGATGACTCTGTGACTCCCTCCGTTTCGGATCATCCGAGACACAGGTTGCTCCAGCGCTCTGTACCTGCAGCATCGCACATTCTGTTTAAACATCGCTGTGACATTTTGTCACAGAGAGGCACAGGCTGCATTCGGAGACGCTTTAGTCACCAGTATTGTCATTTAATGGCGGGTTAATGGTATCTGCCAGACACCGGTGCAGGCGCATCCCCAGCCGCCGAGCGGGGGACGCACGGTAAGAGCCCCGGCGTGGGGGCGGGGGGTGCCCGGGGAGCGGCCTTGGCCGGGCCCAGCCCCGGCGCGCAGGCCGGCGTCCCGCCGTCTGCCGCAGTGCCGGGCGCCCTGCGCCGGGTGGGGGCGGGGGATGCAGCCCCCCCAGGGGCGATCCCCGCGCGGTGCCTCCTCCTGGGAGCCCCTGCCAGGGACCCTCCTCGGGGCTGCATCGCCGCGGCCCCGCCACCCCCCCGCGGAAGGCTGCATGCTACCGGGGGGATGCACCCAGCCCGGGACGCCCCCCCCCGCGGCGGTGGAGGAGCGCAGGGGGGGCTGCAACCTCTGCGGGGCTCCCCCTCGGGGGTGCACGTTGCGGGGTGAACCCAGGCGGACGGGGGGGGCGGAGGGTCCCCACCCTGCCTGGGCCGGGCCCGGCGTCGCGATCATGCGCAAACCGCACCGCGCCCCCCGCCGCGCCCCGCGGGACACCCCCCACCCCCGGGCCGCCCCCTCCCGCTGCCGCCCCGCGGTGCCGGCGGCTGGACCGCCCTACCTGCGCCCAGCAGCGCGGCGAGGGCCAAAAGCAGCCCCAGGAGGCGGCGAGCGGCCATGTCGCGGCGGGGCTGAGCGTCTGCCGCGGGCACGGCCGCCTGGCTCCGCCGGGGCGGGGCGGGCGCTCGGCCCCGCCCCCCGCGCGGCACCGCCCCGCGGCAGGGACGGGGCGCGCGCGGGAGGCGGTGGAGCGCGGCGGGAGCTGCGGCCTCGGCGGGGCTGCTGAGCTCCGGCTGCTGCCGCGTGGCACGGCTCCGCGCCCTGCGCGCGCCTCCCCCCCGCGGCGGAAACGCGTCCTCCTGCCGGGCGCGTGCGGTGCGTGCCGCTGGGCTCAGCCCCGTACTTACTGACCGAGGTGGGGAGAATCCGCGCTGCGAACAGCGATGAGGAGATGCGCAGGAGACCTGTGCGGCTGCTTGGGCGGCTGCTGCCCGGCTGCGGTGCGCTGTACCGGCGGGCGGGGCGGGCCCGGCGGACAGGGGCCCCCGGGCCGTGGGAGCCGCGTGTGCTGGCTGAGGGGCCGCCGTGGGGCCGGGATGGGGCGATGGTGCGGGTGCAGGCGCTGGTGCTCTGCCCCGCTCCCGGGCTGGGGCTCCGCAGGAGAGCAGGGGCAGGAGCTGCTGCAGTTTCACCCTTTAGTGCCAGGTTTTTCACGTGGAGGTTACGGAGCCGTAGAAATGTTGGCTGGAAGCGACCTCTGGAGGTCTTTAGCCCAAACGCCCCCTCGGAGCGGGACCCACGGCCAGCAGGTCACATCAGCCATAGCTTTGTCTGGTGGGGAGTTGAAAACCTCCGGGGATGGAGGCTGCCCCACCTCCCTGGGTGCCCTGCGGCAGTGCTGCCCCACTGCCTAGTGAAGGGGATTCTCCTGGGTCCAGTCTGACCCCCACTGACCCTGACCACTTCTTTGGCTGTCACCCCCTGTTGCGTTGCCCGCCCCTGCCAAGAAGAGTTTGGCTCTGTTGTCTTAATAACTGCCCATAAGTAGCCGTAAGCTGTGATTACATCTGCCCTCAGCCGTCTCCTTGCCAAAGCAAACAAGCTGCCCCTTCCTGTGCACCAGGTGCTGGACCCTCTTCTCTACACCTCTTTTAAATGAGGGGAGGGAATTGTTAATAATACAGTAAATATCTTTGTTGATTTTTATAGGTGGTTTCACTACAGAAAAGGGGGTGAGGATGCAGCCTATATTTAGGAGGAATTCCTAAAGCCTTAGTGGGGACTGAAAGCCTGAAGAAGTGTCTGGGTTCTCCTAGTCCCACCCCACCTTACCGCAGCTGGGAGATACTGCTGTCCCTGGCTGCTCCAGCTGAGTGTCGGGACCGCTTTGGGCCCAGACAGCGCTTTTTGTCCTTGGTGGGAACATCACTTGAAAAGATAGTGAGCAAACAGATCACGGAGGAGTTACTGTCCTCTTTAGAACTGCCTGGGGGGAAGGATGTGGTGGGATAGCAGGGGGAGGGATGCTCTATTGCTGATTTTCATCTGTGGTCACACAGAAGATTGCAGGCTCCGCAGCTGCCAGCGCCTTGCCTTCCACAGACCTTCTGGAGCAAATGTCTCTCAAACCCATACCAGAGCAAGTTTCTGTAAGTTGGTGCAGTTCAGCGCGCTCATACCATGCCGTCGGAGTTGCAGACGCTTCTGTACTGGGCAATTCTCTCTGCTGCTGCAGCAACTAAAGGGAGTAACAGGGGTCCCAGATTACAAGGAAGCTAAGCTGGAGAAGGTGCAGTTCAGCTGCTGTGCAAGGCTGTCCGTGCGTTCACAATATTGCTTCTCTTCCTATTTATACAAAGAGAAATTCAGGATTACAGCCCCGTTCCAGTCAAACTAAAGACGACTAGCGGGACAGCGTTTGTACCTTCCCAGTCTGGTTCCCCAATAACCTCTCCATCAGCTATTTGCATTTCAATGGCTTTCCAAGCCTCTGGTAATTGTTGGGGGAGGCGGCGGGTAAAAAGGCTATTATATTAGAGTTAGATCAGCTTTAGCAAGCCTGAAGGCATGAGAGAGCATTGCTGCAGCTGATGCAACCCGTGACAGTATATTGTTTGCCGTTCTGTGTGAGCCTGGGGTGCGCACCAACGCTTGTGAGTTGATTCATAAGTACAAAGAAATGTATGAATGTAGCATTTAATTGGCAGGAAGGCAGCAGCAGTGCTGCGCTCCGAAGCTGGAGGGAAGCGGGGCGGTACGAACCAGGAATTAATGTTGGAACCACTCATCTGGCTAACCCCCGCTCCGACGCCCGAGGGTGCCGTCCCGGGCCGGTCACGGCCAGCCAGAGCTGTGGCGTGGCACAAGTTGTGTCTTTAAGGGAGGCCGAGCCCAAGGCAGCTGGAGAGCCTGGGCACTGGCCAGCAAGTGACTCAGCATCGCCTGACCTGTGCCCAGGAGTCCAGGCTATTCTTGGTCCGGGCTGTGTTTAAGGCAGGCAGCCCAGGCTTAAACGCTTCCAGTTGCTCCGCAGAGGATGTGCCCGTGCCGAGGCTGGAGCCTCGCATATGTTATGTTGTCCAGGAGTGCAGTGCCGTCTTCCCGTTGGATCGCTTTCCTCCAAGCTCGAGGGGGCTATGACCTTTTCATTTTCTTCTCTTGAGCTAGATCAAAGGTGTAATCTTTAAACAGTGGAATAAAGAGTCATTGGAGAAACTTGCAGTGGGAAAATATACTTGCTTCCCATTACGTTTAACAGGTATCATGCCTAAATCTTCTTGCTGCCTTTGAAAATCTGCTCCCTGGGCTTGGCATATTTTTGTCTCTCTGAGCAAAAATATGTTTAAAAGGGAAGGGGAAACACTGATCGGGAAAGGTAATGCTGGGCCAGACAAAAAACTGATTTACAATCTTTTACTTCCTAAATCTATTCAAATAACTTAGCAGTTTCAGAACATGTAATCCATTAGATCTCAGAGCCTCTCACAGGCACTAATCAATTACCCTTGATAAGTGACGGACACATAAAAAGCACCAATTTAGCTGCTACTGAAGTGCTGCTGTTTTAAAAGCAGAATGAGCTGTCATGTAGCAATGCATAGCCTTGCCACACAGTTGTCTGTGATGGAAAGTGAAAATACTATACACAATTTAAAATGAGCAGTTTCAGAGGCTGAATTACATTTCTACCTGTGTCCATCTCCTGCCTGAGGTATTGTTGTTTTGTGTCCCTGTTTCCAAATACAACAATTCTTTTTTAAGTAAAAAATTTGCTAATTTGAGGGTCTGTTAAATTCCCTTATGGAGCCAGAATGCATCTGCTCAAATTTTCTAAATGCCTTGTTTTCTACAGTCTTGATTAACATCCAAGTAGTTCCTTTAAAAAAAAAAAAAAAAAAAAAAGCAAGCAGTAGTATGAGATGGCAACGCTACAGACAGCCCTTAGCCTGCACCACCCCAGCAGCCCTGTGGTTAAAGGACTCGGGGATATTCCCAGTCTCTTCCGTCACAGCTGCATCACCGTGGCGAAGGAAGGAGTAGGTTTCCTTGGGCAATGGGCTGGCGGGTCGCCGTGCTGCCAGCTCTGGTCCTGTGCCAGAGCTGAGATCCAACAGACTTCTCCTTCAATGCCAGCAGCTGAGCTGAGGGAAGCGGCTGGGGGTCTTTGGAGCTCGGTTCCCCCCCAGCCCGCAGCATGCTGTGGCTGGCTGCAGTGGCTTGCCTGGTGGAAGTCACGGCTGAGTAGAGCTCCCCACAAACAGACTTACTCCGCTGCTCACCGAATGCCGAGTACTACTCGCCATAACCATCTTCCCAGAGAGCCTCCAGTCTGGTTCCTTGCAGAACTGATGCATTGGGGGATATTTATACAAGCTAATTTTAAGTATGTATGTCATTTTTCTGCCTAAATTAGATGTCTAGACTCCTGCTATAATCAAAGGTGAGAGGCAGGTTCCGAATTACAGTGCTCTGAATCACACCCTCAAAGATCCCTTGTCTGCATGGAGAGCATGGATGCCTTACGTAGGTGCTTAAAGTGGGTCTGTGTATTCCCTGTTGTGTGCTGGGTCTGCTTCTGCAAACAAATACAGAACCTCCTCGCCTTGCGTAAATCCAGTGCTTTAGCTGCACTCTTAAAGGAGAAATGTTAGTAGTACTCGGATGGAAATTAACTGGAGAGTGCATTTATTTTTGGCCAGTCCCCTGGGAGCACCTGCCAAGCATTACCTCTCATTTCAAGCCCGGCTGTTCCTGCTGAGAAAGTCTGATGGAGCTTCGAGTCTGGGTCAAGGTGAGTGCCTGGCTCGTCATCAGCTGCTTGTGCTATTTAAAAGGGAAGGAGAAGGGAAGCAAGCTAAGCAGCAGGTTGGGTGTGAGGAATGGTGTGCTTGTGCTAGTGAGCGCAGGAATGAGAAGAAACGGGACTGCTTGGGTATGGTTTATGTACCGGTTAAATGCACCTGCTGGTCCCCAAGCATCAATGCACAGTTTTAGAATAAAAATGTTGAATTGTAAATTAAATAGAGAAACTTAATTCTGGCCTCACCTACTCCAGGACGATAGCCAATTGCTTAAAACAGGGCTTATGTGCACCTGTTTGAAACCGGAGTAACTGGCACAAGCCACGGTGCCTATGTAAAAGGTCTCCAAGAGTCATTAAAGCCATCGTGTGGACACGCTCAAGTGTTGGTCTTGGGGACTTTGTCTTCAGGTGGACCAGGCTCTCCCCTTCCATGGGAGCACAACCAGAGTGTACGCAGGGATGTGCCTTGCAGGGTGCCTGGAGGTCCCAGCGCTGAATGGGAGCCAGTACAGCCAGGCTGCCTTCTCTCCCGCTTCCCAGCTTCGTGTCATCGGGAGCGCACTGGTCCAGTGCTGGGAGCTGCGCTGCTCTTCCGACAGCAGGACTCACGGGCAGGGACGTTCAGGACTTATTTCCTCAGAATAACTGTGATCTCAAATGGAAGGACACTGAGGCATTGGGGTCAATTCACATCTTTTGCAAATGCATTAGAAACTCGTGTTTGTTCTCTAGATTCCTGAAAAGCACAAAACCCCGGTGTTTTTGTTTTTTTTTAAATTTTCCACCAGGGACAGAAATCGCTGGCTGAGAATCTGAGGCCTGAACCCAAAGAAAACATGTCTCAAGAAGCAGTGTAACCGCTCTGGCCAAGGTTTTTATTTTTTTCTCAGGCTACTCCAGAAGCCTGCAGAATCCAAAAGGGGCTACAGAGTGTAAGGTGACGTTCAGTGGATCAATGAACAGCTGTAAAAGAACTTTCCTGCCTTTCCCAGCAGTTAATAACTTCATTGCACAGAACTTAGTTTTTCAGAAAGACCTCATGTGTTTTTTGGCTGACTGAGGACTGGTGAGAAATGCTCATAGTTATGAACAGGGATAATTTTTTTTTTTTAAGGGAAAACCCCCCAAACCCTCAAACAAACTTGCTTTCACCAAATTCTTTGTTCCTGTTGCTGAGAGTGTGCAGTTTTACCTGCAGTAATAAAATGGTGCATAAAGCAGCCTTATTCAGACTGAGAAATGTGGAACTGGTAGTGTCAGGCAATCAAGGTGTCTGCTTGGGTTTGTTTTCCCTCGCACTGGACTGGCGTGATCTATGTGGCTGAGTTAGTATAATGGTGGGGTGGGCACTGGCAAAGAGCGGGTATGACTCAGGGCTGGTACTGCTTGGGAGGAAAGCGGTTTTGTTGCCAAATCCTGGATGCTGGCCTTTAGAGAAGAGAAATGACTCTGTCGTCTTGGCTCCTGAACCTAAAGGAGACCTTTAGCACAGCTAAATTGTACATGTCCCTTGGGAAGGGTTTTGAGGCCAAAACCACTAAAAAACCCAGACTCTTTCATCTAAATACAGTCCTAGGAAATTACCGTGGTCTCAATTTAATATGCACTCTGTCTTGTGCAATGTTATCGCTCTGTTGTAAATAAGGATTTGCTTCTTTACTCATCATTCTACCTGTGATGGAAAAGTTCCATCAAGTGTAACAGAAGTTATGTACAAAAAAGGAAACTAAGACTTATAAAATCCCAAAAGTTTGGGATTGTTCTTAAGTTATTGTGTGTGGGTTGTTGGAGTTTTTTTCACCAAACCATAAAATTTTGTAAACAGGCAGTGATTGTATATAGAATTTTGTTACAGGTCCAAAACCCCATCGAAAAGTGCTCATGCACTTCTCTGTGACTCATCTGAAAATGTCAGAAAGAGTTAAAGCCCCCAAGCGTAGGAGACGGACAAGTTCTTCTCAGACCAGCGCACAGTTGTTCCCTTGTTCGCACTGTTCGGGCTCGCCACAGACTGGTAATCTCTACCACATTAGCTGGATGTATATGAATTTGATGTCTTTAACTTAGTATTATGGGGGTAATTTTCTTTTTATCAAATCCTGGGGACATATATTAAGTGCTATTATGTGTGACTTAAAAATAGGAAAAATCTATAAAATTCAGGCCCTTCTTCCATGGTTTTTGTTGTGCTCTGATCCCAGCTCTTGGGCTGGTCTCCACCCAATGGAGTATGTGACCTGACACCTACTGGTGGACCTCATGATAACAGGAGTCCGAGTGGAAGGGTTCACCCAACGTGCTCTTAAATGAAGTTATTTGTCTACAAACACAGTGGTTTCTACTGCTGATGCCATAGAGTAGATCACTAGGTGTAGCAAAACTCCAGGGCTAGCAAAAAGCGGAGCTGGTGGGTGTTTAACTGCTGACTTAATGAACAGAAAAAGATCTGACACTATTTTGACATATGCCTGAAGTGATTCACTCATACGGCTTTGAATTTTTTTCCTGTCTTAATTTTAACTCTTTTCCTTTCCTCTCTTACTGTTGCTGTGATCATAACGCTTTCCTTGCCCTCTTCCCTCCCCCCTTCACCTCCTATATTTAACATCTTCCTGATTTGGGGGGGGAATTTAACAGCCTTGTTTTGTCCAGTGCCGGTCTGCGTTCGAGCGGGATGCGTGCGGCAGTAACGAGCCCGCTGGGATGCAAAGAGCAAACGCTATCCAGCGGCGCGGGCCGACGTGTCGGGCAGAGCTGTGGCTGCCAGCAGGTGATTGCAAAGTATAATCCCTGCCCGTAGCGAAGAACAGAACAGACTCTCTGCTAGCACAAGCGTTGGCAGCAAGCATGTGTGTGCGTGGATGTATTCAGGTCTAACGCAATTCGACCGAAGTTTTGTCCTCTGCTTGTCAGTCCAGGTGCTCTGTGCAGGCGTAGAGAGGAGCTAGCTTTGTGCTAGAGATCCTACCATCAAAATAGACTCTTACTGCTAGACCATAATGTAACAACCAACTCCCATGCCCAGACAGAATTCCCACTGATGTCAAAGGTTTTATTTCCACTGAGAAATTAGTAAGCGCTGTAGATTTTGGAATATTATCAACATTAAAACAACAGTCTGGACTGTGTTTTCCCTGCTGTTGTCATGTGAAACACTTAGGGGTGACTATAAGTGTAAGTCTCTGTTACTCTTTCATTTTGTTCATTTGATGGCAGAATTGCTGTCTGCTCAGTTAATTAATTTCTCCTGCTGTGCTCTGGTCTTTCACACAACACCGGGGGAAAAAAAAAGTCTTTGAGAGTGAGACAATGTAGTGTGAACCCACAAAAGTTGTTAGAGGGACCTGGGGGAGGTGAGAGGTTCTGAAAGTTGGTTTTGTTGCCTTTAAAAAGGTTTTCCTGTAGCACACAAGTGCATGTGCCACTGCAGAGTCACTGCTCAGAGCATCCGAATGGGAAGGAGTTCTGCTGACCCACTTGGAAACCCATTATGAAATTCTGTGATAATTCACTGTAAGCAAGTTCGTAAGTGATGGGGAAGCTGTTTCTTTCCCATTCAGAGCTGTCAGACCTTTTTACCACTGGGTGCTATCTCCTGCAGCTCTGCTCTGGGAGCTCAGCCTGCTCTTTGGACTTGGTTGCTGTTGCTGCCACAGCCTACTGATGATAATTAAGTTTTCATTTCCCCCATCCTGAGCCAACTGCAGAAGTGTAAACTCTGTTACTGCTGTTTTACAGGTGAGGGGAAGACGGGTTGGGTAGAAGCGTGATTTGCCCGGAGAGCTCAGCCCCGTGGCCGTGCTGTGAACTGAGCAGCTTGCACTGACGGGGCGAGCTGGGAGAGGCTGGAGAAAGGGACCCCATGTGTTATTGCTGCTCCGGAGAGGCCAGGGGACCCCAGAATGCCACCAGCTCCGCTCCGTGTGGAACAGCACCAGCTGCGATTCACGTGTCTTTAAGCTGTTGCGCTGCTGGTGGCAGGAGCGGCTGTGGTCTGCCTTGGGCTGGGGCACGCGGGCTGTGTGCAGCTGGAGCCCAGGCCGCTGGGGCTCTCACCCCGCTGTTGCCAGGTGTTAGAGCCAGCGCTCACCACGGTTCTTCCGTTCTTAGCGTTACTCCGTGGCTTGTACACTACAGTGCTTGGCCCCTTGCTGCTGGTTGCGTAAAGACTATGAAATGGTCCATGTCATCTGGCGTGTTCCTGCGTGTTGTGCCTCCTTGAGAAAGCTCAGTGCTGGGAGCCTACTGCCTTCCAGATGCAACGTCTACCATCCCTGCTCCTCCCGGCGGAGCCAGTCCTGTCCCTGGTGGGAGTGTTTGCTACATCAAAGCTCTGGTTTGTGCTGTGAGCGGATGATTTCTCTGGTATATTTACACTTGTAAAGGAAGATTTTTTTTTTCCCTCTTGGAAATATCACGGCACTTCTGTTGCTTCTGTGCTGGCCCATCTGTGCACCATTTTCACTTGTACTGACTCATGTTCACAGAGTAGTAAGAACTGTCTCTAAGTGTTTTAATTTCTGCGTTAGACTGGGCCCATTTTGCTTTTCCAGTTAGCTCCGAGGCAGTTGAGCGCTGGGTTTTCTTTTTTCTTAATGACATCACTGGACTCTATTGGGTTGGTATAGATTTTAATGAAGTAGTTTGCATTTTTTCATTCATATTTTTCAAGGCTCCTTCCCATGTTTCTGGGGTTTGTTCTCTGTTGTGAGATGTGCTTTCTGCCTGTTTTCTGCACGACCAGAAGTCATGGTGTGTACCCCTCTCTGAAAGTGGGTAAAACATCTTCGGTCCGTCATAAGGTTTCAAGTTCAGATATTCCAGAAGAAGGAAGCATTGGGTTAAGGTTGTTCAGGCCCATTGAGTTGTCCTGTGCTCTTTTTAATGAGTGATCACATACTCATTTTCTCCACCTCTGTCTCTTTGGGTAACCAGAGTGGACAGCAGCTGTTTACTGAACAACTCTTGAATATTTTGGCTCATCTTCACTGCTCCATGTGCACCCAGGGTCATCTTCATTGTCCACAAGTCAGACCTTGCTCTGGAGGTAGGCTGATCACAGGCTTTTTTTAGAAGCTTTTTAGAACCTGGTGTTCACTGAGATGTCGTGCCTGTGTCCTCAGTCAGCTTGCACTGACTCCCAGCTCTCTTCTGGCCTGGTACCACAGAGGCCCTGCAACCAAAGGGCACATTTGCAATGAAAGCCCTACCAAATGCTGCAGCTGCAGGAGCATCCTTGACCACGGTCAGATGCTATGTGTTGCCTCACCAGTGTGCCTGGCACAGTGGGGCACCGAGCTTGCTCAGCACTGAAGATAGTCAAAGTAGCCAGTGGATCTCTGCTGCACATGTGTAAACAGCAAATATATATATATAAAATCTGAGGCTGAAAACAGACAAATTATGATCCTTTTTTTCCCCCTGAGAATATGAAGAGACATGTATTTCACAGCAGTCAAGCCTGACAGTATTTCAAGGTACTGCTGTTAGAAACGTGGAGATGTGAGAGCATTTCAGTAAATGACAAAAAGATCCTTTTAACAGGGGCAAAAGAGAGTCTTTTTCCTTAAACATATTCTTGGGAAAGAGTTGAGCCATTTGAGCTGAAATGAAAAAGTTTAGCCTGAGGCCAAACCCAGCTGGAGAAATTTTCAGCCCAAACAATTAATTATAGATGAAGTTATGAGCAACCAAAACTGGAGTTATACAATAGTCAACTGTAATTACAGTGGCGCTTTCAACTCTGCCTATAACATTGGCACATGTGTCGATGTAAGTTCTTGGGTGACTCTCTCAGGAAGAGCCTTCTTGCAGAAGCTGTATATAAACCTCAGCTTGCTGATTTGAGAGGATGGGAGCAAGTGTTTCACATCAGAAATAATCCACTTCTGAAAGTCAAATTAACTGGTGACTTTCAGAGCAGTGTCTTGTCTGTGTTCAGTGTTTACCCAGGGTCAAGTTTAGCTGGGCTATTATGTTTCTGTTGCACGTGGGAGGAAGGGCGTGCTGAAGAACAGCTCAGGCATGAGGAAGCTGGGATGGAAAAGATTAATGGGGCTGCAATCTCTCCATCCAAGCAAGGCTTTCCTGGGAAACTGGAAGGTAACCTCCTGATGATGGAGGTTGTCTGTTGTAAAAGCGGTTCCTTGCTTAGCAGGGAGAATATGCCAAGACTGCAAGTGTGTCCTGAATGAATGGTTCCTCGTGGAGATGTTCATGCCACACACAATCACGGGTGAGCATTTTAGAAGCTTGCACATGGGGGAGGTCTCACCTCTGTCAGCTGCTAAATTGAGCTGCATGTGAACTCTCTCAGCAGTAGAGGTAGTGCTGACAAACAGTCATCTTCTGTGATGAAAGGAGTGCAGGTGAGAGGAAATTTTGTGGGAGGAGATCCTGCTCTGAATTTCTTGTGGAAACCATAATTATGTGATTCAGTGTAGAGAAATACGAGGGTTTCCAGTGTAAGCTATAAAAAACACTTAGGGAAGCAGCCTACGATGAGGCTGCTCATTCAGACCTTATCTACCTGTCTGGGAGCATGGAAATTTTAGCACCTTATGTCTTCTCCCCCAGGAGACTAGTGTTGAGAGAGTTTGACCTCTTGCTTACCGTTTCAAATCAAACCTAGTGTAATAGCGACTTTGGCCATGTAGTGCCTCAATCACTTAATGAAATAATCTTGTTCCCTGCCCTTCTGGGTAGAAAATATGTCTTGCCAAAATACCACTTAAGTGATACCTGGAGGACAGTCGTAACGGAGTAGAGCTATGGCAGAAACATCTTCCCTCCCTGCAGGCTTTCCCTGCAGGTGCAGAGCTTAGGATATTCGGGGTAGTGGAAGTTTGTCCCTCTGCTTCGGGGCAGCTCCCGTTCTGTATATGAAGAGGATCCTGGTTTCTGTGCTTGCTTCTGGGCTTTTGCACTTGCCTGCAGATTTAAATGAACTTTAAATCAACGTTGATTCAAAGCATTCAGCACAAGGCGATCCCAGATCTGGAATGGATGTTCTCCAAAAGCAAGGGTGCCTGGGTGCCAGCACAGGGCCATCAAAGAGCTCTCAGCCGGAGCGGGCCCAGAATCTGTTTTGCTTTCTCACACTTGGAGCGGGTATATTTTAAAGGATATCAAGCGGCAAATGTGGCAAAGGGGAAAAATTGTTACAGACTGTATTTGGCAGAAAACCAGTAAAGATAAAATACCATACGTTCTGTGCAATGAGCTCCTACATAAATGATTCATTCACTAGAACACAGCTGGGGTCAACACCTTCTATTTGAATAGCCCAAAGTTATGCAAATATTTTTATGTGGATTGTCTAAAAAAAAAAAAAAGACAATATATTCTGTTCCAATAAAAAAAGCTCTTTATCTATGTAACTTTTAAGAATCAAAATCCCACAAGAACAGTGTCACTGTGTTACACACATATATACAGCAGCTGAATAGCTAGAAAATGACAAGATATGCCCTAGAGATGTAAACTCTGAAAAGATTGCTTGTTTTCCTCTGTATTGCCAGCCAAGTCTGTTCTACAAATTGTGTGTGGTGGAGATCACACTATTTCAAAATATCAAACTGCTAATTAAAGAAACTACTCAAGGAAACTTTCCAGTAGAACAATATATGCAGTGGGATAATAGTAGTCACTATTTCTTTAATGAGTTTCTTTCCTAACCAAAATTTCTTACAATACATTCAGTGCAGCCATTCAGTTAGATTATTATGAATCACATGTGTATTATTTCTGATTCGTTATTAACATAAAAACTTCTGATGAACCATAGTATTACAAAAACAGGTCTAGTGTATAGAATGGCAATATCATTCCTGCAGATAAAAGCCTGGAAATGAAGGTCCTTATGCAGCAATACAATTTAATGTGTTAGTTTCTAGGCTTAATTTGCAAAGGTGCTGAGAAAGTACAGGTCCAACTGAAGCCAAGAAGAGCAGGGTGTCTCTGGACAGTCAGATACGTTGATCCACAGCATAAGCACTGCCCTGCAGTGCAGCATTGCATTTTGTAGGATCTGAATCAGCAAAAGGTAATGGGAGGGAGAACTCTTTCTTGGTGGGTGTTCTCATAACATGGTTGGTTGAGTTGGAGATTTTCTTAAATACTTATATTTTGCTATAGCAAAGTAATTTAGTAATGTCATCCAAGGGACAATGTGTACAAGCCCTCATGAAATGATGTGGGTAGATCAAGTCAAGCAAAAGGTAGTTTAGTTGTGTAGCAGAGAGGAGAGCAGAGAACATAAAAGATCTCTTAAATCCCTCCTTCCCTGTTCTGTGAGAGGATGGTAGTGAAAATATTCCCTTCAGGTTCTGAATAGAAGTTGACATAATGAGGTGGATTTCCAAAAATATTCCAAGAAGGTGGACAGCTTCTTCAGTGGCTTGTTGGTGGTAACTAGGTGCCTCATTTGGTATTCTTGAAAAGCCTTCATTCCTGCTTAAGAGGTTCTCCAGTGTCTATTTCATTTTCCTGGTAAACAAGAATGACTTCTTGATCTTGAGTTTTGCATTCCCAAATAGACATTCTTCATATTACCCTCAAGTAAAGAGAGCAAATGACAATTTAAAGCAAGGAATGCAAGTTTCCTAAGTATAACGGTACGGTTTTTCCTCCTCATATGTTTGGAGTGGTTACTGGGCATTAGACAAGTAGTCCTTGATGAGTCCTCGGTTTGAATCATCTTATCTCACCCCACAGTTAACCAGAGACCTGTGGAATTAAGGTTCTTCAGCTGCCTTAAAAATCTCTTGTAGCCTCTGGTGCTCTGAATGATTTAGCCTCTTTATCATCGGACTTGATGATAATGGTAACGTTGGGATAATGGCCTTGGGTGGTTCTACCATAGCTGGTCCTCACCCTGGCTCTGGTTGCCATGACTCTTCTGCATTCCTTGCACTGATTGACTCCCATTCCTTTCCATAGAAGAACTGAAACAAACCCCATGGGAATGAGTTGCTTAGAGGAGGACAGCAACTTAGTTTGGCCGTTATTTGGAGACAGTGGAGCCAAAGCCTTCCGGTGGGGGATCAGCACTTCACTGTGGTATGTTCTACATTGACCTGTAATAGAAAGATTAGAGGACTTAAATATGTGAGTTAATATGGTTCTCCATCCCTTTTTGCCAGCATAACCAGGCCAGAGTGCTGTTTCCTCTGTGTTGATTGCAGATGGGCCAGTCTGTTTAGGAAATTAATTTGTTGTTAAACATCAGTAGGACAATACTGTAGTCAGGCTACATGTGCCATTGTTTTCCTGGCATCTAAGCTTCACTTGGATGTTTGCCAAGAGAATTAGTGACCTGGTGAGCTATTTCCAATTATGACCTGCGGCATATGACTGAGGTCAAGGAATATGGATCAGCTTAATTCCCATGTGTCCAAAGCACCCTGTCAAATAGTGAGAAAAATATTGGAGAGTCTAACAGGTCAGACTTCACTCATCAGGTCCAGACTTGGCTCTTTGGTCTCTAATGTCTAACAGGCAAGGCAAAATCTCAGTCCAATCATCGCTGTCTCAGCACCTCCAAAATGTGGGTTGGATGTGGATTCTGTCTACTGGGCAAATCATTAGTCGATGTTTTAAGAAGCAAATAAATGTTGATGGTGTGACTTCTTCATCCCAGGAAGAAGTCAAGAAAGAAAGATGGGAGGGATCAGACCAGTTTACTTGTCTGCCCTCACCAGAGCCATCTTCGGGCAGTTTCTCTCCTCTCGGTCCAGAAGGCATTGTGTCGGATCTGAGAGTTACTGGTCTAGGAAGCTGTTGACACCTGAAAGGTGGGAAGCGTAGAAAGGAGAAGTTGGTGAAGGGCAGCCAGTGACCGCAGAGTCCTTGCCATTGACCACAGACCCCTTTGTTTTTCTTTGGTGATGGGTATTCCCGCACCATCTCCCATGCTCTCCCCTTTCCTGCCTTGCAGAACATTGCTCTTTGCATCTCAGTCGATTTATTCTCCTCTTTATCTAATTTTAATTAAAGCTCCTTTCTCCCCTCCCCCCCAAACATAATCAACTGAAGAAAAATGAGCTGGTAAGTCATTGTTTTTACCACTTTGGCAGCAAACAAATGTTATGTCTGGCACGCTGGGCACCAAGTCAGAAAATGAATCAGCAGCTGTTGTGACAGAAGCTTTTTCCTGAATGGGGAAACAGAGACAAAAAGAAAACAAGCCAAAGAGAGGATTCTGCGGTGGGCATTGCCAGACCCCACTGCCATGAGGAACATCTTTGCCCCTCGCTGGGGAAGGCAACCTGGCCGCCGGCGGGGCCTCCCCTCTCACCCCCTGGCATGGCGGCGGGGCCGGGAGGCACCATTTTGTGACCGGTGTCAGCCGGGAACTGCTGCCCATGGCCAGGCCCGGGAAGGGAGCCGTGGGACGAGGTGCCTTGGCCCCTTTGGCAGGGAACTGGCGCTTTAGGGAAAGGAGTGATGACCCAAATCCCTGCAGGTCGTCCTGACAGCCCTGTCTCAGCCAGGCGGGCGGTGGGGTGCTTGTGCAGCTGCATCGACAGAGAAACATTTATTTGTGCCAGGACTGCACTATGGCATGGTTTGCTTTGTGTCCGTGGGAGAAGGATGAGTTATTTCTTCGTGTCTCGATGGATTTGGACCCGTATTTAGCTGTTTTAAGCGGTAACCTTCCACGTATTGTACGCAGCATGCTGTGAGCTGCAAGGTCCTGGAGGAAAGAGTGGTTTATGGTACCCCCAGATCATCCTCATCCTTTTTCTTTATCTAATGGTTAACTTCTCATAAGGACTCAATTTACTTTGTGACCTTTGGGATCTGCTGCTGCTTTTACGCCAAACATTTGAGGGCACATGAGAAATGCTTTTGACTAATATTACGGCCTTGTTAATATATTGCAAACTATTTCTACAGGAGCAGCATCGAAGTTTTATCTGCTAAATAAATATTGCCGGGCTAAGCTAATACACAGAGTAGATCTGGAGGCATTACCACCCTGGAGCAGACACAGGGTCCAGCTGGAGAACAGCACTGTACACCCGGGCGATGGGCGAACCTGGGGGTTGTCTGAGACAGAGAAGCTGCCTCCACACCTCCTCGGAAAGGCCCGCTCTTGCTAGGCTGTTTTTAATGGGAATAACAGACAACCGAGCCAGCTGAGCTGGTGACTTGCAACCTGAATAGCTTCAGTAAAGTCCAAAGGGACAGTGAGCAGTTGTGAGTCAGGGCAGAGGTTGTTCTGGGTTCCGGGAGACAAGTATTACAATATTTATAGCTCCTTTCATGCCCAATGGACAAGCGACGTGTTTGTTCTTTCCCTGTCTCTATAAATTCCCTCCTCACCTCTGCAAAACAGTGTGTGCTTTAATGCCTGCCCTGTCACACGCTACTGGTCATGTGGGTTGGAGCAGGGGTTTCTTCCGTGGCACGGCTGGAGGGGCTCGCTCTCCTCCTGCTTTCCTCTTGCTGAGCATACAGTGGTGTTCACGGTCCAGCCCATGGCCTCACCATGCCAGAAATCCCTCCTGGTTTTGGCTGGGCTTTGTGCAGGGTGGGATGCATGGTTTTATGTGAGTAGGACAGAGTACAACAATTATGGGAAGAATAAAGCTAGGGGTCAGGTCCTTTTGACATTTTGAGTATCGACTGATGAGGTTTTTGGTGGAGTGCTCCATATTTCCCTTTTGGCTCCCTTCACTCCAGTGCCAGCTCTCTCGTTCCGATCCAATAAAACACTGGTTCATCTGCACGGTAAAATCCTGCAGTCCCGTGGAAATGCTGGGCACAAAGCGCCTGCAAACACACATGGTTACCCAGCTGGAGGAGGAGTACATGGCACTGGCAGCCCAGCCTGCCACAGTCACTGAAAGGTGTTTTGATAGAGATTTGTTATTCACTGACCAGAGCACTGATGTGACAAACAGGCACAGCCTCAGACATACCAGTCCTCTGAGTCCTCAATTAACTGGTTTATATAGGAAAAAATCTTGAGGAGGAGAAAGATTGCTCTAACAGGTCTGTGGTTACTTTTTTTTTAACTTTGGTTTTGTTTTATGGCTTGTATGACTGGTGGATTTACAATCCATCAAGAGGAACCCATTAGACATCACTTTCTAGGAACATTGCTTTTTATGTATCATTTATTTTCTCATCTTGATCCTGATCCTACAAAACCTTTCCATCACACGTACATGCAGCGGTGCTCTTGTTGCTTGTGTGGTGGCAGCTCAAGGGACCCCAGCCCTGCTGGAGCAGAGACAGCACCCAGCGACAGCCTAGCATTGCCCCAGAGTCATCTTCAGCTCCTGAGTAGCTTCATCCTGAGCCGCTGAAGTCAATGGGAGATGAGCCAGTCCTTCCAAGTAACTTCATGTGACTCATTCCAGAGCGGACATTAAGTTAATTGATTCTGTTTGCAAATGTGAAAAGGAGAAAATTGTGTGCTATTGGTGAGCACGTGCCGTGCCCGTTGATGTGGTGTGGAGGGACCTTTTCCAACCAGCCTCATGCATGTGAAAGGTATTGGGCCTGATTCTTCAAGTTGGCTTGCAGCTTGCTGTGTGGGATTTACTGAAGCCACTCCTGATTTGCTCTGGGCTGTGATTATGTGAGAGGAAAATGAAGTTCATTGATTGTCTGAAGAATCAAAATGAAAGCTGGAAGAGGGAAAGGTGCAGTGAAATTTCAGAACTGACCGGCCATCTGTGCAAGCATCAACTATCTTCTAACCAACAAGCAGAGTCCATCTCCTACAAACACTTACTGCCAAGCTTGTCGTCTGTGCTGACACCACCGGGCTCTCTCACAGCAGCACCTGCAGGTACAGCTCTACCTCTTTAAAGGCTTTCAGGATTAGGCCAGGGCTCCTGCACAGCTGCGGTGCCTTGCCCCTATTTTACATGCACTGAAAGATTTTTGAATGGACTTCATAAGCCATTAGGAACCCAAATGTCGACTTGCACTTGCAAAATGTCTCTGGTTAATGTTTTCCTACTGACGCTCTGCTTTGCTCCCGCCTGCCAGAGTTTCCTGTGACCTATTTGAAATATCACTCTTCTAAGTGAAAATGTGCCTCTCTTTTTCAAACTTGCAAAACTCACAAAAATAAATAGCCTAATTTGGCCAGTTAATAGCCCTCTCCTGGGGCTCCTCTCAGCAACTAAGAGGCCTTTTAAATACAACATTTGTGACTGCGTCATTAAAGCTCTGCATGATCCAAGCAGACTAAACCAAAAAGAAAGAAATGCCTTATTTGATCTAAGTTTTCTTTTCTTTTAAATAGTGACACTAGAGACCCATTTATTTTTAATTACACAATTGCTTTATTAAAAGCCTAAATCCTGCAGTCCCTAGTCATTGCTCAGGCAAAACTGCTATCATTGAAGGAAGGACCTGTAGGAGTCAATCCTAAAAATAGGGCAGCTGACAAAGTCTGCCTTTCAAAACCGGTTTGCTTTATTTTTGAAGGATTTCCCAAGTCAAAGAGAACTTGCCTCTGCTTTGCTTTTCAGTTCTGCAGCAATCTGAAAGCTGAATGTAGGAAAGCAGTCACTCCAGAAAGCAAAACCAACCTCCGTTTTCCTTTCAGATTGGCTGTGCTGCCCTTTCCACCCTTAGGCACCACCCTCTACGTAGCCGCGTTAGTATTTACTGGCACAACGAGGTATGCATGAGGGTTAGCTCCGGCTCTGTCCAAACACATCCCTGAGCCAGCTTTACCCTGGTGGACCCTGAGCAGAGGTCTCCCTCGCACCCACCCATGGGATGACTTGCACCGTGCCCACATGAGCTATGTGAAGCCCCCAAGCTATCAGCCAGGTTGATGGCCCCTAAAAACACCTGCCCCGTGCTCCTACCAAACACAGAGCCTCCTGCGCGCCCTCCCTGGGAGGGGGTTTGTTCCGCTCTGCAGAGTTATGGGTACTGCTGCAGCAGCAGGCAAGCCCACCTCGAGTCCTGCAGCACCTCTCTGCAGCCCTGCCTCGCACACGGGGAGCAAAACCAGCTGCTGGGAGCCTGGCAGCCCCGATCCTGCGCTAGTACCCGGGCTGTGCTACACAAACGCATTTCTGTCTTTGGACTCCATGTGAAGGGCAGATCTTGCTAGGTTAAGGTGGTGCTGCTAGCAGGAGAGGCAGCAGGCTAGCCAGCCACATATACTGGATTATATTCCTGGCTAAACTCCAGAGCCTTCAATTTTATTATCTAATTAACCAAACTCATTCATCTTTATTTTTCAGTCTTACCCACAGACCCCAGTTTAAATGAAGCTCTGCTCTGTGAAGTGCTTCCCAGGCACTCTCCACTTGGAAAAATTCATGATTTCTCAGCTTTATTTGCTCAAACCGTGTTTTCTTAGTGTAAAGGATGCATGGCAGAGATCCCAGCCCCGATCAGTGGCAGAGGTCTACATTAGGCTGTGCTGAGATGGAGATGGCTGCATTGTCACAGGCAACTGTACCAGGGGGAAACAACAGAAAAAAAATAAACCTCTAATTTTTATATGAGGGTTGTGTAGCTAGATGTAGTCTTTGTCACCAGTGTGATGTGTCATTAGATTGCATACAGGGCTTTTGGTGTGGCTTACTGTGATATATAGCTTTATTACCAAGTATAAATACCAAGAGTTAGTAAATTAAAAACAACAGGGGGGAAAAAACCTCCCCCCAGAAGTTAATGAGACATCAGGAATATATCCCTGGAAACTGGAGCCCAAGGGGGCACCAGTCGGGATGTCCCATCCTTTTCCTCTTCAGGTCAAAGCAGGAGCTTGGCCTTGCCCCTCTGTTCTTCAGTGCCCGTGACTAACGTGTGGCATGAAACCCTCCAGCCGTGCGTGCTGGGGAGGGCAGTGTGCTGAACGTGAGCCTCCCTCTCCATATGTTACTGTCCTATAGGTAATCCAGATACCCTGCTGGGACAGAGGCTCCCTGATTAGCATAACCCCGCCCCTGGGAGGCCCTTAGCTTATAAATATGCTGCTTTTTCTGTGGTCCTTGCCTTTATTTCCTAAGGGAGTGCAGATACTGGCAGGTTCCGTGGGCATCCAGAGCAGGTAAATGTCTAAAAAGGGCTAAAGCAGAAAGCTTTCCTGCAGATCTAGCAGGACTCACGTTTGCTCTCCAGTTCGCAGGGGCTGGGGGGGGGGGGGGGGGGCAGGAAAGGGCACGGTGGCAGATGCTGCAGAGCGTGAGGCTGCTGTCTCGCCAGCTTGCTTTCCTCTTAGGGAGAGGAGAGACATGGGACAGAAGCCCTCACGCGGTCCTTCTCCCTTAGAGGCCTCTTGCAGGAGGAGCCCTTCTGGTGCGGCTTTCCCAGCCCCAGCGTGCAGCCTGCTGGCGTCGAGGGTTCAGTCTCGCCAGAGGCTGGGGCGGGAGCACGGGTGTGTCGTGGAGCTCCGTCTGCCCCCGGGCACCCAACTGCTCCCACGCCTCAGCAGACAGCACGGCCGGGACGAGCGGTCACGGTCGCGTGCTGCGCCGTGGAAGGAGCCTGAAAGCAAGAGCTGCTCAGCGGGGCCATGAAGTTGTGTTGCAACACGGGTCCTGGCCTGCTCTGGTGGAGGAAATGCTCTGCAGAGAGGTGGTGGCATCTTCTGCAGGACGGGCCTCAATTCGTGCTAAACAGCACGTGGGAAGGAGCCTCCTGGAGCACAGCACACGGAAACCCCAGGACAGGGAGCAGCAGGGGAAACAGAGACGGGTCTGGTCAGGAGGAGGGAATGAGCAGCGGCAGGAGAAGCTGCTACATCTGGTGGTGGAGGTGCTGAACCCTGAGCGCGCCTGGTAACAACCTGCCAGGCTCCCAGAACGCTGGTGTGCTCTCGGAGGCTTCGCTCAGGGGTGCTGTCACACGCGGCCACAATTCAGGTCATTCTGCTCCTCTGGTGGCAGGGTTACCTCTCCTCGCCTTGCCTCTCTCCTCGCTGTTGTCTAGGCTTTCTCCAAGCAGAGACCAGCTGACTTTATTTTCCCAGATGTTTCTTATGATCTCTCCCATTCTAGCTTTTATCCCTGACCACAGGCAGCACTTGGAATAATTAACACCTTGTGCTCCTAACATCTTATGGTTTACAAGGCAGCTGTTACTAGGGCAACAACTGCACTTTTTTCTTTCAGTGTATTGACTGAAAATCAACATTTTATATTAAAGGAAAAGAAAAATAATATTCTTTCTAGCCACAGTGAGTTACAACACCATCTCTCCTGTAATCAAGATATTGCTGAATTATGGTGCTATAAACAAACACTTCTGATATAACCACAAACACTGTGGGACATGTAACACATTGGCAGTATATTTCAAGTGACAAACTCATTTATTGTGGGGAGTGGAGGGAGAAAAACACCTTTCCAGAAGCTGCTGCAAGGAATTACAGCAAAGAATGACTGGAGTTAAGGATACAGAAGCAAAGTAATTCTACCAACCTGACCGGAATAAAACACTTCAAAGTATGAAGAAGATCAGAGCAGTACCAGTACCTCAGAAGGTGAGGACACAGGACTTGATTATTCTCTCCCTCCCACTGGCATAAATCAAGATTAATTCCATAGCACTTAATAGAATCACCATGCTGGGAGACTGGTGTAACGAAGTCACTCCCAGAAGGTTGGGGAAGTGAGGCCACAGCTGTCCCTTAACGTTAGCAGGCCGGTGTGGAGGCTTCCCTCCTTGCAGGTGGGTCTTGAGGAACAATCATGAATCATTAAGGTACATAACTATCTGAGACATCAAAGTCAACAGGGGTTCTAGATGTGAAACTAGCTTGTGCCAGATGCTGTGGAGGCAGAGAATGGGCTGGGAGCTGCTTGCCAAAGAGGTTTCATCTCTTGCTGTGTTTCAGGTGGCTGCTGGGTCACTTTGGTCAGTGGGATTGGAAGAGAGCCATCATCTGCTTCCTCGATGGTCAGCCAGCCTTGTGTGGGTGAGTTTTCAGGTCATGGGACTTCCTTGCCCAAACAGGGTGATTCCGTATGCTGTTTTATTATGCCATGATGTGCTAGTCTGTTTTGGTAGTGATCTGCTGCCCAAGTTGTTAAATACTGTCAGCAGTGACTCTCTTGGCTGTAAGCAGGACCATGGATGGAATGGAGGAAGCAAGATGGGCTGGGCAGTTGTTCAGCAGCTCCCCAGCCACCTGCAAAGGGACATCCATGCCACACAGTGGTAAGGGGAGAAAGGACGGAGGCATTTTGCCTCCCTATGTTCTCTTAGTAAACCTGCCCCTGGAAAAGATAATGTACATAACGATACATGTGCATACATCAATTTGATAATGATTGAGCGCTTGTGATCAGGAAGCACCTGTGCTTAAAGTTCATGGACTGTGTCTTATAACTTACGTATTTATACCCACACGTAGAGTATGAATAGGCTACCCAAAGCTTGCATGGGGTTTGCAGGGCTGACTTTGAAGTAAAAAAACCCAAGTGTGTGACATGTAAGGTGACCTAGCTGACACCGGGGGTGGGGATGGTTAGGGTGCCATTGCTTCTGGAAGGCTGGGTTTGCAAACATGCCGTTACAGGAACACTGGTATTCTCCACGTTTAGTTTTAAGTGAGCTTGGGGTTGAGGGGAATAAAGCTCTGAGCAATCGCACCATAGAGTTTGCAAATGAGCACAAAAATGCACTGAATGGGGGCTGTTCAGCTTACAGACTTCTGACGGTTTTGACAGTGGAGCTCAAAAGTTCCTTGAATAATAGGTCTATGATTTCTAGCAGCCTGTAAGCGCTGAACTTCTTTGGATTTCAAAGCAAATAGATACATCTTAACAAAGACCACCTTGTGTCAGCTATCCCTAAAATTATAGCACATAGATTAAAATAAAACGTGTGTACTTGTCTCTCTTGGGACACCAGCGAAGGGAAAAACATTATCAGAATTCTTTAAACTCATCTTAACAGTATTGAACCAATTATTTTGTTAAATCTGGGTTTTTCTTCTGCCTCTCAATGAGAACATTTGAAGTCTATCATCTCTACCATTTACGAGTTACCAGTATGCAAGTGTAAAATTTCCAATTGGAACATATGGTATCAGAGGGAACGAGGGGGAAATATCTGATTGCTCACGCTCCCCAAACTCCAAATCTACTGCATTTAGTATTTTGCTCACAGTTCCTGCAGGGGGAAATAAAAGAAATCATCTCTGAGCTGAGACCAAGCACTGAACATTTCACCCCGAACAGGAATCTGTTTGAGAAACTTATAAGGAGCTGAAAAGGGAATAGAATAGAAACTACATTTCGGTTTCTTCACTGGGGTTGCAGCTATGGGTAGAACTTTCCACTGGCGACAAAAACCATGTGAACCTTCTTCTCTAAGTTCTGACACCTGGTTTGGGATGAAGCTCATGAAAGACCAATTTCCCAATGAAAGGAGGGGCTCTCATTGACCACACTACTAGAGGAACCAACTGCTTCATCTGTGTTAACTCAAGTCGTGCCCAGCTGCAGCATTTGTTCAGAGGCTTGCCACGGATATGGAGCAGCCTTGGGCACTCGCATGTGGTGAGCCTGGTGGATGAGAATGTGCTGGCAACTGATGCTCAGCCTGTGGGGGTGGCTGAGCTGGTGTTGAAGGAGCCGTTGCTGGTGTGATGGTGAACGTATAGCATGGGCTTGCCATCCTCCCTCTGCCTAGAAGCAGAGGATCCATAGGTGAAGTGTGACCAGAGACCACTCACAGCTCCAGTCGCTGTCTCTGCTGAATGTCACCAAATGCTCTGGAGAAAGATGGAAGGACCCTAGGACTGGAGTGTAATTTTCTGCCCTGAGGTTTTATGCAGAACTAGATTTTTGGGTTTCTGTCTGCCGAAGTGTAGAGACAAAGTAATGCTGCTGAGACCTGCTGCTCCTGCATGGCGGCTTTTCCTCCAGCTGGTGCATGGGGAGGCCAGAGAGCCGTTGTTCTCCCCACCGTGATCGCTCCCCTGCCTCCCCATGGCACCAGTGAGGCTGGGCAGCTCAAGGGCTGCCAGCAGAGCTGGGCGTGCAGGCAGCAGGGCTGCTGTGGCCTGCTGCAGAGACCTGGAAACCTGCCCCACCTCTGAGCTCTGGGATGCAGACTGTGGTGCAGGACACCTGGCTGGGCATGCTGCTGGGTTAACGCCTATGTCTGTATTCAGCACTGGCCTGAGTCTCGCCATGTAATGGTACAAGCCCTTTGAGACCATTGGGCAACGCTAGCTATGAGGTGCTGGGTAGTCACCTTGCTCCTGTAGATGGTCAGTCCCTTGCTGGCACTGAAATGCATGGCCTCTCTGTACCACCCCGAATTCAATCATTCTTGCAGGGCATCTGTTTACCCTGTTACAGCAAACGATCGTGCAGACTTTCATTCTGTGTGCGGTGGCGAGCATCCCTCTCCTTTGCTTCCCTGAATGGCAGAGGCTGTTACTCCTGAGCAGCTGGGCTGTAGGATGCAAGAAACAGGCTTCTTGCTCTTCATCCTGGCAGAATAAGGAGAGACTGAGCCCTGAGAACTGATGTGACCGAATCACAGAAGAGGAGCCTTTCACTCAGCAAGCACGGATGTTTGTGTAGCACCACGTGTACAACCAAATCTATCCTTCCTGCCATTCAGACAGAAAGCAGCATGTTTTGGAGTAACATCCCTGGGAGGGGGAGGAACAGATGTTTGAACCAGAAGCGTATGTGACAGTTGGGAGAGACAGCGTGGAAACGCACAGTTGAAAGGAGAAGTCTGATGGGAGTGTGATGACAGCAGCAGGACTCCAGTGACAAGGAGTGGGAAGGAGAACAAGCAGGGAGGAATGTTACTTCGAAAGCCGAGCAAAGTGCACAAGGAGATGTGTCAGGAAAGCATCAGGGAAAGGAAAAGAGGAAATGTGAGAGCAGAGACAGGCTTTGGGATGTTTGCAAGCATGTGTGACCTGTTGCCTGGCAAATGGAAGGAGGAAGGCCTTTTATTCCTCTGCTGCCTTCCACTGAGTTAACTCTTCCTGCAGCCAAGCTAGCTGGCCAGCTCTGGTGGAGCTCGTCAAGCAGCCAGTTAGCACTTGTGAAAGGTAAAGCTGCCTACGGCGCTCCAAAGCACTGCGGTCTGGGGGTACCGTGTGGCAGGGGCTGTAGCAGGGACGCCTGGGCCTTTCTTCTGCCCGGTGCCTTTGCAGGGTAGCACAGTAGCCACATGCCTTGGGACTACTGGAGGCTGCAAAATGAGGAGGAGTGGGGACAATCTCCTGGCTGACTTCCCCTCCGCAAATGTGCAGTGATCGCAAGGGCAGGGTGTGTGAGGAGAGAAAGAGAAGTGGGTGCGTATTCCTCCTGCAGCAGGGAGGGACCTCTCCAGCAGCGCCTTGCCCTGGTGATATAAATCACAGCTCTGCAGTGTCCGGTTTTACCTTAGTTCAGCAGATGTGCAAGGCACACTGGGAGCGTGCCGCTGGAGTGTAAAGCCCCTGACGCTAGAGATCCTGCGAGCAGGGGGAGGGGGGACTATAACTTCTCCCACTGAGGGATTTACAAGTGCAGTTTTGCAGATCCCTTCCTGCGCTCGACTTCACCACACTTCACCACAGTGTGCCTTGAGAGATGCAAACTGGCCGGTTCTGCTTTATGTCCTCTTGTGGGGAGGGGAGAATCTCTCTGAGTATGAGGTGGGTCTTGAAATGCATTAGCGAAGTGAATGTCAGGTAGATGCCAGCCGCATCTGGCAGTGCCAGGAGCTGGGATCTGTCGCTTGATGTTGCATGGCTGGTGACTCTCTCCCTTCACAGAAACACTGGCATTCTTATCTTGCTGTGAAATCCCAACGAACTAGGGGACAGGCAATATCCCCTATGTGGGTGTGCAAGGGGAAAGACTTCATCAGGCTTAGGGAGGCAGGACAGAGTGTGTCCTCTGGCAGCTCGGGGGGAGAGAGGCCTCACCGCGGAGCAGCAGGGACCTGTGAGTAGTATGGGCTGTGCGGGGTCCAGGCTCAGCCAGCAATACATGTGTATGTTTGTTTATTTTAAGGAGGAAATGGATGGGGAGGAATGTGAGGTGAGAATCCTCCTTGTTAGGCTGCATACTGTTGGCTGGAAGGCTTCATCCCACACCAATGCAATGATATCCAGTTGTGTGTACTCATTGTGCCAGCCATCATGGGAGGGCTGCAGCAGAGCCTGGGGGGTGCTCCAGTAACCCTGTTGCTCTGGAGAGAGTGGATGATGGCTTTTAGTCCTGGTTGCACCATCTCAGAGGTGTGGTGAAAGGAGGAAGGAGAAGCCAGCATCTCCCCTGACCTGCCACAGTCAGGAGCAGCTTCAGACAAAAACAAGGGGTTTGGGACCTACTGCAGTTGCTAAACTAGTGGAAAAACTGAGCTTCCTGGGGTCAGACACACCAGTTATCTCTTCCAGTGAGTACTTATGGACTCTTTGACTTGCCTCTGGCTTCTCGTTGCTGAGCCAGTCCTTGTTGGCCCATGTACTGCTCTGTGACAGCACAGGATGTCTTGGAGGAGAGAATAGTCTTCCCTGATGACAACAAGCAAGTTTTACCTTGTCTGATCCCACCATCTCTGACTTACTCCTGAGCTCCCACATGGGCCAGGGGCTCTGCCGGGTGGGTCCTGGTGGCCAGGCTCCATGTAGGGGCAGTTTCCAAGACGTCCCATCCAGCAGCTGTGGCCAGTCTGGGTGGTGGAGCCTATTGGGAAGTGCCCTTGGTCAAGACACGGTGGCAATGTGTTGAGTGCTGTTGGAGAAACAGCGTGATGAATGTGTGAAAAACTGAAGGATCTGCCCTTCCTTCCTCACCAGGCGCAGAGATGGCAGACTCATGGCAAGGGAGGAAGGTCTGGGCAGCATAAGGACAATGCAGGCAATGTAAAGGTGATGTAGATCTCTCTGGTGCCTGTGCTGATTGACTCAGGGGCAGGACCCTCTTGGGTCCCTGAGGCTGTGGTGTGGGGTCTCATGGTGAGGGGCAGGAGGGGGCCTGCAGGCTGCCAGGGTGGCTTCAGGCACCTTGGTGTTTGCACCCAAAACCGATTAACTTTGCAGCAGGATAGGGCTGAGCGTCCCCCAGACGCTTGGCTTTGCGCAGCAGAATCACATCTTTCTTCCCATTAACTTGCACAGGATCTTGGCCGTTGACTTCAGTAAGAGTCAGGATCAAACCCAAGGTGTATTTTCTAAAGTTACTCATGCAGCTGCTGAAATTAAAATCTCATGAGTGAAGACCTGTCTTCCCTGCAGTCTAAATTCAGAAAAGAGTGGCCTTTAGTCTCTGGAGATAGCTTAAAAACCTTCTCAAGGTCTGTGGTCCTTGTGGAAAAAATAATTCAGAGGACACTTGCCGCATCTAACAGAGTTGCTAGCCATTGTTCAATATGGTAAGGCTGCTATGTATCGAATTAACCAGGGATTCAGCTCCATGCTGCCTTGTACCTGGGAAACGCTGTGTTGCCAAGCCCTGAAAAGATGCCTGAGTGTGCTGGGAAAGTAGGCTGCAGGAGAGCGCGGGTGATTTCTGCCTCGGCCCTTCCAACCCGGGTTTGCGGAGAAGGTTTCCTTAGGACCAGCAGCCTGAGTTCCTCTGGCTTTCGCTGCAGCCGCGCTCCTCAAGGAGCAGAGCCGTATATCACCCGGCATTTTATGCATGCCTAGGAAAGGGAGCCTGAATCCCCTTCCTGCACAGAGAGCTGACAGACTGGGGGCCAACGCACAGCCCTCACCATTTTTTATTTACTATAAACCTCTTAAATAAAGGCTGGGGGATTTTTTTCATTTACCATGTTACTGTATGGAACCAATCACTATAAATTTAAATGGAGAGCTGGTAGGAGCACACTTACCTTTTATATAATAATTGTGCAAGTGCCGCCACCGAACTGCTATTAGGATTATTCAGACCTTCTCAGATTTCATTGTAAAACATTAGGCTGTGAGAGGTACTGTAAGGGTGTGATTATCCAAAGAGGGTAAGTAGTACTGAGCGGTGTCGGCCAGAATTACAACAGGGGAGAAATGCTGAGTAGCTGGGAGTAGAGGAAGCTGACGAGCATAATCTGCCATTCAGAAATACAGTGGCCTGTGCGTGGAGAAATCCCATCTGATTTCTATCTGGATCTGCACAGGCTTGACAAGTTTGTCCTTAAATTGTCATCGGGTGCGATCTCAATCCTTGTCTGTGTTAGCCCTCGCGCTCCTCTGTGGAAACCGTAACACGGCGTACAAGTCACGCTGGCACGCGAGCTGTGCTGCAAAAGCCTGCCAGCGTGGCCACGCCGGCTCGGGGCATTGGAAAGCCGCGCTCTTCCTTTGGTGGGATCGACCTGTCGTAGGTCCCGCTGCACTGTCAGAGGAGGTCTTCTGTGAGCTGGAAGGGGTCGGCTGCTGCTCTGGTGGAAGGGGTGACCTCTCCCACTTGCCGTCCCTGCTGCGGACGCAGTCCTGGCTCCTCCTGAGTGGTGCGGAAGAGCTGGGAGACAAGCAGCTGGTCGGATGGGCGGTAGCTGGTCTGGAGGTGCAGAGCTGACGGGCGCAGGGACGCGGGCTGGTGGAGCGCGGGCAGGGCACGGTGTGCAAAGCTAACCCGCGACTGGAGTCGCTGCTCTCCCGCTCTAAACCGCGCCCAAGGCTGCGCCGTGCTGAGAAAGGATGCGGTGCTGGGAGGGTGCTTAGCCACCCCGCCTTGGGCGCTGGCCTCCTTACAGCATCACCTCAGTAAGGACAAGGCATTTGCAACTTTTTCTAAGAGGCTGGGAGAAAAGAGCAATGCTGTGTATACGCTCCTCCGCTCCCTTGATTTTTTCACCTGTGATTGAGATTTTAATTTTGTATCCCGTATGAATTTCCTGTTGTAACACACGCCTCTTGGCTGTCACTGTAACAATGCCTTTTCTTGGCAGGGAAGGCAAATCTGAAAGGAAGCTCTTGAGCACTCTACTGTGTGAGTTCCTCAGATGATGGCTGTGTTTCTCCCCCTTATTCCACACGTTTTCAAATAATTTTCATGCCGGGAATAAATCTGTACGCATAACAATCATGTTCAGCATATGATAACCAGATACAGTCGTATGTATTCAAGCAGCCACATGGAAAACAAATAAGCTGATGGAAGGACAGAAAGAGCACAAGATGACCCAGAGACCACAGTTACCATGTTAACAGCAAGACCAAATAACTTTGCCATTTCTATATAATTACACTTTTTTTTTTCCCTGGGAAAATGGGATTCTGAAAAACATTTTTAGTTACTAAATTTTTATCTCACCAGTTTATGCAGTGGTGGGAAAAAATGTCTCCCACCAACCAATATACTATGGGCCAATTATACTTAAACAACACAAAGTTGATTTCTGTCCTGCATTTCATCTATGAAATTCCAGTGAATTCGATGGGGTTTTGTAACTGGAGGCCAGGATTTGGACACTAGTTTATAAATTAAAGAACAGCACGGTCTGTGCAGGGTCTAAGCCATTTGGATATTTTTAAATGCCAGATATACTGGGCTGCTGCTGACATCCTGAAAATGTGCTGTCGCTGATGATACAGGGAAGGAAGTTTGGCAGGTTTTTGATTTTTATTTTGTTTTAATCTTTTCAGTATGTTTGTCTGTCTTGTGTGATTGAAGGGCATCCACTTTTAGTTGGGAGAAAGCACAAAGCTGAGACATTTTGGGAGAATTTTATCAAACATCTTCATCTTGATATGAGAAGTTGTAATTAAAAAGAAAGTTAATTGACTTCAGTGGAATCTTTGAAGATAGGTGTACAATACACACCCTGTTCTCAATAGACAATGTCTTTTAAACCTGAAATGGGTTAACAAACCTAAAAGAAAACTGAAATAGTTGCAAAATTTTTTGGGGAAGTTCACCTTCCTTTAACTGTAAAGCAATTCTTAATGTATGTATGTATACATATGTGTGACTAAAGAATATGTGCACACATAAATTATACAATCTAAAAACAATTTGACTGTAAATATACTTGCTATTCACTCATTGTAATGTTCCTACACTCCTATGCAAAGCAGGGATGAAATATGTTAGCAAAGCAGATGTTCAACAAAAGTAAAGCAAGAAGAGGAATTCAGGAGCACGTGGCAGAAATCTACACCCTTTATTATTAAATGTCCCCCCAAATAAATTGTTCCTTCCACATCACCAAGGATAGATGTAAGCACCTGGTGGTAGCAACCTGAGTTAGATACCTTGTCACAGCCTACGACTCTCCTATGATTTTCAGTAGTGTAACGATATTCGTGTAAGTCCCAACTGTGTGCTGCAACACTCACCTTCCTCTTCTTCATTGCTTCATCATCCCATTGACTTCATCTCCTTGCTGTCCCGCTGAGTGCAATACCTCCATGGTCTAGCAGCAGGACTGAGCCTCACCTGCTTCGGTTTGTGCTCCAGTGTCTTAGGTCAGATCCACCCTCATGCTGGGCGTTTCTTGGGAGGGACCTGGACTTTTCGTCTCTCACAAGATCTCACCCCCAAGCTCTGGCAGCTTGGGCACTGCTGGCAGTTTGGCCTGTGCCCGCACAGAGATGTATGCAGGGGAACCGCCTGGGATAGACCCAGCTTGCCCTGGGATGGACCTAGGTGGGGTTTGTGCTCCATGTCTGTCTCCAGGACCTGAGGTAGTTACTTTAGAAGTAGCTTGGTGTGTCTACAGGAGCTGCTGCCATACCTTGATTACAGTGTAGCTGCATACAAAGTGCAGCGACTGAAAATATTCCTGCCTTCTTGATAGTTTAATTGGTGGCATTTAGTTAATTGTGTATATTCTCTTTTAGTGGAATTAAATCCAGAATTACGCAACTGATTGTTTTTGAAAAGCAGAGAGTCGCTCAAGCCTGCTGCCGCAGGAGAGCCTACCTGAGTCAGCCTACAACTTCCAGTTGTTGGAGCTGCTGTTTGCTGCCTGTTGCTATGGTGAAGTGATAGCACCAAACTGATACCTAAAAGGAAACGAGATTTTCTGAACAGATTTATGAGAAGAAAAAACATATAGGGGACAGAGAGGTCATGGGGGAGAGTGGGGGAGGCTTAAGGGACGCTGAGGACTTTCCTGAGCCAGTTTCTCATTCCCTTTTTAACTGAAGGTTCGCCAACCCTTTGAAGACAATCCAAGAATTATCTCGTGCAGTGTCACCCTGGTGAGTTTTTTTACAATCAATTAAATGTTCTCCTAAACTGTAAATACTTATAACTTCAATTTGCATTTTTTTCCCTTGCTTTCTGCGAGTCTGTGTGTGTATGGGTGATGTATTAATTTCCTAGCTTTACAGTTAGTTCTGGAGATCTTATGTCCCAGTGGCGAAGTGCAGGTCACAGCTCAAAAAAACCCTGTTTTAGTCTCTGCCTTTACAGACCTCTGTTGTTTTGTTCTTTTTTCCTAACAATTACATTTTTCACTCCTCTTAAAGCCCTTGCTGTGCTAGCAGCGTGTTTCCCTACAGGGCTGGAATCACCCAACACTCTCCTTGTTTTCTTTCACGCGGACCTTCAACCTAGTTAAGATGCCAACTGGAACAGCTGGTGTCTGCAACGCGCTCCCGCCGCTGATCGCCCCGGCAGCCTGGCCGGCAGGGAGGAGACCGAGCGCGTGGTTCACAGATCCTGCGGAGAAAACTTGTTCCTCCTTCTCTCCAGCCACGGACTTTGTATGTCACTCCCCGTCTCAGCAGTGACACGGGCATCTGGAGACAGGCAGCCTGTCTAAAAGTTACAAACCATGGTCAGACCCAAAGTTTCATTCAGAAACGTGTTGTGAGATAGTGTAGCACCAAGGTTATGCTTCTTGCAAAACACTCTCCTCTTTTCAATTCACTCGAACAGGAGTGGTTTTAATGTATCATGTTGTCTGTATGCTGTGTGCTGCCCTAGTCCTGTTTTGGAGCGCGGACAGAGGTGGGATGGCCAAAGAGGAAAGGGTACACACATGTTCAGATATCACTGAGTGCGGGGAGGGGGGTGTTCGTGGTTTTGGAAACAGTTATTTGATGATCTGAAAGCACCTCTGACTATAGCAGCACTTCAGGACTGTGAAATACGTACCCAGCGCCAGCCCTCCTGATCGCTTCCCGTAGTGTCACTTTGGTGGTGTCTGAACTACGCCTTAGCCGTATCATCACCAGCTGCTTTCTAATGTGGGGTCATGGCTCCCTTTATATCCAGCCCTTTGCTGGACTGCTGTTGGGTTGTAATTGCATTGGATTCCTAATAGAGTTTCTTGGTCTGCTGTCACAGCGTGATTGCAAGAACTTGTGTTGCATTGAATGTGGTCTTGATTACTTGCCAATTAAAGTGCAAGGAAAACACTTACAATCTTCTCCTTTAAAATTACATCTAGATTCCATCTCCTCTGAAGGCCATGCGAAACTTGCAGAGATTGTTTCCCGTTGTCCTGTCTTCCTACTTTTAGTATTTGGCTTGGTGGACTAGGTAGATAAATACTTTTTTTTTTTTCCCCCCCAGTGCCTTTAATTTTTTTGAGTGTGGTTCTTTGCATGCAAAACAGAAGCAGAAATGCCCTTCTGACGTTGAATTTTGGTCGTTGCTCATACGCCACGTCTCTTGGGGTTTACAAGGTTTGGAATAGCGCCTCTTCAGAAAGAAGATACGTGGAAGCAGATGGTCCTGTGGTGGCTGAGCGTGGAAGGAGACACCTGATGAAAGTGTGTTGCGGCAGGAAGGGTGTGTTAGACGGGGGAGCAGAGACGAGCCGGGAAGGTAAGGAGCAGCGTGCAGGGCGCAGGCGGTTCCCAGGAGCCTGGTAGCGCAGGCGGTGCGGCACTGCGGAGGCAACGCTCTTGGGGCGGGTGTGCAGGGGCAAAGGGCCTGCCTGCCGCCCCGGGCAGCTTGGCCGTCTGTGCTGGGGAAGCGCCAGGGCCAAGGTGTGAAGGGAAGTGAAAACAGGAGGTGCAGAAGGGAGAGAAAGGAAAAAAATAAGCCAAAAGGAGTGAGGGCAACGTGACAAAGAAGCGGGGGCAGCCCACCTGCGAAGGTAACCGTGAGTTTCTGTTTATCTTGCCTGTGGTTATACTGCAGGGAGGTTTGAACGGCTGCCTAATATGACTGTCAATTACTTTAACTTGTATTTCTCACCTCGGTCCCCATGAAGTGCATTTGACAATAATTAATTTTGTGTGTACAACTGGGAGTGTATCCTACTCCTGCAGAGGTGTCAGCTTAATGGGATATGGCTAACGGGGATAACAGGCTGTGCCACCCCATTAGGGGATTTGGGGGGGTCGCCTGTTCATCTGGACTAATATTTTAATTGTTGGAACATTAGGTTTCCCATAGTTGAGTTGGGATCAGATTAACCTCTGTCTTTCTGAACTTGCATGCTGGCAAGCTCCTTAAACACCATTGCTAATTTTATTTTCTACTTTCAGCATGTATTTAAGATAACTCTTTTTGTTTCATAGGTTAAAGAGGAAATATTCTCACTGGCTGAGATCCCAGTGAGCAATTACAAATATTTTACTATACTTAACAGGACTTGGAATTCAGCCTCAGGCCATGGGCATCAGAAAATCCATGTGTGGAAATCCCACGTGTTGTAAGACTGGGAGGGTTTCATATGGAAGGATTCCTCCTCATTTTTATTCCTCCTCATTTTTACTGATGTCAAACTCTTCATTTAAAAAAAAAAAAAAAAAGCTCTTGTACTTGTAAACCAAACCTCTGCAAACAGCTTTTGACTATACTAGTTAGAGAATGGTTAATTGAGCCTCTACATCTCTATTGCATGCTAACACAGAAGGTCAGTGATGGGAGAAGCTAGGTCCAAACTGAAGGCTTTTGAAACAGCCCACTAACTAGCCTAATGAATATGCTGTTGAGATGAACAGGTCATTTAACACTTTTCATGTCGCTGTTGTCCATCCAACCTTAAATGTCAACTCTGCCACTCCAATAGGCTGGTTCTGCTTAAAAAGGTTTCCTGGCTTTGTTGGATTCCCAGGAAGGATTTCTCCCAACCCTTATTCCTAATTGCTGGCAGAAGTCTATGGATGTATTTATACCATCAGCCTTGTCATTCGGGTCAAGTCTTCACTAGAGAATTTTGCCAGTGGGTAAGGGTTGTGAAGAGATGTGATCCAGACAGAAGTGGAAGCGCCAAATGCAGATGTAATTATACTGCTTAAACTGCAGCTTACTGACCACAGTGGAATAATTTGCTTTGCTAAAGGCGGGACGGTTTGATACACCGCTGTGAGGAACGTATGACGATGTGCCAGCATCGCTGTGTCTGCACTAGGACCACCTCACAGAGCTGGTGTGCTGGAGTTCAACTGCCTGCGAACTGTCCGAGCCTGGTGCAGTCCCAGCCTTGGGGAAGGGCTGTGAACAGGGCTGGTGGGAAGGACCCTTCTGCTGACACGCGCCTTGCAGCTAGCCCCTTGTGACAGGGGTGGGTAGCCCCCTCTCTGGTGTTTCTACCAGGGCCTTAAGCACACCCTTAGCGTGCTGACGTTGGATGTCCAGGTTGCTCAAAAAAAACATTTTGTGGGAATCAAATTGAATAGCTGATAGAACTAAATATTTATCAGAAATGTTTTCCTGAACATTCACCTTTCCAGGGTGAGGAAGTCCTCACCCTGTGAACAGCAAGTGTGTTTCTTCTTGGGAGACTTCTATTCTTCCTGTGACCCATGGTGTTCTGTGGCCGAGAAGGCCTCAGAAAATTACTTCTTAGCTCAGGAGGACAGCAGGCAGATGGCCCCAGGCTTTCCAGTGAGACTTCTTGATGCCTCCCGCACTCTTTGCCTCGAATAGACTCCCCAGTGGTCAAAAGCACAACAACACGGGTGCTCCTAATTTAACCACACAGTCATGGGTTCAATATACTTCAAAGCTGGGTAAAGGGCAAAAGGACTGATGCTGTATTGGTATCCGATACCTCATTGCAGTTATTTGCCCCAACAGACTTTTTTGTCTTTCTGATACCCACATCAGCTGGTGGATAGAAAGGTGGAAACTCGGGTATCGACACTGGAAAATAAAGGCTGTTGGGGTGAAATAGCACACCTCCAAGCATGCAGACCAGAAGAACTTTTGTGGCTATTCCCAGTGATGCTGTTGAATTTGAGCCCAGGAAGCTCCTCCATTAGGAAACTGCTTTGGCAATGTACCGTGTATTTGAACTGCCTCTCCAAAATGGGAACCAGGTAACTGTTTTATCCCTCCTGCAAATGATCATGTATGTTTGGGAAGCTTTTCAGACACAGTAGCTCATTTTGAGGATATCATTGCGTTGAGGGCCCTAGTAATTTTTCCTGTGACTGGTGCATTTCTAATTCCCTGAGCTGCTTTGAAATTTCAATGTGTGAATTCATACCAGCCTCTTCCTAGCTATCAGTAGGGGATGCTACCCATGACCAAGATAGCAAACACAACACGCACAATGTGCTCTGACCAATATTGGACAAACCCAGTAAGGACACAACATCAAATCAACTGTTTGGCTGAAATCATCCCAAGTGCTGACCAAATGCCTACTGAAACTAGCAAGCTAACTTTCTACATCAAGACAATCTGGATTCAGACTGGGAAGCTTGTTAAAGGTCTTGAGGACTAATCTTTTACACACAGTTGTTGTCCTCCAGGATCCTTCTGAGGCATTTATGGTTTTACCAATAAAAATGAGATGGTTGAGCTACATTGTGAGAATGGCTGGATGAGTTGTGGAGTTGATCAGTGGTGGTGAGGATGCAATTTCCTTACTTCACCCATTGTACAGTCTTCCACAAAGATCAGTTATTGTTCTGGTCCTTTTCAGCACTTCTGATTTCTGAACAGCGTAAATACATGGTGGGCCTTATTTTGCCAGCCATCTGACACAACTGGAGCAGGACAGAACTGCGAGAAGGTCGACCCCACCAAGCTGTCACTAGTGTTCAGATGAGATCTGGCTGTTGGTTGAAGGATAGATGAACTTACTCTAGACCTCAGGCAATTCCAGGGAGCAGAAGGCAGCATTTCATTCGTAACCATGGATGACTTCCCTGAATTTCAAGTGTATTTATGTGATCTGTTGATTTGTTGGAGCACTCTTTGGTGACTCCGGATTTTTTCACAGCAGTCTCCCTGTTCTGTCATCTCAAACTGAAGAGAGGTGTCATTCCATCTTGACAGGTAATGACATGGCCTCAGCTGTTTGCATCTCTGCTGTTTCCTGGGCAGGACCAGCATGATGTACGTGGGCCTGAAGCCTTCAGTGTTTGGTGACTCCAGCTGGGACAGGACTTTCCGGTCGATCTGCTCAGCAACAAGCTACTGCAAGTATTGGAAGCTGTCTGCTTGCTCTGGGACCTTGAACCAAATTTTATGCCTCGGTCCTTATATTCAAGATATTGCCTGGCTTGGGTCCCTGCTGTGGGATGCAGGGTATGGCTGACAGTTGTTTAAAAACAGAGCATGTGTTTGCAAAATAAATCCTGCCTGTAGCAACCATGGTCGGGATCAGGTCAGAACTTTCTGAAGGGAAGGTATGAGACTATGCACTGAGCTCCCCTAGGGTCATTGCAAACCTTGCTGCCTTCTGTGCCAAGAGCCAAGCATCCTGAAATTTCTTTTAGTTTTGGTTTTCTTCTCATGCTTCCTATAGCATACACAGTGATCTGTAACATTAAAACAAACACACAAAACCCCTGAAATTTCCCAAACCCACACTTAGGAGTGCATCCTTGCTCCTGGCTGTACCCTCCTGCACCCTCCTTTGCCTTGGCTCTGGTACTTGCCGGACTCCTTGGTGGGCTTGTTCAGTCCACTAATCCATCAGAAAGTTAATCCAGCAGAAAACTAATCCAGCAAAAAAAAGGTTGAATTTTGGGCTTTACTTTTTGCTAGGTTAGTGAGCTGCCTTGGCTCCCAGAGGGGTCAGGTGAAGGCCAGAGCTGGGGTATAGGAGGACATGGGGTTGCATGGCCTGGAAGAGGTTGCAGCAAAAGGTTGGATTTGCTCAGCCAGCTTTCTAGGCTGTTTTCTTCGTGTATTGCAGGAAAGTGCTCAGACACCGGGACCAGGTGCAATGTGCAGGGCAGAGGACACTGCAGGAGAATTTATTTCAGCAATGGCGATTCTGGGGGTGATTAGAAGCTACTGGGGTTATGTTCACCCTTTTGCTACTCAGCCCTCTGCTGCTTTCAAAACCATGCTGTAAATGCTAGGACAAAACCCTCAACTCAGCTGTCTCAGCTACCAAAATATCTCCTTTGCCCCTTGACCAGCTGTCAAAACTTTCCTGGCCTTCCTAGAACAAGCATCTTAGGGAATGTTTCCCTTGGCCTATGAGAAATGGGAGGGATGCTCAGGAGATGACTAGCAGGACTGTGCATTTGGTGCCAGGTGCTTGTCCCCAGCAAGCTGCAAGCCTGTCCATCGGGGCTGCTACCGCTCACCTTTGTAACGTTCCCAGCTTGGTGTCCTCTGTAGGATGAGATTGTGGTTCAAGGAAGAAAATGCTTGAGATCAAAAAATTGGGCAACTCCAGAGCCAAGAAAAAAAGCCTTAATTATTAAACTAGTTTGAAACACTTTAAAGTATCCCTAAAAATAGGTGAGAGGGATGTTTGTCAGCTACAAAGAGATTATCCTGCAGTAGTATTGCTTGTCTTATTTTATGATGATGCTACAGAATACAGTCCCTCAGGTAGCCTCATTAATGTTTATGAATGAACCCCTTGTTTTATGCTTTTGGTTTTAGAAGGTAGAAATAGGGTGAGAGACTAGTAAGACTGGTTTTACCATATGTACCTTGGAAAGCCCAAGGACATGGCTGTAAGGTCTCTATAAGCCTTAGCGGTTCTGTGTACGGATGATAGTTGGATTTGGGCACTTGTTAGACCAGCTGAGAAGGTGTACCCTAAGAGAGAAATCCAGGCAGGGCTTTGGCTAAAATTCTGGGTGAAATTCTGCATGCTTCCCAGTGGATCTGTCAGCAGGAGGTTGGCACTCCTCTACGTCTCATCAGTCGTTTTGTTTTGATCTCTTCCGGCAAAGGCAACCTGTGACCATATGTTGTTAGAGCCATAAGTGCTTCCACGGGGCAGTATCTGTTAAACTGCGCTGCCTGCCAGCATCTCAGCTCAGGGTGGAGGCTTCTTTTCACTATCTATTCCTTAAAGAGGGCAACTGTTTCTTCTGGCTATCTTAAAAGAAGGGTGGCAGTTACGCCCAGCCCATAACAGTGTGTGGTGGTTTCTGAGTCTCACCTCTTCAGCCTTAAAATAACAGCTCATTTTTCCAAGCCAACCAACAATTGTGGTCAGCCACTAATACCAGTTTAACCATTTGGCAGCTGCCCTATAGGAAGTAGCTCTTTCAAGAGAGCCGAAGGAGCCCTTGTCCCCGGAGCCACCCTGGGTTGGTCTCAGCCAGAAGGGCGTGTTTACAGATTTCCTCGTATACAACCAACCTCTATAATAACAACCAAATCCTAGAAAGTTAATACCAAACAAATTGTGGAAGTAGGTTAGAAATAGTAATCCAAGTTAACTGTTTTGGTGTTTTATTTGATGAACGAGTGGGTAAAACTCCCAGATTCCCCAAGAAACACGCAGGGTCTTGCTCTGTCATTCCTTTTCCATCCGTCGCGTGCTGTGATTGTCAGCGGAGTTTATTTCGGGGTCGGTTCCCTCCCGGTTACGCACAGTAGTGACCAGCGTTGCAAACAGTACCACTGACACCGGAATCGGGCCCGCGGGGCTTTAGGGCACGAACCAGCACCGAAGGGCCGCTGCCGGCCGGGGGTCCCGCCCCTGCCCCGGATGGGGCCGCACCGCTCCCCCGTCTCTTGCCCGGTGCCTCTCGCTCTCCGCTTTCGCGGCGGAGCCCGTCTTCAACAGGGCACGCAGCGGGGGCAGCGTGCGGAGCCGCCAGCCGCCCTTCGCGGCCGGACCCCGCGCTGCCCATCACCGCGGCTCGGCGCCGCACCCCGCGCAGCGACTCCGCGCACGGCCCCGGCCCGCGCCGCGGTGCGCGGGGATACCGGCTCCGCCGAGCAGCCGCACCCACGTGGCGAGGACCGTGTCCCGGCGAGCAGCCGGAGCGCGCCCGGCCGGCCGAAGGTTACGCGAAGTTACGCGGGCGCGCAGCGGCGCGCGTCCCCCTCGCGCCAACTTTCCCTTCTCCCCCACCCCCGGCGCGCAGCGCTAAGCTCCCCTTTCCCCGGCGGGCGCTCGTTTTGAATGAATGACCTCACCCGCGCCGGCCAACCGCCGCGCGGCCGTGCTTAATATTCATGAGGCGCCGCGCCAATGAGCGGGCGAGGAGGTTGTTTTAAACGGCAGAGCCCCGCAGCCAATCAGGCCGCTCTCGTAGGCAGCCAACGCGAGGCTGAGCCGCGCCGAGCCCCGCGTCGTGCCCTGCGCTCCAGCTCCTGTCCACACTACCGCGAACAATACAGGTACGTGCAGCCCCGCCGCAACTTTTCGGGGGGCGGCTGCCCCCTGCCCGCCCCGCCGCCGCCCCGCCCTGCCCCCGCGCTTCGCCCCTCTGCTCTGCCTGCCCCAGGCTTTTTTTTTTTTAATTTTTTTTTGTTTTCCGTTCCTTCCTTCCTTCCTCCGTTTTTTTTTTAAATTAAAAAAAAAAATCGGAAAAATCGCCCAAAAGTTTCTTTTCTCCCCCACCCCCCGCAAGGGGGTCGGTCGTGCCGGGGCAGATGCTACGCGCAGCTGGCGGGGTGGCGGGCAGCGGGTGAGGCGCAGCGTTTGCCCCCCGTTCCTCCTCCCCTGCCCCGCCGGGAGCCCCCCTCAGCGCGGTGGGGCTACCTGTCCCCGGTGCAGCCCGGTTTCTCCGCGCCGGGCTCCCGTGCCGCCGAGAGTAATATGGCTGGTGCAGCAACTACACCGGGACTAACTCCTCTTCTCCCCCGCATGGGCAGGGATTTTTCTCTGCCGCCTCCTAATGTCGCACGGCAAAACGCGCGGCGCCCTCGGCTTTTATTTGCCCCCTTCCCCCGGGTGGGCTCGGTGGGGCTGGCGGCGGTGGGAAAGTTGTCGGCCGTGCGCAATGCCGTGCCCGCTGTTTATTCTGCATTAATATGGCTGTCGCTTTAGCATCTGACAGGGATAAACCCTGCGCGCTGCGCCCGTCTGTCCCGGCGAAGCAGTTTTTTTCTCGCCGCCGTCGCCTCCAAGCTCCCCCGATCCCTTCGCCTCTGCCTCCGCTGCTCTTCCCCTGCCCGGGGAGGTGTCTCCGGCGGGGCTGCGCCCGCGGCGGGGCCCCGCATCGCCTCTTCCCCGCGCCGCGCCGCCCGTGCTGTGGGCATTAATATGGCTGGCGCTGGAGAGCCCCGGCGAAGGGAAGAAAGACGTGTAAGCGGCATAGGGATGGGGAGGGGGGTCGCGGCGGGGGAAATCTCCCTCCCGGCGCCCCGCAGGGGGCTCAAACCTTTCGCTTTCGCCCCGGCTCCTCTCTCCCCACCGCCCCGCGCCCTCGGCCGGGCGCCGGGGGGCCGCCCTGGGGCTCTCCGCACTCTTTTTCTGGCGGCGCGGAGGAGCGTAGCGGCGGCGATAATGGCTGCACGGGAGCCTTTGTTAGAGAGCGCTGCGCTAGGCAGGGGCCGGGGGGGGGGCGCCTCCCGCCCGCGCCCCGGCCCCGCCGCCCCCGCCGCCCGGCGGGGGGCCGAGCGGGGAGCCCCTTCGCGGCGGGGGCGGCGTTTTGGCGGGGCCGGCTGCTGGGGGCGGCGGGCGCGGGGGGCCGAGCGCGGCGGAGGGGGAGCGCGGCTTTGTTCGGCGGCGCGGCGGCGGCGCCGGGAGAAGCCATCTTAGCGAGCGGGGCCGGCCCTGGGCGCGGAGCGCGGCGGCCGCCGCCGCCGCTTCTGCTGCCGCTCGCATCGGCCGCCCGGGGCCGGGCCGGCGCCCCGCGCCCCCGGCCGCCGCCCGGCCCCCCGGCGCCCCCCGCCCGCCGCCCCGCCGCATTTCAGGGGCACTTTCTTTCATCAGGAGGCATTTCACAAAATGGAAGATGAATTATTGGCGTCTGGCGGAGCCGCCGCTGCCCCCTCCGCCCGCCGGCCCCGGCCCCGCCGCAGGTGCCCGCGCCCCGCGCCGCGGAGCCCGGCCGCCGCGGTGACCTTGGGCGGGGGGGGAGAAGATGGCGGGAGGGGAGCGGAGAGGCGCGGAGGCCAGGCTGGCCGCGGCGGGCCGCTCGCCCCCAACTTTGGAAGCAGGCGGCGGCCCCGGCCCCGCTCGGCCTGGCCGGTCTAGCGCCTGCTGAGGCGGGTTCCCCTCTGCCCCGCCGCGGGAGCGGGGGCCCGGCCGAGCTCCGGCAGCAGCCGGAGCGGGAGAGGGCGGCTTACAGCCACTTCTGCTGCGCTCGGGGGGATAACCGCGCAATTAAATACTAACGTTGCGCCAATAAAAATTAAATTTTCAAACGCTTGAGAAGCTGTAAATAGGAAATATTGGTGCGGGATTTTTTTTTT